>NW_027176251.1:2437500-2655000 GCF_023055335.1 Clinocottus analis | reverse complement strand
TTCCCCTCAGAGACCCCATCAGGGCCCCACACTGGGTCTAAACCCCCCAAAGCCCTCAAATAAATAGAAATATAGTTTTCAGCTTCTTTATCCCTTAGCCCCTGGCAGGTATATCAGTGTGGATACAACCAACAACAAAGCCAACGGCTTCTAGAGGCGGGGTAAAACCAATACAGCATAGTATCGCGATATTTTGCGTGGCGATATTGTATCGGTCCATGAAAGCCGAGTATCGATCTTTTATTTAATCAGTTCTAAACGTTTTGGTCCTAGAATAATGAAATCAATTCACTTTTTGTTGACAAAGTTTTCCTTTGGGGACACTTTGCGGTTGAAAAGAAATGTTATAAATCGCATTATACCGCGATACTCAATGTATCGCGATAATATGGTATCGGGACTTAAGTATAGTCTGCCGGTATTGCGTCGTGGGACCTCCCGAACGGCTTCAATCCCTTTTTTTTAATGTTTTTACTGTAAATGGCTAGCTCACTTTGTATCCTCTGTCCTATAACCCTTCAAGGGTCAAGGAAACACATTGAAAAATGTTTTTATTCATTTTTTCATGTGCTCAGATGACGCATAGATCCACAGTAAGCTGACAAATCTCAGAGAATATCAGACAGTGGATTCATTTCTTACTCATGTTTATCAATTATGAAACATTACGTTAAAACCTGCTTATTTCAGGCGGCAACCTGCATCGTATTTGTCCTCCATTTCACATCTGGGTCTCTGTATGAGCGCTTGGCTTGTTGGCACTGTGGAGGCTCTGCTCCTTATTTTCCTTTTATATCAACTTCTCATAAGCCCTTTACTCTATACCCCCATTTTATCAACAGTATTTAAATGAGGCTGCCTTCTTTAAGGCGTCACAGTCTGTTTTTCACACCGTCAGTACCTCCTCATACGAGCGTACGCATGTTGAGGATGCAGAGTGTTGAAGATGATATTCTAGGATTTAGCTTTTCTCTTTGCATTTATTCATTGCGGTATTAGTGAGCCTCTGACTGGCTTAGTGGATGATTGATTTAATATAGCTGCAGCTGCACTCAACCCTATATATATATATATATATATATATATATATACTGTAATGTCTGTGTGGGAGAATGTGTCTTATGAAATCAATGATATTCAAGCGCTACACGAGTAATTGTGCTAATCCCTGACTCTTCGCGGACAGTATGTTCAGATCAAGGAAGTGTGAATACGTGTGTGTGTGTGTGTGTGTGTGTGTGTGTATTGACATACAGTATGTCAGGTATAGTGTTACTTTCAACCCTGAACTGTACAGTAAAATATTCACACATTAGTTATCCGACATGTGATTGATCTTGTCCGATGTTTCGCAGTCTGACTTATTCTGCTTTAGTCATTTTCAAGATTTGTGCTTTTTTTAAAAAATTTTTAAAAATAAATTCAAACAGACGTATGAATGGCACCTGAATGAGTTTCACTCATTCACAAAGCCAGTGAGACCCACTCAAAAGCCATTGTACATGTAATATAATGCCTTTGATTGTCTAAATAGATGTCTTATGAACTTACTGGACTTTTTCAAAGACTTCAGGTTTTTTTTTTATAGCTTTTCCTGCTCATAGTAACCCAGATATAATAGCACAATCTTCTCCAAGTCATACATCACCTGCGGCCTCAATAGAGCAGAGAGAAAAGGTCTCCTATTGTACTTTGTACACTTCTTTGTTTTCTCTT
Source organism: Clinocottus analis (assembly GCF_023055335.1). NCBI lineage: Eukaryota > Metazoa > Chordata > Actinopteri > Perciformes > Cottidae > Clinocottus > Clinocottus analis. The sequence continues at coordinate 2,653,284 of NW_027176251.1, read as the reverse complement.
ATTGTTTCCCGTCTTAAGCAACAGCGAGAAAGCTGGTAAACTTTAGCCCGACGGGAGGCCCAATCACAACGGATATGGATCACTTCTCACACTGAAAGTGATAGATGGCTGATTGATGATGGGGTTTTGAACCCGAGAGCCATTGACGTGTTTCTGTTTTGTTTTTGTTTATTCTCCCACCTGTCTTCCCTGCCATTCCCCATCTGACCTCTTTCTTCATTCCTCTTCCTTTCCTGCATATTCACTCCACTCCTCTCTGCATCCTTTCACCTGCCCTCTTCCCTCCTCCACCTCGTCCTCTGGTCAGCGTCTCCTTTGCTCGTACTTCATGCCTGGCTGGCGTGGTCAGAGGACAGTAGACAAACAGATGTATCACTCGCAGATATCTGACAACGCAAACACTTTACAGGCCGAGCACTCAGTCATTTGTCACCACTGACAGCTCTGTAAAAAACACACACAAAAACAGAAGGAGGAGACATGGATGTGGTCTGAGGGGTTTGGTTTAGTTCGACATTGGGAGACAGAAACAACACACACAATTTACCCGACACGCTCCCGTGTACAATACGTGTTTGGTCTCATCACAGGGCATTGTGTTGCTGCATTAACTATTGTTTTTATTGTGAGGCTTTCTGATACTCCGCACCTCTTTTGAACACACAAGAGGAGTGAGAGGAGAGAGTGTTAAAGGACAGAGGGAGTAAAAGGGATTAATGGCAGGGATTGTCCATTTCATTATGAAAAGGTCAGGTGGAGAGGAGGAGATGAGCTTTTGGAAGTATAAATGCAAATCATGATGAGCAGTATGCAAAAACTGGCATTAGATTAAAAAAATGGTCAGGGGACTGGTGGTTTGGATGGTTTGCAAGCACAAAATGAGTTTATTTATGGACACAATGTTGTCTTTATTCAGTATGTTTGAAGTCATATACAGTTAAGATCAATGAAAGCACATTGCAGCTTTTTCCTGTCTTTTTTAATGACTATACTTTGTCCCTGAATCACAACAATGACCAATTTTTGTAGAGTTTGGTTCAATACAAGTCAAGTTTGCGTGTCTTTTCTGCAGTGAGAGAGTTGTCTCGAGGCAAATAAATCATTAGAAATATAATAAAAGGAATAGTTTGTACACAAGCGTTTGATTTGAACTTTAACTTTGTTAATAAACTGGCTGCTTTCAGTTTTTTTTTGACTGATTGAGCCCATGAGCAGGTCACATGTACTCTGTTAAAGGTTTATCTAGTTTCAACCTTTCGACAGACTTGATTTTCACTTTTCCATCTCTGTCCCGTCTCTTATGTTTAGGTCTCGTCGACATACGTCCCTCACTGTCTGTCTTCTGGCACATTTCAAACGTTAATGACAACGAGGGCTGAATCTGGTTTCAGGAGCTTTTAGGTCACTGAAGTCATGTCATAATTATGCGCTTGGAATTATATTCAATTATTGTCGGAGGAGGAAAATTAACACTTGTTTTTTTTAATTAGCGGGTGCATTAAAATTTATAGCAAAGGTCACGAGCGTTCACACATCGGAGTGGAGAGGAGGATTTCTACTTTTAATGATTACATACGTGCTTTCAATACATTTCATTTGCTTGGCATTTATTTCTCTGTTCCAAATTGTTCCACCGATGAATAAATTAAGCTTCATATCACAAGACGGTGCTTGGAATGAGACTGAGAGGTTTTTTTGGTTTTACTTTGTTATTTTTACTATGATACATCACTGCTGTACTGTTTAATGTTTCTATTGTGTTCCTCCTTTAAGGCGGCCATTAGTTAGCATTGACTTCACTGCAACATGAGAGTAATCCAGCAGAGAATTGAACATAATTTGAGTAAGTTAATTACAAAAAAAAAGCACATTGCAGCTTTTTTTTCTGTCCCCGTTCAGCCAGAGACACTTACGTCAAGGAATTGATCATTTGTAAGAGAGTTGCTGTGTGCTGTTTGAGGGATCTGAGCAGCAACAACGATTCTGCTGAGTGCTAATCCTCCCTTCACGAAGATACGGGAACATTAAATCAACAATACGCCGTATCGCATCAGACAGAAGTCGAGGCGGTGGAGGACGCTGAGTCGGCAAACGGCGCCGGCGCGAATGTAATGAGCACAGTGACGGTGATAAGTCATCCAGGGAGGTGCTTTAATTGTGTAATATAACCAAAAATATAGGTTAAAAAAAAGCAGACAAACGAGGGAACTGGGATTTATTAGTATGTATCTAATTTAAGTTGCTGCAATTTGATTTGAACACAGCATCTTAAACACTTTTGTCTGTTTCTATCAGGCATACATGTTCAATATGAACATATGAGTGGTCACATGGTTTGTCACATCAAGAGGTTTCCTTTTGCCTTCACCAGGTCGGGCCATCAAACACGTGAAGGACTCCATCTTCACCTCAGAAGCCGGAGCGCGACGCGGCGTTCCTAAAGTCCTGGTCGTTCTCACCGATGGACGTTCCCAAGACGACGTCAACAAAGTGTCCAAGGAGATGCAGGTGGACGGTGGGTTTTATTTATACGAGTCAGCCTTTTCTGTTCCAGGAGCAGAGCAATGGAACCAGAACTGATCTTAAGGTTTTTAATAAAGCTCTTAAATTATGGTTATAAGAGAAAAAGAACATTATTCACTCATTTAACACCCTCATACTTTGTGTATGTATCTATGTATGTATATGTGGTGATGTATTCTCTTTTATTCCATTTTATCACATTTTATTATATATATACTGGACGGATTCCACATTCACTCTTTCAATTATTGGATGCTTTATGTACTGCGTGTCACATTTTACTGTTGTAGGATATCAGACTCTTTAATCATTGTTTTGGAAACCATTAACCCCGACAATGTCTGTCATTACTCCACTTAATCCTTCCACCTCCACCTTGTAATGAACTCTCTCGTGTGGCTGCGTTTCTCAGGCTACATCATCTTCGCCATCGGCTTCGCGGACGCCGACTACGGGGAGCTGGTGAACATCGCCAGCAAGCCCAGCGATCGGCACGTCTTCTTTGTGGACGATCTGGATGCCGTGAAGAAAATAGAAGAACAGCTCATTACTTTCGTCTGTGAGGCTGCAACCGCCAGTGAGTAATATCACCCCGTTGTGTTCGAAACAGAGCGAGGGAAGCAGAGAGAGAGAGAGAGACACGCAAAAGAATTTGGAAAATATTAAGGATGAACTCTTTACTGTCTTTCAGCTTGTCCGTCTGTTTTGATGGGTGGCAACACAATGGCAGGTGAGGAAACGTCCATGATGTACTGAAACATCCATGATGTACTGAAACATCCATGATGTACTGAAACATCCAGGATGTACTGAAACATCCATGATGTACTGAAACATCCATAATATACTGAAACATCCATGATGTACTGAAACATCCAGGATGTACTGAAACATCCATGATGTACTGAAACATCCATGATGTACTGAAACATCCAGGATGTACTGAAACATCCATAATATACTGAAACATCCATGATGTACTGAAACATCCATAATATACTGAAACATCCAGGATGTACTGAAACATCCATGATATACTGAAACATCCATGATGTACTGAAACATCCATAATATACTGAAACATCCATGATGTACTGAAACATCCATGATATACTGAAACATCCAGGATGTACTGAAACATCCATGATGTACTGAAACATCCATAATATACTGAAACATCCATGATGTACTGAAACATCCAGGATGTACTGAAACATCCATGATGTACTGAAACATCCATGATGTACTGAAACATCCAGGATGTACTGAAACATCCATAATATACTGAAACATCCATGATGTACTGAAACATCCATAATATACTGAAACATCCAGGATGTACTGAAACATCCAGGATGTACTGAAACATCCATGATATACTGAAACATCCAGGATGTACTGAAACATCCAGGATGTACTGAAACATCCATAATATACTGAAACATCCATGATGTACTGAAACATCTATGATGTACTGAAACATCTATGATGTACTGAAACATCCAGGATGTACTGAAACATCCATGATGTACTGAAACATCCATGATGTACTGAAACATCTACGATGTACTGAAACATCCATGATATACTGAAACATCCATGATGTACTGAAACATCTACGATGTACTGAAACATCCAGGATGTACTGAAACATCCATGATATACTGAAACATCCATGATGTACTGAAACATCCATGATGTACTGAAACATCCATGATGTACTGAAACATCCATGATGTACTGAAACATCCAGGATGTACTGAAACATCCAGGATGTACTGAAACATCCATGATATACTGAAACATCCATGATGTACTGAAACATCCATGATGTACTGAAACATCCATGATGTACTGAAACATCCAGGATGTACTGTAACATCCAGGATGTACTGAAACATCCAGGATGTACTGTAACATCCAGGATGTACTGAAACATCCATAATATACTGAAACATCCATAATATACTGAAACATCCATGATGTACTGAAACATCCATGATGTACTGAAACATCCATAATATACTGAAACATCCATGATGTACTGAAACATCCAGGATGTACTGAAACATCCATGATGTACTGAAACATCCATGATGTACTGAAACATCCATAATATACTGAAACATCCATGATGTACTGAAACATCCATAATATACTGAAACATCCAGGATGTACTGAAACATCCATGATATACTGAAACATCCATGATGTACTGAAACATCCATGATGTACTGAAACATCCATGATGTACTGAAACATTCATGATATACTGAAACATCCAGGATATACTGAAACATCCATGATGTACTGAAACATCCATGATGTACTGAAACATCCATGATGTACTGAAACATCCATAATATACTGAAACATCCATGATATAATGAAACATCCAGGATGTACTGAAACATCCATGATATACTGAAACATCCATGATGTACTGAAACATCCAGGATGTACTGAAACATCCATGATATACTGAAACATCCAGGATATACTGAAACATCCAGGATATACTGAAACATCCATGATATACTGAAACATCCAGGATGTATTGAAACATCCAGGATGTACTGAAACATCCAGGATGTACTGAACAAACAGGTCCTACTAATCTTTTATAAAAGCTGATGATGATGGAGGAGGAAGAGGAAGAAGGAGGAGGGGGAGGAGGAAGAAGAAGAAGGGAAATGAGGAGGAGGATGAGGAGGATTAGGAGGAGGAAGAGGAGGATTAGGAGGAGGAAGAGGCGCAGGAGGGTAACGACATGTTGTCTGTCTCAGGTTTCCGTATGATGGAGAAGTTCGGCCTGGTGGAGAAGGAGTACAGCACCATACCCGGAGTTTCTCTGGAGCCGGGTTCCTTCAACAGCTTCCCCTGCTACAGGTTACACCGGGACGCCCTGGTGTCGCAGCCCACCAAGTGAGTGAGCTCACGACACACTAACAAAAATGAATTTGTCAACTCATGAATGCAAACCAAAGCTTAACCAAAACTAACAGTAATCTCAAAGCAGCTGAGAAACCGTTGATCACTTTCACAAACTCTCATCAGCCGAGTTGAAGGAGACCATTTATTCAGCGAGACTTTTATTTGCTCAATCGCCTTTGAGATCAACATCACTTTCACAAGAGAGATACCCGAGAACAAATAACAAACAGGTTCTAAATATGATGATCCAGTCTCACGAAAGATAGATAGATAAATATAAACTTTATTTCTTCCCAAAGGGGAGATATGTTAAAGAATCACCACGACAGACGAGCACATTCATTGATAATTCACAAATACAAAAACATCTGCATGTTTAGTCGTCATTATATCCTGTAACACAGCTTCTCTCTCTGTCATTATAGACATAAAGCATAGACATAAACTGTGTGTCATAGAGTTATTTGGATGGTTTATCTATCCACAGTTTGCGTGCTCAGCGTTCCTCTCTTCTCGCCCCGGACATGGGGAGTGGTGACTGTCAGCGGGACACAAACACCAAAGCACTTTGAAATACCAGCCAGAAGTACACACACAGAGTACCAGAGTACACAGTCCAGCCAGTGGAAACGACTTCAAATTGTTCCTTCATCTCTGTTTGGATTATTTTTCAGGTCACACATGTTACGCTCCCACTCGTAGCAGCTGGGCTGTGTGATACTAGCAAGTCAATGTCAAAAGGGGATCTTAGAGATAGTAGAATTTGAGCTATTCTTAATAATAAGAACATTGTATTAAAGCAAAATGTATTTCCAGACTCTAAATGGCAAACATAGCATATGAATTTATGTAAATAAACATATGCGCCCAAGCATTTATTCAAGGTTTACAGAGAATGCAGTTTAAAAAATTTAAAGAAGAAACGTAGAATTTCTGCAATAAAACGAAATTTACTAAAAGCTCAGAGCTCAGAGTAGATTGTTACGTTGGCATATTATTAAACAGAAAGTTACCACTAATCCCTGTAATTCCTACTGCCAATTAACACACAAAAAAGCCAATTGGCAATTTCAGATCATTCTGTTTCAAGGCCTCAAAACTCAAGTATAGAATATTTTTCCAACATTATCCCACCAAGCGAAAACTGCATCTCCGGTGTCACACAGCTGCTACGAGGCTCTACGTCGGACACGCAGGGCAAAGCACGTAGATTATTACACTAATGAACATTTAATGTAGTTTCCCATGCAACCGACTCTTTGTATGCGTGAGAAACAGCCGCACTAATAAAGTCCTTCTACGTATGATTGATGGTCTGCTATCCACAGAAAAGACATAGCAGACATGAATTATATATCATTTTAATTGCTTGTACAGGACACCTTTTAAGACCCATTACACTGTGGTGTCTGATTAAAACCCGCCCAATTAGTACGTATCAGTAAAAGATTAAAGACTTCCGACATTTAAATCCGTTTCAAATCACAGATTTAAGACTATGAAGTAATGAAGAGCCTTCCGAACATGAAGAGCTGGTACAAATGACTGAAAGCGTCATTGAGATGCGTGTATGTGCAGGATGGAGGTGTTAATGTTTACCCAGCACAGATACACATGCAGGTATAAAACCCATACATGCAACACTTAAAGGGAGCAGCCAATGGCTTCAAATATACTCCCGTGAAGTCTTTCTTTCGCTGATGTGTTGTTGTTTTTTTGAGCTTCCTGCTATGTGATTGTTCAGTTTGTGAAAAGTGACATTGAAGAGCCCTCTGAAAAGTTCAAGCTGAGACAATTTGAACCTGAAGTGCTCGAAGGCTGCTGCGCAAAAAAAAAAAAAAGAAGAAGAAGAAGAAGAAGAAAAGGCTCGGCTGTGAGATCAAAAAGAGACTGGCACTCGAAGACAGTCGAAGGCAGCCAAAGCACTCTAAAAGCATTTCACAAGCGCTGAAGAGAGACAATGGCACTACATGCCTTCAGGGCACAGCTATGCTCACTATCTGTGTGTGTGTGTGTGTGTGTGTGTGTGTGTGTGTGTGTGTGTTCTCTAATGTGTGTGTACCAGGTACCTTCATCCTGAAGGTTTACCCTCCGACTACACCATTTCCATGATGCTCCGCCTGCTTCCCGAGACCCCGCAGGAGCCCTTTGCATTGTGGGAAATCCTCAACAAGGACAACGAGCCACTGGTCGGGCTCATCCTGGACAGTAGGTTTCAACCACTGGTGTTGTTGCTCATCTTTTCTTTGTCTTTCCCGCGTCGGAAAAAGCTCCTGCGGTCCCAACAACACCTCCAAACGATTTAGAGGAGACTGCAGCAGGTTCTTGAACTTTTTCTGTCACGCTCCACTTTGGAGGAAGCAAAATGTTCCCACCGCCCCAACAACATGGGAACAAAATGGTCCAACCTTTTAAGACTCCTTCATCTGTGTTTTTTTAATTAATAAATTAAAGAAAATTAAAATCCCTTTCAAGTAAACCAGATTGCTCCATCAGACAAAAACTAATAACATGTTCAATCACTTTGTTAAAACAATGCAAATAAAGTTGTATATGTGCAAAAAATAACTCATATTTGTCAAAAAAGATTACCAAGGAAGCCGGTTGGATCCCTGTTTTCTCCTCATAGTTTCTTGAAGTGTCCTTGAGCAAGGCACTGAAGCCCAGAGCTTCACAGCAGCACAAAGCTCCTCAATTACTAAGGATGATGGGTAAAATGCAGAGAATAATTCCCCTTACTCTGGGATTAACAAAGGAGTCTTAAAAAAAAAAAAATGTAATTCCTCCGCGCCCCACTAGAGGGTCGCGCCCCACAATTTGACAACCACTGCAATACAATATACATCTTCAACCCTTGATGAGAGCGCTTCTGTTCTGAAGGCTCAGCACCGTGACCTCGGACTTAAAGGTGCTGATCCTCGCGCGCGTTTAAGACGTCGTGGCTGAAGATTTTCAGAAGATTTTTTGAAGCCAGAGAAGAGGGAGAGGATGGAGGCGTCAAAAGATTGACAAACGCTGCACTGAGTGTGTTTGATCCGACTGCAATGAGAGAAGCTACCAGAAGATACAGAGTCGCTGTGTGATCACACCCCCCGGGCCTCAAACTTCAGAGGTGTTTCGGACGCTGACTTGGAGGAGACCCAGGGGCAGAAGCCCCCTGACCCGCACAGGAGATTATGCCACCAGCTGGGACGGATGATCTCTGCATCCCCACGAGTAGCTGGAGGAAGTTACAGCGGGAAAGTCATTTTGTTTCGCTCTACTTTTCCAGTTGGGCTCGATACAGCGAAGTAAATTGGGTTTATAGTGTGTTTTTCGCTGTTCGGGAGAATCCGGAGCTGTCGGACGTGTTTCATGGGCAAGGATTTAAGAAAATAAATCAAGAAACGGGTCGACCATGGGGCAGAGCACTCACGCCATTAACAGTAAATTGGTCCGATGGTGGTTGTACTTTTTCTTCCCATGTCAAAGATTATACAGCAACAAAGTACTCAGCATGATTACCTGATAATCTCTATGCAGGGACTTTCCTGCTTTTCATATTTTATTTTACAGGAGCAAAAATAGTGTGACTCTCAAAGTTGAGTTAACATTGGCATGGTACAAACTCATCGTTCTCTTTGCCTCATGCACCATATATATTATTAGAATAATGGGGAGGAGGAGTCTTGCAACAACAAAATATTGCTTTAAAAACGTGATGCAAAATAATTTAGTTTGGACAAAATACATGATCAATGAAATGGGATTATTTCATATTCAAATCAGTCAAAGCAACATCTGATGAGGTTTGTATTCTTTCATTGGTCAAATTAATTAAACTATATATATATAAATGGCACAGAAGCACAGAGATGAAGTTGTTTGCTGCTGATATTGTTCGGCCTCCGTCCTTCACTGATAAACTGTGTCTTTATTGTCGTCTAATAACCGGAGACGGAGATAATAGTGGATACAAAACGAGTTTCGACTCGACGTGAACATCAACCTCTTCCCTCCTCCCTCATCACCTTCTCCGTCTCCCCCCTCAGCCGATGGAAAGACCTTGACGTTCCTCAACTACGACTACAAAGGAGACTTCCAGACCGTCACCTTTGAAGGAGCTGAAATAAAAAAGATCTTCCACGGCAGCTTCCACAAGGTTCGTCTTCACTTCTGTGTGTGCTCAAAATGACTTGAATGAAACAACAGAACAATCATTTATAGTCATTTATAAAGGGGAACATATTTGTTTTGCTTTTTTTTATTTCATATTGTTGTATGGTGTTAAAGTTATGATCAGAATATGTAATGATAATGTAATGTTAAACAGAGAAACGTCCAGAACTTAAACCCCTTTAACTCCAATCATTTCATTTAATTCTAAAGATCTGTGTGATTTTACTCAGGTTGCATTGCATAGCGGACTCACAATGACACACCGTCACCACAACATGTAGGTGCTCGTCTTTCACACAAGTGAGGAGCAGGACGCTTCGTGAAACAGAGAAAGAGACACAAACAGAGATGATGGACCGTGTTTCCATGTGTTTTGGAGAGGAGTAGCGTGTTGGGTGGTTCTCCAGCAGCCCGCTGGACTTCCTCTCTCTCTCTCTCGTGACCTTTCAACACCGCTGTGATGAGTGTGTGCAGGTGATGATCGCCCTCCTCCCCCTGCTGTCTCTACTCGCGCTCCACTGCTGTTTCCACAACCGTCTGTTTGTACGAGTGGACTCGGGGATTTCATCAACTTTCGAAGAAGTTATGGCGGACGTTTGTCATTATTTGTGACGTTTGACATTACACAAACCAGAAGCTAACGATCCAACAGCCCTTTAGCTAAACATGTAATCAATGGCACTTTAATTGGAATGTAACACAAACAAAATGCATTGCACACGACCAGGTTTTGATTGCGGTAGGAATTTGTGCGTCTAACAGGCATCATTAGAAAAAGACAACAATCTGTGGTGGGTGTGGTAGTTTCTATGATTTTCCCTTGATGACCTCACACCGGACCACCGGAGGAGGTATCACTTCGTCCTGCCGACTGATTACCTGACAGAGACGTTTCCCATTTCCTTCAATCACTGGGATTCGATTCAAATGTATGTGTGTAAATTGTGTTGTTTCAAATTAGTCGTTCTGAATAGAAAAGGCAAATTTATATGACATTCACTCCATAGAAGACAATTTGCAGCTCATTTGAGACGAGAAAAAGATATAAAAATAATAAAACATGGAGTAAAGAGAGGATGCAAATGCCTCCGCTGAATAAATAATGAGGTTGTTTTGGCCTCGGCAGACCGAGTGAATGACAAATTCACATCGCACAACACTTTGGCATGAAATATCAACATTAGCTGAAGCAAAAATAATAATAACAACTTAACACGCTGAATAATAATCAGCGCACTTTGAATTAACCGCATTGTTCAGGGAGTGTGTGGTCGATGGAAGTGGACATGTGTTGCTTTGCCACATTTTCAAAAAGCACGCGTTTAACAAGTCAATGGAAAGATCACGTGAGAAAGAACCAAGTCCAGGAAAAGTCTCTGACGAGAGTCGTCTTCTCGCTGTTGTTTATCGGGACTTTTGCCAAAAGAAAACAAATCAACAGCAGCCCGCCAACTCTCTGTCTTTCTGTAGCTCAGTTCCCGAAATGTCGGTGAGGAGCTGTCAATCATTCTCTGTCCCCCCTTTTTGTGTCTTCTTCATTGTTTCCTGTCTGTTCCGCTTGAGAACATGACAATGGAGAGAGAGAGAGAGAGAGAGAGAGAGAGAGAGAGAGAGAGAGAGAGAGAGAGAGAGAGAGAGAGAGAGAGAGAGAGAGAGAGAGAGAGAGAGAGAGAGAGAGAGAGAGAGAGAGAGAGAGAGAGAGATGTGCAGGAGACATGGCCGGCCGGAGGATTCGCCTCCTCTTCGACAGAATGACAAGCGAATAAGAGGAGCGTCCGTGTGCGTGTGCGCGTTTGTGTGTTTGTGTGTGTGTGTCGGTTATAAAGGGATTTCCATATGAAGACGCCTTTTGGCGCGGTGGCAGGAATACCCAGCAGGCTCTGTCGCCGCTCGGGCAAAACTGAGAGAAACAAAGGAAACACAAAACAGGTGAGGGAGGGAGAGAGAGAGAGAAGAGAGAGAGAGAGAGAGAGAGAAGGGGAATAAATTGGCATGAGAGTGAGCCGGTGACACAAAGACAAAGAGACAAAAATAAAAGAGACAAACAGACGTAGACAGAGAAAGAAGACGGGAACGGAGTCTTCAGTGTAACCCACATATTGCTCAGAGACATATTATATACTCCATTTATCCATCTCCCAAAATGATTAAATGACTCCCATAAAAAATATTAGAGAGCACTTAGAGCTGTCCTTGTGCGCGGTACAATTTACACTCAGGACATTTGCTTCTTGAGCTTTTCCAGCGCGCAGTATTCCACAATATTTCACGGAGTTAAACAGCTTGTTAATTTACTCATACATGGTCATAATAAAGAGGTTTTCCATGAATGTTGGAAGCTCCTTGGAAGGTAGAAGAAGTGATAATGAAGAAACAAGAGCAGCGACCATAAATCAACGAGCTGCGTGTGTTGGCCGAACAGATTCGGGACGAATGAAGCCGTGTTTATTTGTAAGAGAGAGAGAAAGCAGGACACGGGAACATGGTGGCTGGATCTGTTTTTGACGATTAAGGGCTTGATGATTAATCCAGATAAACACACACACACACACACACACACACACACACTGCAAAGGGAAATATGTGTCTTTGCTTTTCAAATGTTGTGTTTGAGCTTGTTTGAATTCAACTGCCGGCCTCCAGTACGTCTTTATTATGGCGGTGAGAAGTAAAAAAAAAAAAAAAAAAAAAGTCAAATAAATGCATCCCAGTCTGTTTGGATTTGGGCTTTAGAAGACTGATTAGGTGTGAGGAATTAGACCGTGGAAAAACCAGTGAATCGCTGGCAGGGAAACACTGCGGTGTGGCACGTAACAACGCCCTCGACGCTGGAATCGAACCCGGAACATTTGGGGTCATACGAGTTGCGCTGGAGGCTCACAAGGTGCTCTGTTTACCGGGAGACTCAAACACACCTGAAGTGTTTTGATTATTGAAAATCAAGTATATTTTTGGCATCTGGAAGTACAGCATTAGTGCCACACAAACCCGGTACTATTATGTATATTTATTACTGCATTTTTGTCAGAATAACCAGGGGAAAAAAAGAAATAGTTATAGTTGAGCGCGACTATCTTTCAACGCAACAATAACCTAAAGAAAACCCTTAAATTATAGCTACAAGGCGCTGAGAGTCAAATGTGTATATATATATATATATATATATATATATAGTTCAGCGGCATAGCTATGGAGCTCGCCATATTTCAATTGTGACCGTTAAAAGAACAAAAAGAAACGTCTGACGGCTGCCAAGTTCGTCATTAACTCTGTCAAAAGTCTCCAGCTGGGATGAAGCGTTTGTTTACGTTTTCTTTTTTCCTCCTCACACTTAACACAACATCTGTGCTTAAAGCGGCAGTGTGACGGATGTGACGGATGTGACGGATGTGCCGGCGTCCAGCGGTGTGGGCGTGGACTGCAGCGAGCTGAAGGCTCCTCTCCTCGCTCGTCCAGGACTCTGCGGTAGCGTCCGCTGCCAAGTGTAAAACTGTGGTAACGGCAGAAAAAAAGCGATCTGTGTCTAAAAGTTGAACGCGCGGTTCATGGATTATTAGTTAGACAGTTTTATCCAGTGAATTTAAAGCAGCATTTTAAGGGAGGATTGTGCAAATATTGCTGACCGGAAAAAAATGAAGTGAGAAAACTCTCCTGTGTGTGTGTGTGTGTGTGTGTGTGTCCAATATGAGTAAGTGCATGCATAGTTTGTGATTGCATTGATGTAAATGCTTCAAACATTCATGTACATGCTCAAAAACAATGCAGCCGTTCACATATACGCACGCACACACACACACACACACACACACACACACTCTTTGAGGCATGCATAATGCACACACACGTTTTGAAGTGCAGGTCGATGCTGCTGAGAGAGCAGAAACACTGATAGCTTCATTTACTTCAGCCCACATTATCTCTCACAGCATGTTTAAAAACTGCCATAACAATCTAGGAATGAGTGTGTGTGTGTGTGTGTGTGTGTGTGTGTGTGTGTGTGTGTGTGTGTGTGTGTGTCCGCGCCAATTTTCCAGTTGCGTCATGATGTCAGAGACACTTCTTTACTTTGTGTTTACGCGTCAGCGAGAGGTTAAGATAATGTGAATATGTTGATTCTCTAATTTCTTAATATTTCTCCCCGGTTTGCTCTTTTATCTCTTGGAGTCTTCCATAAAATGTGCATTGAAACATTATTGTTTTCATTTCCTTATGACTTCTGCGTTGAGCGATAACAATACGCCCCAAAACCATGAAACTAGTCAAGAAAGTTCAAGTCGAGAACCATTACGCGGTTTCTTCTTTCTTTGTTTTGATACTTATATCCAGAAAGATTATGTCCTTTAGCGTCACGTTGTACTTTCCTTTCTGCTATCAACGTGCAGCAGAATTGTTATTGGGTATCCGAGATTATCACGAGTAATATGCGCCACGTGACGAAGATGATGTCGCTCTGTCAGTGGGTTTCGAAAAACAAGTAATTTGTCTAAAGAATGATAAGCTAAAAGAATTCTGATGAGGGGAAAAAAAAAAAGGCTGCCGACAGAGACGCAAACAAAAAAGGTGCTTTATATTCAGAAACGATTGTGTTGATGTGTAAGACAGCAGCGGCATTAGAAAATATTAGTCTGTGTTTGCCTGAGAGGCTGATGCGTCTTGCGTTGGCAGCACCATCACCTGTGGACGTCCTGTGGTCTCCAGCAGCATCCTGACATCCAGCAGCAGAGACGAGCTTCAGGCTACTCATATATGTATTATACTATATGTTTATTTGTATATTTTATACTTTGTCCTCGTATTTTTGTTGTTGGACCTAACAGGAAGTCAGACAAACAGACGTCAGGAGGTTAAAGGAGCAGTCTGTGGATAGTTAGCAATGCAGGTTTATACGTAGTGAAAGCAGGAAGTGAGAAAACACGTCATCGTGTTTGTTGTGAACTCCGCTCCGTAAAACTCAAGTTTTTCAGTCTCAAGATTATCCAATGAGTCTCTGATGAACAAAAACAACAGCGAAACGAGTTTTTACATTTAAATTAGATTTGAACTCACTCATTGATGATGCTGCAGATGCCAGAAGCCCATTCAATATGTAATGTCATTTCATCATACACCACATAATTCACTATACACTGCCTTTATACTAATATGCATGTGAACTTTAACTGTCCGGGTATATTAAATATTATATTAACCCCCCCAAAAATACTTTTCTTAAAAGGATAAAGCATCTTTTCTCAGACTTGCTGCAGTTTGCTGTTTTTTTTTCAGATTTCATATCTCTGAAGTGTGAGAACACAAGAAAGGTTCAATAGTCAATTTTCAAGAATAAACTTCCTCCAGACTGAAAATAAGTCTGAGTCACTGCTGAAGTAAACGGATAAACGAGATAGCCTGAAGGAGAGGGACTGCCATCCTTCACACACACACACACACACACACACACACACACACACACACACACACACACACACACACACACATAAACGTGTCTGTGTATATACCTTAGGCAATGCCTTAGGGACCTTAACTCCAACCACTAAATGCTCTAAAATACTGGCAGGATGCCTGTACCTGAGAGGATTTTACTCCTCTTTAATATCACACACAGACGTGCACGCACACATGCACGCAAACACGCTCGCACACACACACACGCCGTGTCTTGTGAAGTGTGCAAAATGGAGGTCGAGGACAGAAAGTCATTATAAAGCAGCCGTCCAAGGAATGGGCCCTGACACTTTAATATGAACTTTGTCTAACTTCACATTAGCTGCACCTCGTTACTGTCCGTGTGTGTGTGTGTGTGTGTGTGTGTGCGCTGCACTCGTGCTTTCATGCTCCTCTAACATGCAGCGCATGCATATTTTTTACATTGTGGATCAGAAGGAGTGATAGAAAAGCCATAATGTTGAAACACAGGTGCTGATAGTCAGTTTTAGTTCTATCTCCAGAAAGCAGCTCCCTCTTTGCTCATCAACCACGTGACCGCGGTTTCCTCTGAGAAGGCCGTTTGAGCTCGCCGGCACTCCGACTGGAAGGAGCCAATATATGCGCTTATAAGCCCACTCGAGCAGAGGAACGTGTTTTTATTGTTATTAGTCAGTAACAATGTGGCCTGTAAACAGAGGCGCTCACAGACACAAGAGCTGTGGAAACGCTGCACTTAAAGTGATGAAACAACTCTGTTATATCGACTCTATAATATCAATAACTAATACAGACTAAACAAAGATTAACTATCGGGACAAAATACTAACATCTGCGTCTCTTTAACCCTTGTATGACGTTCGGGTCTGTGGGACCCGTTGTCATTTTTCATCAAAGCAAAAATAATCTGATTCATTTTTTATTTTTTTTAACTCAGATTTATTGGCCTTGGCTCATTTTCTGCAAAGAACATATATCAGACAAAATGTTATATTACATAAAGGGTGTTCTGGGCTATTAAAAGTGTAGAAATCGTGTACCTTAATTACATTATTAACCATATTTGCTGTTTATATTGCTTCTAATTGGGATGAAGAAAACATCTGTTGAGTATTTTAACATAAATTGTTTTGATTGTGTTGAATTAAAAACACCAAAATACAGCGGGTCCAACAGACCCACAACACCCGCTGAGTAACAAAAACATGAACACCAAACGAGGATTAAACTGTTGCTGTTTTACTATAATCTCAAGAGTTTTGTGTCAATTTTAAGATGTTATAAATGTTCACATCTCGCTGTAGTTTGGGAACTACTTCTATCTCATGCACCTTCTTCTTCTTCTTCTTCTTCTTCTTCTTCTTCTTCTTCGTCTTCTTCCTCACAGCTCCATGTGACCGTCAGCAAGACGTCCGTGAAGGTGGTGTTAGATTGCTCCGTGGTCGGGGAGAAGTCCGTCGGCGCTGCTGGTAACATCACCACAGATGGAGTGGAGATCCTCGGGAGGATGATTCAGTCCAGAGGCAGACGGGACAACTCTGCTCCAGTCAGTATGAACGTCTGTCTGCATGATTGTTAAGCGCACACTGAATAGCGGTATGAATGCATATCTGTATATTAAGAGTTCTCACTGGTTGGATCGGTGTCCTCCACACTGGACGCACAGTGGGAGGCCATTTTGTTGCAATAAAACCTGGAATAAAAAGGGATTTTTTTTATTTTATGGAAAGGATTTCCACAAAATAGTCAAAGTTGTTGAAGGGAAATGAAGAAAAACACTTGTTTTCCATAATTCAAAGAAAAGAAAAGGTGTGTGTAAGGTGTAAAGCAGAGTTAAAGAGAGAATAAATGAATCAAATGTGGTTTTAAAGGGTCCCATGTGCTTTGATCACAATGATCAGTCAGCAAGGTAGGCGTGTCATCCAACCGCTGTGACCGATGAAATAAGCACTTAAATCATAAAACTTGTTAGTGAGTCTCTCAGGGAGAGTTTGTTTTATTTATTGCGAGTGGAAAATGTGCAAAAGGTTTTACATACATTGTTGGCACAAGCAGTCAAACACCTCTTGGCACACGCAGGCAGGAAAGAGGGCGAGCTGTCCCGCTCTCCTGGGAATGCCGAGCGCTGCTATTTGCAAATGAGCACCTCTTAGCTGCGCCAAAAATAAATGCTGAGTGGAGAAGTTTTTATGAAGGAAAATTAAAAAGATGACATTTTCTATATATCATCATCTTCAGATTCTCCTTTCATGGCCAGTAATATGGTTATTGATGCAAAAAATATGTTGTATCATGTTTGGAAAGGTCTTAGCAGAAAGTAACCTTGCTGCTTTATTCTATTTTACTGTCGGTAGCTTCAGTGGTCTTTACTTGAATAACTCATTTGTTTTAGGCTCCACAACGATTAACATTTCTTATTATCTAGCGATATCTTACTGTGAGTAGCTGAGCTGAAGGATTTCAGCTGCAGAGTTGATTTTAATTGAATTGTGATGTTTCAATCTACGAATCTGGGTCAAACCCCTAAACTAATCAGGATAACTCTGTATCTTTTGGGTCTCAACATTAGTTCCGGTTGGACCTCCCGGCGCTTTTAAGTACATTTTACAGTAGAAAGACGACATATAATCACCAGAATAACACTGCAGGGAAGATCTTTACTCTTAAGGAACTAAAAACACTTTGATTCAAATATTTAGAGATGACATTTGACAGCGATACGGTCGTCTGGCTGTTTTTAAACGTGGGACTTCTGCACCTTTCTTAACTGAGGCCAATGGGGGTTTTATCTGCACTTAAATGACCGTGAAACACGACCAAACCGGGCAAAATGTCTCCATCAGAAGACGTTTCGTAGATTATAAATGTGTAACTGAAACAACCGCCCAGTTTTTTTACGAGCTGACAGAATCTCTTACAGGTCTGCAATCGTGTGCATGTCTGTGTAGATGTAGTTTCAGTCATCAAGTAGAAGTTTTCCAGAGTTTGAGTTTCATCTGTGATGTGTATGTTGTGTAGGTTTGATATGTATCCTTTGTTTGAGATTTGGGAAATGAAACATTTGGTTTCTGGATAATTAGAAATGTCGATGCAAGAAACTGCTCTTGTCCTGAAATGAATGAAAACGATATCTCGTCAGCTGGCTGCTTCTTCCGTCGTGATGTTACACGTTAAATTAGACGCGAGCCCGTACGGCCGGGGTGTGAGATTGGAGGAGCCGCCCTCACATTCATTTTGTTTGTTGAAGCCATCAGCCAGACTTCACACGTCTCCCAGCGCGGCTCAGCTGGTCATTAGAGCAGCTGAGCCGCCTCTCTTCTGTTTTCTTATCGACACAGAAACACCACCGAACCACATCATTACAAAATACCGCGGTGAATATGACATGTGCAACGTTGCCTCTGTTTGACTTCTGCATGTGTTTAATGTTACTGATAATATTTAGTTTGCAGTATAATTGGAATTAGTTTGTGTGAGTGTAAGTGTATCAATGTGTGTGTGTGCGTGTGTGTGTGTGTGTGTACAGTTCCAGCTCCAGATGTTTGACATCATCTGCAGCACGTCCTGGGCCAGCAGAGATAAGTGCTGCGAGCTGCCGGCGTTGGTAAGAAATGCACCACATGCATGTTCTCTCTCTCACACACTTTAAAACGCCGCTCCTCTCCGAGGGTGCAGCAGGTTATGCCTCCTGATATTCCAGATGATTTGAGGGATTATTGATGAGGAAACTAGAATTCAAGCCAAATTACTTAGAATATAAATGAATGGCGTTGAGCTCTGGCAATGAAATGCAGCCACTATTAGTGCCTGTGGTCAGGTGTGTGATTTAATGTATCTGATAGAAATGCACAGTGACCAATATCGTCTTGACACACACACACACACACATAGTGTATACAATAGCAACAATTATCAGTTAACACTCCATTCAGCTGCACTGAGTCCTCCCTTCATTAGATATCCCTCTTTAAATCTGATTGGATCCATGAACGCAATATTTTTTTAGCTTTTTTTTGACGCTCAATGTTGTACTCAATGAATACACACATTGTACACTCAGTGCATGTATTGTGTGTTTTCAGAGAGTTGAGGAGCAGTGCCCCTCCATGCCTCATGCCTGTACCTGCTCCCAGGACAGCAAAGGACCTGCAGGACCGTCCGGACCCCCTGTAAGTACTAGAGGCTGGGGGGCAAAAATCAATACAGCATAGTATCGCGAAGACGAGTCGCGATCTTTTATGATATCAATTATACACTTTTTGGTCCTGGAATGATAAAATCAATTGCATTTTGATTGATGGGAGGTAAACAGACTGAAAACGTTATCTTCTTAGATAGAATAGCTGACAACGTTTTCCTTTGGGGACAATTTGTGGTGGAAAAAAAAGGAATATATCGCAATACTCAATGTATCGCGATACTCAATGTATCGCAGTATCGTGATAAAATCAAATTGTGGGACCTCTGGTGATTCCCACCCCTAGCAAGTACCCACTTGCTCTATTATTCTGTCATTTATTTTCTCATTTAATAACTTATTTGGCTCACTTTAGTATCATGATGATATTTTGTGCTCTATTCCTGGTGTGGGGCTGCTTTATCTCTTTTATATCCTGTTATTCACGGGAGGGACGCCTCAATGCATTCACTAACACGTTTTCTCATCCAGAGAATTAATGCATCAGTTATTCACTTTGACTGTCTAGACTCTCATTAAAAACATAGTGTTTAAGTGTTTGTACGGTCAACACTGGTCGTGAGTCAAACAGCCGCGTGGATGAAGAAAAAAAAAGCAAATCATTTTTGTGTAATCCAGCTCGGTTCAATCTTCTTCCCTCAGGGGGGAATTTGTTGTAAGCCGATCTGCAAATGTAAAACCACATAAAAACCCAATTTATTCACACAATCTCAAAATATGAACGCTGATTGTTGATGATAGACATTCGACGAATATCTACGTGACCAACCGCCACCACAAAGACCGCTCATATCAAAAAGACCAAGTGCATGTATCAGTGTATACACAACGTATGTATTATCCCCCTTCAGTGTCCTGGCCACTGATTTCTATATTGTACTTTAATACACATCTTTTGGCGTTTTCATTAGAGTGGCATTGTGTGAGAGCGAGAGAGAAGGGATGAGCTTGGCGAGCAGCTTATATTCCTCTCACGCAGGTGAGCCCTGATAGAGGCTGAGAGATGAGAGCGAGTAAATGAGCTCATTTACGGCCCGAGACGTTTCTCTACATTCTCCTTTTTCTCTTTTCTATCTGTCTTCCACTCTGCATTTTCCATTCCCCTTCTCTCTTCTTTACCCCACACCGGTGTCTTCTATCTCTTTCGTTGTCTCCCTTTGTCTCTGTCTCCACCCTCGGGGGGGTAACGAAGGCGTGGGAGGGTTTGTGCATCAACACCAGTGCGGTTTGTGAAAGTAATTATATGTTGATTCCATTCATCACAGCCGATTACAATCCCCCCCAATTGTCATCCCTGTCCGACGAGCCACATCCACTTACTCTTATGTAGGGTTACGTCCACGGGCCACGAGCCCTCCCTTCCGGCTTCGCACCGCTTTTTGTTTTTTGTCTCGTTAACGTTTCACTGTCTTTATACCGGAAAAACATACACGAGCAATTATGTCAGAGAAGCTGTGAACAATGTGCCCACAAATATTCCTTTTATTTCCAATGCAAGTGACGTTGGTTCAAGCATTGCATTTAAACTGCCGCTAGTTGAGCTTTGATCTCGCCTCGTCTTTAAAACATGTGATCAGAGGGGGAAAAAAACCTATTTAAGGTTTTAAAAAGTGAAGAGTTTTCTCTGTTTCCTCCACATTTCTCCACGTCATGCTGAGCACTGACTTGTGTCGCTTCAATATCTTTTCCCTCTCACTCTCCGTTCGACCCGGATCAATAGCTGTACTGTAAAGCTTTCATCTCTTTATTGTCTCTCGGCTTCTTCTTTTCTCTGTTTTCTCTTCCACCGTCATTTCATCCACACGCCCGAGGCTTTTTTAAAAAACTTTCTCTTTAAGCCTCTTTCTTAATGCCTGCGTCTGTCTCTCTGTCTGTCTCTCTCGCTGCCATCGAATGGGCTTCTTAAATCACATTTTAACTGCAGCGTATTGACGGAGATGAATGATTTAATAGTGAAATCATAGGCACTTTGCTGCTAAAACTGCACCATTTAGTCAGTGGGGTTTGGAGGCATCGCCATTCCCCTTGTTAACACAATGTAATGGTTGTAACACAATAAATGTATCGTATCCCCCGTGGAACACAAGCTTCATACAGGGAGCCACACTTTCAAGATCCTAGCAGACTATAAAAAAAGAGACTTTTAGTAGCATCATTTGTGTTTGTGCTGCTGAAGCTTTGCTCCCTCTGATGAACCAACACGCTGGACGAAAGCCAAATAAATACCTGGATCCACTGGGATACCTGATGCAGCATCCAAACACACACAATGCTGCCATGAGGAGGCAACTGGAAGGCGAATAAGAAGGAAAACAAAGAATTATATGCATGCATGTTAACTTGCTGTTGCTGCAGCGTGCTGTTGTATTGTTCTGGTAACATGACTTTAACATAAAAGTGTGCAATACACTAGTTTTTACTTTGGTATTGAATTTGGCGCAAAATGCGATTAATCGCAGAAAAATCATGCGATTAATCAGTTAATTCTTTTCAACTTTGCCCGGCCCTAATAAAAACACGATTAAGAGACTTGTTGCTATCTGATCATATAGATTATTGGAGCTGAAAGCATATAATCTACATTGAATATACTGCATTGAATCTGCATCATGGCTCCAGCAGAAATCTGCTTATATCACCATCCAGGACACAGTGTGTCTTCATTTTTGTGTTCACTGTCACTCGCGTGCATGTTTCTGTGTCGCACAGCAGCAGACCTCTTCAGTTTTTGTTAATCTTTGAGTCGCGTTTGAAAATTAAATTGATTGCCTCGACTGAATTGCAATCTTTGCCGGCTGCCTTGGCGCGGACTCGGCTCGATACCGAACGTCACTTCACAATCAATCTGACATTAAGGGAAACAAGACTCGCTGTGCCGGCGTCTCTGTTTGCCGGGTTGCATTGTGCCCACGCTGCTCGAGATCCTAGTCAACGAAAAAAGAAAAATGTAAATCTGCCTTTGGCATCAAATTAAAGTTAAATGCTAATAGCGGTGTACTTTTTTTTCCTTCTATCACCATTAGAGGCCCGTGAAAAAAAAAAATCCAAACACAATTAGTCGCATTGCTGCCGTTTGGAGCTAATTTCCGTTTTCTCTGCGTGTTTGCCCGACCGCCGACAACAAGTCACGAGCTCAAGTTGTTTTGAGAAACGCACGAGAAACAATTTGCAGAGACAAATTGCGGAATTGATGAAAACAATCATTAATTTTTTTCTATTTTTTTCTTGTAACATGAATCAAAAGCAGTGCTGTTCTGTTCCTGAAATGTAGTTTAACTCTGTCTATTTGATGCCAAAGCATTGTTTAAAGGATTTTTTAAAAACCTTTTTAAAGTTCTTTCAATTTTAGATAGATAGATATATACTTTATTAATCCATAAGGGGAAATTTGTTGTCATAGTAGCAGCTGCACACACTTCACAGACACCAAATGGAATAAACTAAACACACAAAATAAATAATAAAATAATAAAAAATATATATATATAAAATATTTATACACAATGAATACAAATAACTGCAGTGTATTAAGGAAATTAAATAAAATGTAATGTAAACAGTATATAAAATGTGCAAAATATGTCAAATATATACACACAACAGATTAAATTAGCATATGTAGTCTATATATTTATTGATAACGGTCCTTCGTCCTCTCCATGCTGGCTGTAAACAATCTTTTTCCCAGCACCCTCCACTGGTGACGGGTCCTGATGGGGGATAAGCTCACGGCTCCTGAGTGCTGAAGCAAACCATCAAACTTAAGTCTGGGGTCAACAGTTTGGTGGGTTTAACCCGATCTGTGTGTCTCCTCTCATATCTCTCGCCCTTCTTGTAAACATGCCTCCTGTCCCCCCCCCCTCCTCGTTCCCAGGGGAGGTTTATTATAGCAAACACAGGAAGAGGAAGTATCCCAGAAGGAATCAATGATTAGCAGATGTGGGTTTGTCCCCAGATGAACCTTTCGGCTATTGGGGTCAGCCCGAGGTTTACAGCTCCAGACTGACTCATGGATGCAGCGTGATGGAGTGCAGAAGCCCCGAGGGGCCGCTCCCTGCACAGATCAGCGCCGGCCGCGGTCCGTCAATGTCCTGATACATTCATATCAAAGAGCTGTGCGCCGGCGCCACTTTCATGACAACTTCTGAAATGAATTCCAATTTGCATGTTTAAAAAGGGAGAACGGAGGGAGACGTGTTTTTGCAGACGCACGTCTTCTCCATTGCTCTCTCCATCTATAGGCGCATGAATTGAAGACACTGACTTGTGTGTGTGTGTGTGTGTGTGTGTGTGTTTGGCCTGTGTTTCAGGGCGGTCCAGGCATAAGGGGAGCCAGAGGAGACCGAGGAGAGCCAGGAGTGACGGTTCGTAAGATGCTCTTAGTTTCAGACGACTCTCAGCAGGCAGTTTGTCTCAATCGGCTCTTAACTGGGGAAGAAGAAGCACCCTCATAGGAACGGGCTGGTCTGACGTTAAAGGACCTCAATGATTTCACATTTTATCACTTCAATCACTTTTAACTTGAGGCAAAAAAAGGCGGAGTCTGGAAGCGATTACACCTCGCCTGGAGTCCACAACACTGTAGCCATGAGACTCGCTTATTATACATTATACTCATAATCTCAACATGCTGGTCCAAACCGCCCCCGTTGCCGATTAGATAATAAAAGGAAAAAAAGGTTTGTGGTGAGTAAGTATTGCCCCCGACTCAGAAACAAAAGGGTCTTTTAAACCCCGCCATCCTACGAACAGGAAAGAGTTTTTCGAGCTACCAGATTGGAGGCTGTTATCGGCTCTGTTACTTCCCTGAGCTTAATAGAAACAGTTCCAAGAAAATCCCGTCTTGAACTATTAATGCATGATTTATTCTGGACTTTGCATCTGCTACAGTTTTGCTCTGGCGATCTGTTCCAAACTCCTGCAAAGCATCCAGCTGTGGCGGTACGAGGCCTGATGCTGTTGGACATTTCTCAATATCAATAGCCAATTCCTATATTTGTAATTCAATCTGAGATTTTCAGAAGACATGTTTTAATGCCTTCCATTTTTTATTTTTGAAAGAAGCAGCCGAGGTTTTTGCCACTACTGCCTGTAGACCCGCAGCGCTGTCAATCAACACAATAAGCTTGTTTATCTCAACCGTGTGTCGCACGTCGACAACGTTGGATGACGGCGTATCCAGTGCTCGACATGCCCACCCAGAACTCAACACTTAGCACATCCCAAAACTGAAACGAGGACAAAGTCAAACCAATGCAGGTCTTCACACAGCCCACATGTGTTGTGTCTGATGTGTGTAAATGTGTTAGTTTTGGAGTGTGACGCAGCATTCGGTCCTGCTGGCACACACATCCTCCACATACGTACATACACACGCCTGCCAGATCTCACTTGTCTTAGCTCAGCAGTGTTTGTACCTCTGCAGCGACAGCCAAGCGTGTTTGAATAGTGGGATTATTCTGCTGGATGAGAACAGACCCTCCATGAATTCATCCTTATTCACTCTCGCAAATCAATCTGGATACTTTCCTTGTTGTAGCACAAGCACTGAGACATGTTAGCCGTCTGTTCCCCCAACACACACACACACACACACACACACACTGAATTAATTCATGTCTGATCCAAAGTTTATTTTTGATTGTTTGGCATGGATACGATCGACATTAAGCCGCTTCCTGTAAGGTTGAACAATAACACAATGAGTGCAGCCAGAGTGAAGATTACTTTGGCTTCTCCTGCTCGTGAGCCGACAAGCGCCGCACGCTGCGACTGAGGACGGTTTGCAGGAATACCTCGACTCCGACACCATTTACAGGAAGTCTGTCTGCAGCGCGGACACATGGATCAAATAATAAGCCGCCACACCGGCACAACCTGATTATAGATGGATGGACAAGGGGTCTAAAAATCTATTTCCTGTCATAGGTCTCATTATGGAAGCAGCCAATGGCAGCAAAAGCCCCCCAAGCAAAGAGTAATGATGTTGAGCAGAGTTTGTAGTTCTTAACTTGATGGATATTTGACGTGTTGAGTCGGTGCAGCCTTTGAGGAAAAGAGCACATGTTCCTTTCCCCGCCTTTTCATGTCCATCAAATATGTTTATATGTGTTTATTTTTCCTCTTGAATCTAACTTAGAGGTTGTTTTAAAGCGCTCCACATTGTTACTGAAGGATGGTTGAAGTGCATTTCATGAATATGTGATATGAATGAGCTGATGAGGCGTGGAGGAGTTCACGTCACACGATGCTCTTGTGGAGGGGAGCCTGCTCACTGATCATGGGATTAAAGATCTTCACATTTGAATTTTTCCTGAGCACTTAACCTTTTGGAAACCGTGCCCGAAAATCCTCCCGCTCCCATTTTTAAGTCCCAGCATGCCCCATTCAGATCCAAACTTTTGGCATAAAATACGTAATCTTTCCATTTTTGAGCCGAACGACAGGCCGAGGTTTCGTTTAATTGAGATTGTTGTTGCAGATTCTGATTTTTTTAGGTCCTAATCTTTCCAAAAAGGTTTCTTATTGACCGCTCCAGGAGGCATTTTTCATGGCTCATATCATGCTGGAAGTTCATAGTTAAAATCAAAATATCTTTTTATTAGTGATTTTTTTTCTCCCCAAGACTTTGCTGAACAAATACATACAATAAACACAAGTATTGGACTTAATTTGGGGTTCCAACAACGACTCAAACACAGTGAAAGACACTCAAACAGGGAAAAGGAGGTCTGGAGCCTCTGTTGGTTTCCACAGTTTTCAACGGGTTAAAGGACTTTTCTCTGTTGACAGTAAAAGTTTAACCATTGTGTTGTTCTTGAACAGGGACCTCATGGGCCAGCGGGAGAGCTCGGCCCTCCTGGACCCTCAGGACCTCCTGGTCCTCAGGGACCCAGCGGCCTCTCTATCCAGGGACCCCCGGTAAGACGTTGCATTGTGTGAGTTTGGTGTGTGCATATCGAAATGCAGCATGACAACACATCCTGGACATTCCCACAGTTACCTGATCATTTCAACATTAAGATACGGTAAAGATAATTTAGCTATCATCCTCTCAGAACTCAAATCCGTGGCTCTAATAGTGATAATAAACATTATCGGTGTAGTACCACCTTGCAATAGTAGATAGACATCCAGGGTGTCGTTCCATTTTTTGATCTGAAAACTCTCGAGTGCACTTTCTATCAATCGCCTAAAGGTCTCTGAGGCTATAAATACACCATCATTTGGAAAATATGTAAAAACAAACGCCCTCTCAGTGACTCTGTGGAGGTAAACCAACACAACATGGCTTATTATTATTATCTTATTTCGTTGTATCGTCTCAAATGCACTTAGATTGCACCTGTAAACCACTTTTCAACTCACCAGAATGCGTCAAATCAAGTTAAATATGACCTTTTTTTTGATGGGATGTGTTAAAGTATGACGAGGAAAGAAAAGAATTTAGTATGTTATTGCCAGTGACCCTTGCAGCATTAAAGTATGACACGTGTGTTGTTTGCCATTTCACTCCCTCTGGTCTCCAGTAAGGTCACCCAATGTGTGCCATTAGATTAAGGCTTAGTATGGAGCTGTCAATCATTTGCTGCCATAAACTGACAAACATTGACGGACGCTTTGAATCTCAGATCTTGTCCAAACACGCTGAAGCTGTTCGTGGAGGACTCGCGGTGGCTCAGCATCTTATTAAGATAACTGATGTTGGGTTTTTTTGTCCCCTCGGTCCTTCGGTCCGGCTGAGATGTAACGACCATGTTTGCTTCACAGGGTGCTGCTGGAGGAAAGGGGGACAGAGGAGAGATCGGTCCAGCCGGACAGATGGTGAGACAACATTTAATAAAAGAAATGCCATTAAAGTCAGAGACAAAGGTGAAGTGTGTGTTGGGGTTTGTTGATATGATTCCCAACGTCACAAAGTAAAACCCCGAGGGGCAACTCTTCTTCAATTTATCCTTCTGTTTCTTTCTTGACTAAAGGAGCTAAGTAGCATTGGGTTATCACAAACCCAGCAGTGTGTGTGTGTGTGTGTGTGTGTGTGTGTGTGTGTGTATAAATTGTTCTCCTCTGGTTGTATGTGTGGAGAATACAAATGAGTCCTACATCCATTATAAGTGAGGCTCAGCGGCCCTGCAGGCTCACATAAATGAGACTTGTTGCCCTATAAAGGCATTCCTGTAACTTCTTTTCTTAACATGTTAGACCAGCCGTAACTTAAAGATGTTTGTTATCTCATTTTAAGAGTATTTATCTCTGTAAATTATTAGCTAAGTAACTGTTGTTTCAAAGGCTTTTTTTTCATTTTGGAATCGATGAAAAAGCCTTAAGAGTAGAAATGTTGAAGCATGCGAGTGCAGCGTCGGCTGTTTTCACAGGAATGTTGTATTTCTATGTGAAAATGTTGTTTTATAGAATTGAAAAAGTCGCCACAAAGTCACAGGTATTCAAAACCAAGTATGAAGTGCTGCAATTGGGCTCTGTTGTTGTTTTTTTAAATGATACCCATAAAGCCCCAGACGTTAATACACAGCGTCGACAACACTTCTGTTTATTCTTGTTTTCTTAAAAATAAAAGGCCATGATATAAGCCTGATATAAACATCATTACATGCCGTGTAATACTGCAGCATAATGTCTGCATTAACTATACTTAACAACAGTTTGGATTTGTTGTGCAGTTTTGTGAAAGAGTTAAAAAAAACAGGAGAGTCAGAGTGAGATGAGGGGATATGAACCTGTGCGCGTGTGTGTGTGTGTGTGTGTTTTGTGACACACACATGCACACTGACACAGACACAGAGCGGCGTAATGGAATCATGGACATGATAATAATCATTAACGGCGTCTCCATTATTGGGCAGTGAACCAATCAGGTAATCCTGAGTTCATTTAACGGAGTCTTACTGGGAGCCCTGAAGGACACCAGTCACTGTGAAGGCCCTCTGACCAGTAACAACTGACACGTTCTGTCATTAATGTGTCCTTTCTTTTTAAATACATTATTGTAAAAATGATTATCTTTCTTGCCACATTGCAACGCTAACGCTAACGCCGCTACAGGCAGTGTGTGTGGGCCGCCGCGTACACCTTCACACACTCACAGCTGTGAGTTCTTCTGCTTCATTGGGAACCCGCTCAGGTTGAAGTGCGCCGGGAATTATACAAGATCGCCAAGCTCGACGTTCCAATACATTATCAGGAGTTGTGTTTTGTAACACACACACACACACAGACACACACACTGCTACACAGACCTGAAAATAGATTGAATCGAGCTAATTGGGTGAAATCATTTATCATTTGTGCGAGTGTACCATGGGAGCGTGGAGCCTTTCAGAGGTTCGGGGGTTTGAGTCTGCGCTGCTTTACTCCCACTAGACTGCTGGGTTGAATATTAAAGGCATCATTAAGGTAACATAATACATTGTCATCATGTAAAAGAGGTTCACAGGGAAATTATAACACACAGCACAATTCAGTTTACTATTATTGGGCTTACTCAGGCAACAGTTTTTGTTAATATCCATTATAGTAATATAGTATGCTGGGCTAATAGGGGATATATCTCGCAGTATATCTCATGAGGGGGTCTTTAAGTTTAACAGCACAAGTGGAATAAACCTTATATTACTATGTATTAAAAGGCTTCCTGCCAGATAATCTTCCTAATTCTTCTCAATAAATTTGACCATCTTCGTTATCTTCCTTATCATCATATTTCTACCATAAAAATGTGCATCAGAGTTTCAATCAAGTGTACAAAAACAGGTGTTGCGCCACTAAGATGAGTACTTTCTTGTAATTTGTGTTAGATGGTCTTGACTTTTTTTGCAACTGAAAGAAATGTATTGCACTTTTTCTTTAACTCCCTCTACACAATGCATTCTGGGACAGCTTCTCCAGCACCGGGTCTGTGTCGTGCTAACACATTTAGGAGAACGAGCGGATGAACTCATTTTAAAATTCATTACAAGCAGATCTCGCCGCAGTCGAGCTCTTCTCGAGGAGCTGACGGTGCAGAAGTTTAGATTTTCGGAGAGACAGCTCCTTCATGGACCGCCATTATTTTCCTTTCCGCACCGGAGCACAGCTTGTTACAGTCGCTGCTTCCATCAAGCGATCACGAGTCATGTCCAACTGATACATCGATCTGCCTTCAGAGCACACACACACACACACACAGACACACACAGTGTGTGTGTGGCCCTGCCCCTGTCCTCCGTCTGGAGGTCCCGCCTCGGTGCCCATGGCCCTGCTGATGCTCGTCTTCCTCTCTACCTCTTCCTCTGACATGGACTGTGGCTATTTGGCCCGTGTGCCGTCTGTATACTACTCATTACAACATGTGATGTGCTGTGACTCTGTTGTGTTGCTCTTTCTGGTCACATGACATCTGTTGCTTCTGTGCGTCCGGGGAGAGGGATCCTCCTCTGCTGCTCTCCTGAAGGTCTCTTCCCTCTTTTAAAAGGGGGTTTACTGTCTTTATTTGGGGAGTTTTTCCTGTCCTGGCACTGAGGATGTTATGAACAGATTGGACAGCCCTCCGAGGAAAATGTTGTGTTTGTGACTTTGGGCTGTACACAATAAACTGAACACACACATTTCCTTTCATACTGTACTTCAGGATGGTGATCATCCTCTGCAGGGTATCTTAATGTCTTAGACTTGTGGCTCTGCACTGCAATAATGCTGATTCATCACTTAAATTGCTAAGAAACTGTGTTCATCGGGTCTTCATTGTAAGACAATACCATAAAACACCTAAAATCGTGGACAGGTGTTTATGACGGCGGCGGCCGTAAAGACAATCTGTTGTCACGCTGACGTTCATCGTCATGCGCCCGGTGATCCCAGTTTGCTCTCTCTGGGGTTTTTTTATCCATTTTTAATGTCTGTCCTTGAGACTCAGGAAATGTCTTGTTTCTGTTTCTTTTGTTGAGAGACTCGCTGGTTGATGAGACTCTCAAAGTCAGGCGCTGATTGGAAGTCTTATTTATAGTTTGGGGATTTTTTTTTTCACCACACCTGTTTCATTTTCACAGATGTTTACGAGTCAGAGGAACATGCAATAATATGCGTGAGGAGAAAACAACTCAGAACCAACTCTCAGAGAACTGCAACACTTTCTGATGCAGCACTATCTCTCTCTCTCTCTCTCTCTCTCTCTCTCTCTCTCTCTGCCTGCATAGTCCTATTAATAAAAGCTGGCAGGGCCCCGTGCCGCACTATGTTTCCGAGTAATAATGTGTTTTGTCAGAGATGTGTGTGTGTGTGTGTGTGTGTGTGTGTGTGTGTGTGTGTGTGCTCAGTTGGGAGAATTGTAGCTTCCAGGGCCCTGTTGTAATATACGAGGGACCACAGAGAATATCACAACTCTAAAACATCAATTACCTCTCTCGCTCTTTCTTTCCCTTTCCCTCTTTCTGCCTCTCTTCAGCTCTCTCTCTCTCCCCCTTTCTTCCTCGCTCTCTATGTCTCTGTCTCTCTCTCTCTCTCTCTCTCTCTCTCTCTCTCTCTCTCTCGCTGCAGAAAACACAATGTAACCTTGTCATCAGCGTCGCCGCCGCCTCTGTTTCAATTTGACAGTGAAAAATACAGCTGCAATGAATCGCCGAGAAAGTGTGTTTGTGTCGGTGTGTGTGTGTGTGTGTCCATCTCTGTCATCTCACTCATTTTCATTCAGTGTGTGTGTGTGTGTGTGTGTGTGTGTGTGTGTGTGTGTGCATGAGTGCGTTATCATGTAATTTTGTTTAATTTTGTCAGAGAGGAATATAGATTGTGTGGAATTTATTTAAACTCGGTCACTTCTAGATCTTTCCCAGATGTATGTAGTTACCCCACTTAACCCCCGTTTCACACTTAATTTCAACAAAGTCGCAGCTGTGTGTGTGTGTGTGTGTGTGTGTGTGTGTGTGTGTGTGTGTGTGTGTGTGCGCCTGTGCGTGTGCGGCAAAGCAATCCCGAGGCTCATGTGTTGAATAGGAATCACTTGGATTCGGATCGTTCAGTCCTTTGGCCTCGTTGCTACACCTTACGAGTTATTTTATTACAACATCTCGCAGTGTTTTACATTGTCAACTGTTAATAATGAATACTTTATCGTTCATATTCATCCCAATTCATCATTATGTGAAAAATCAGTGCGGTCTGAATAGAGTTTGCGGCGCATATTAACTCGTCTCCGGTAAATTCTGCATCAAGTCTTTAAAAAAAAGAAGATTATTTTTTGTCTCCAGACTTTTTCAAGCTTACTCCCCTGCTCTGTTTATTTGTGCACATTTGTAGATGTATGGCAGAAAGTGCTGGAGAGACATTATTGCAATCGTCTTGGGGGGAACGTACATCAGCCAACATCTAAACAACGTCCCCGTCGTTAATCACAACAGGCCTGTCCTCCGCGACCCCGGCCTGCAATTTGTAGGACCTTTTACTGTGTTAACTCTCCTGTTTTATGAGCTCTCCTGCACTAATACCCAAGTGCAGCGATAGATCACCCGAACACTTAATCCATGACTGTCTTTTTGGGAAATCGCTGCGTGCATTGACCTGCGGAGGGAGACCGGGATGAAGGGGAAATGGTGGCGGGGACGGAGCAGCAGGGTGGCCCGATGATGTAGTGACCGCGCTGCACCCGGAGGCCGCTGCTTCCACAAATCACTTTTATGAGCACAGTGATGTCAAAGCAGCGTTGAGCCAGACAGCAAACCCTGACCTTTGGTTGTGTATATGTAATTAAAGTAATTCCTTTTGTTTGGCAGAGGAAATGCCTTGTAAAAAATGACAGGATATGAAGTATCCTTGAGCACTATGAACACTTTGATTCATGTCCTGGTGCAATATTCTCTTTAAGTATATTTAAAAACGGTTTATACAAATTGTTTATTCCATCTGTACATTTGTTTTAGTCCATCTGTATATTTTATTATTCTTTTTTACTGCTAATTATTTACATTTTCAATCTGTGTTACTACCGTTCTACTGTTTATTTATATTACTTGATTCTTTTTATCGTATTACTTGTGAGCAGTGCTGCTGTAATCCGGTAATTTCCCCACTGAGGGACTAATAAAGGATTATCTTATCTTATAATGTTCTCATCTAAAGAAAAAGCGTACATGTATTTCTCACTAAAAACTTCACGTTTGCAGTTTAAAGCCACTTTTCTTCGTCGTGTGTTGTCACTAAATGTCCAGAGCCCCACAGTCGGTGTTGTGTAACCTGCTTGTTTGTGTTTTGTTCAGGGCGTTCCTGGAGGCTCGGGCTCCCCTGGTAGAGACGGTCCCCCAGGAGCGAGGGTAAGGCAACACAAACACACTCCATCTGTTGTTATTGTCACAGGTGACTTTACAATGTAGTAGCGTGATCAGGGGTGGGAATCACCAGAGATCCCACGATTTGATTTTATCACGCTACTTGAGTCCTGATTCGATACTATCACGATACTGCGATGTATTGATGTATTGATGTATTGAGTATCGCGATATATTTCCTTTTTTGCCCGCCACAAATTGTCCCCAAAGGAAAACTTTGTCAGCTATTGTATGTAAGAAGATACAGTTTTCAGTCTGTTCATCTCAAATTAATCAACATGCAATTCGTTTCATTATTCGAGGACCAAAAAGTTTATAATTGATCTTATAAAAGATACAATATCGCCGCGCAAAATATTGCGATACTATACTGTATCGATTTCCCCCCCACCCCTAATAGTGATGCATAAATCTACTACTTTATACTTCATAGCGGTGTAGATAATACACATATTTTTAGTTAGTTTTGAGTTAATTGGGTTATGAAAACACAATCCTGTTGCAGCTGTAATGTGAATAATAATAAAAAAGACAATATCATTGGTGACGCTTGAGTATTTTTGCTGATACCATCATCAGTTAAAGGATTTGCTATAAGTTATGGAAAAGGACAACTGGATATGGTTTTGAGGAAAGACATTCAGACAAAGCAAAACATGACAACATAGAGGTTTATGTTCTTTCAATTCAGTCTTTTGGAATAAAACAATTACTAGCAATCACAAATACATAGTGTTCAAGAAGCACAACATTGTTCCTGTTGTGTTTGTATTTCCTGCACTGTGGTACTGTTTCCTGTATCTAAATCTTCTGTTCCTTCATTCTTCATGAAACCAGACAAGTCTTTCCCCAGTTGAAGAAAAGGTTAAAGTAAAAACACACTAACTGTGGCTTGCAGAGGAAATACGCCTCATAATACCCACCTGGGCTGTAAATACCAAACCGGTAACGCAGCCAGAGCGAAATGTGTCGGCAGGCAGGAAGACGAGCTTTTTATCCAAACACGTAACATGATAACAGAAAAGTTTAGTCCTGGCGTCTCTCCCGAGGTGAAGGACGCTACACACAATCCATCTGCTGTCTCTTTGCTGGCTGACGGGTCCAGACACTCAAACCCTTAGTGATAGCTTCAGAGCAGCGTTTGCAGGCGTGTCATGTCGTTTCCTTCAGGACAATCGTCTGCTGACTGAGGTTCCTGCCAGATCGGTTTACAGTTCATGAACCTTTCAGCAAGGCAGTGCGGGACCAGTGTTTAGGATTCAGGGTGATTTATTTGCAGAAATGTCAAATGTTATTCATAACCATGTTTGGGAGCACGCTATGAAGCATTAGTTAAGTATGAGTAAGCACTTAATTTATCCATCATTTATAAAGTGTTGATCCGCACTTTATAAATGATGGAGTCGCCATTTGTAAATGAAATATTATACGATGCTTTATGGCGTGCATTTATTATAAAGTGTTACCGTTTATTTGTGTGTGTCTCTGTAATATTTCGGCATGATGGAGGATCTCTCTGGTCCTCTGGCTCGGTAACACGCTATGAAGCATTATAATACTTCATTTACAAATGGCGGCTCCATCATTTATAAAGTGTGGGACGCTGCTTTACAAATGATAAATGAAGTGCTTACGCATACTTAACGGATGCTTCATACCGTGCAGTTATTAAGAAGGGTTACTCTATGTTTAATTTAGTGTATAATCACCTGGAACTAATAATCGTTGTGTTTGAATTTGCTCAGAACGAGTCCTTTAGGGTGCAGGGTTTCATGATTCTACGGGAGCCCAGAGCGGCGCTCGCTCTAGAGAGCTTTGTGTGCTTTTTTTTTTTTTGACGTTACCTGAAGGCCACCGTACTTCTCCAACACGAGTGCAAAGCCGCGGTTCAGCTGCTGACGTCTGGTGGAAGTCTTGAAAAGAAACCACGGCGTCGCCTCAGCTGCTGGCGTTACCACGGCCTTGGAAAAGGGAAGATTGAACGAAAAGAGTATTCAGCCGGTTGGAGTCGGCATCCTCACCGCTGTAGACGACACCTCATCACACACACACTGGACCTTCAACTGACGATCTGTTTTTGGTTTGCCGTGAACAACCACCAACATGACATGGGTTATTACTTTTCTTCTGCTGTTTGAATCAGCGGCGCGCTGGAGATCTCTGAAGATGTGATGACTGCAGGTTTCCTGACTGCGGCTTGTACACATCTGGAGCGAGGCGTTGTCTGTATACATCACGACGCATGAGATTATATCCGAATATTGTTTTTTCAGTGGAAAGCAGAAGGGGACGCAGTGAACACTGACAGGAGTCATTTCACAAGAGGCCGTCAACGCAACAGCCATTTTTGTTTTCACCATTCTTCTGACAACAACGTAGAAAGTACTGAACAAAAATTACAACAATGAAGCAGCTTTTTTTTTTCAAACAAATACATTCACAGTGCTTGTGCTCGTCTGTTTCCTCCAAAGCAGAACGGGGGGAAGCAGTTAGCGCTTTCTTTATTGACTAAAACCAACCAGCATCGCACGCGTCCACTGGGCTTAAACACTGCACTGCTTTTTGTTTGTGAGGTGCGTAGAAGCCAAAAAGAAGTCTGGCGAAGACTCACTGCAACACCGACGGTGCAGTTCTCATCGAGATTGTACTTATTGTGTGTTACTAAACCTCAGGAGTTCAGTCTTTTAAGTACAATAACCTTGTTAACACAGAAAGAGCCGGCCCGTTGTGAACACCTTGAACCTGTTGCAGCTTGAAATTAAACATTAGCTTCAGCGATAGAAGACAGGAAGCTGAGTTTCTATATCAACAATAGAAAAAGTTGAATGTTGGGATTATTTCACAGCCAGTATTGTGAGTGTGTGTTACGCCGTGCCGACTGTCTTCCGAACGCCTCGTGTGATGTTTCTTTGCTTCCCAGTGGAGCGTTTTGTCACCTTTTTTTCTCATGAAATTATGAATCCCTTTGTTCCAGATGTGCGTTTGATCAATTTGGAACGATTTCAAAGTAATTAGAGAGACATTGTGAGATCTGGAGGCCTGGAGAGAGAGGGTGGGGGGGGGGGGGTGTTTAACTGCGTTTTTTTGTTTAGAGAAGCTTGTTTTTAGTTGGTAAATTCAGAGTTTGTTATGTTTAACCTCGCCCAGGTTAGACTGAATCTCACACGTTGAAAGGGCATCAGCCTCAATGAACGACCACAAAGTGACTTCAGGCGTTCAAGCTAAAAATGAAAGGATTAACTGAACCTTAGGTTAAGCTGTTTTCCAGAACAATCTGAAAATGTGTATTAATAACACTAAATTTGTTCAGTTTAAATGGCCTATAAATACAGAGATAGATGAAAGCCATCATCATGCTATTACATATCATGTTATTACACGCCATACCTTAAGGAAACCAGACCAAAGGCAGAATGGTAATGCAGCTGGTATGAACGTGCCTCTAAAGTTAAAGCTCCAGTTTCATATTCCTCAAACCACAGCGTCATGGGGAAGACATT
This sequence comes from Clinocottus analis, assembly GCF_023055335.1. Lineage (NCBI taxonomy): Eukaryota > Metazoa > Chordata > Actinopteri > Perciformes > Cottidae > Clinocottus > Clinocottus analis. The sequence goes on along the minus strand of NW_027176251.1, from coordinate 2,617,237 downwards.
AAATGGCGGACCTGGTTTTAAACACCTTGAGGAGACTATAATACAGACTGTGAAAAAGCAACAGTAGAAGAATGCACCTGTGTTTTCTACAAACTGTCTACAAGTAAAACCAAATATAGACGTTTGATTGGAGGCATTTATTTGCACACCTGGAGTTTAGACATCAGCTGATGCAACAGCGACTGCGTTTGGTTGCCATCAGCAGCCTGGATGTTAAAATAACTGTCTTACTGAAAGTGCAGCTAATAATTAATAAACTGAGAGTTTTGCTCTGCGTCCCTCAGGGTCTGCCGGGTAATAATGGACCACAGGGACGACAAGGGCCTCCTGGACCTGCTGTAAGTCTCCATTTTCTGTTATTCTCAGCAGGATTTTGTCCATCAGATCACATGATACATGGGCCTAACTGAGCTTTTACTGTCTCTTTCTTTTACCATCTCTTTCCTTTACTGTCTCTTTCCTTTACTGTCTGTCTCTTTCCTTTACCGTCTCTTTCCTTTACTCAATCTATCTCTACCATCTCTTTCCTTTACTGTCTGTCTCTTTCCTTTACTGTCTGTCTCTTTCCTTTACTGTCTGTCTCTTTCCTTTACGGTCTCTTTCCTTTAATGTCTCTTTCCTTTACCGTCTTTTTCCTTTACCGTCTCTTTCCTTTACCGTCTCTTTTCCTTACTGTCTGTCTCTTTCCTTTACTGTCTCTTTCCTTTACTGTCTCTTTCCTTTACTGTCTCTTTCCTTTACCGTCTCTTTCCTTTACCGTCTGTCTCTTTCCTTTCCTTTACTGTCTCTTTCCTTTACCGTCTGTCTCTTTCCTTTACTGTCTCTTTCCTTTACTGTCTCTTTCCTTTACTGTCTCTTTCCTTTACCGTCTCTTTCCTTTACCGTCTGTCTCTTTCCTTTCCTTTACTGTCTCTTTCCTTTACCGTCTGTCTCTTTCCTTTACTGTCTCTTTCCTTTACTGTCTCTTTCCTTTACCGTCTCTTTCCTTTACCGTCTCTTTCCTTTACCGTCTCTTTCCTTTACCGTCTCTTTCCTTTACCGTCTCTTTCCTTTACCGTCTCTTTCCTTTACCGTCTCTTTCCTTTACTGTCTCTTTCCTTTACCGTCTCTTTCCTTTACCGTCTCTTTCCTTTACTGTCTCTTTCCTTTACTGTCTCTTTCCTTTACCGTCTCTTTCCTTTACCGTCTCTTTCCTTTACCGTCTCTTTCCTTTACCGTCTCTTTCCTTTACCGTCTCTTTCCTTTACTGTCTCTTTCCTTTACTGTCTCTTTCCTTTACTGTCTCTTTCCTTTACCGTCTCTTTCCTTTACTGTCTCTTTCCTTTACTGTCTGTCTCTTTCCTTTACTGTCTGTCTCTTTCCTTTACTGTCTCTTTCCTTTACCGTCTCTTTCCTTTACTGTCTCTTTCCTTTACTGTCTCTTTCCTTTACCGTCTCTATCTCTACCATCTCTTTTCTTTACTGCCTGTCTTTCTCTCAGGGGACCCCAGGAGCACCTGGACCTCTAGGACCTGGTGGGGCAACAGGGTCGCAAGGAGATCAAGGACTTCCTGTGAGTGAAAACTAGGCTTTTATTTTGAAAAAAAATCTCTGATACTAAAATGGGAAATACAGTCGAGAAAAAGAAACTGCAGTGCAGTTTAAGAAAAACAATGCAGTCGTGAGATATCCTTGAATCGGGTTCAATTAAAGGAAGCAGCAAACAGAAAAGTCTTCCATCTGGATTTGAAGGAGCTGAGGGACCGGCAGCTTTCAGGAACCTTGTTCCAGATATGTGGAGCAGAAAAGCTGAACGCTGAGACAATGAGACAATCGGAGAGGCGACGCAGGAGAGAAGATGCTGGCTTCCAGACTTTGTGTGATGTGAACAGAGACAGATGATACTGCGATGGCGGCGACAGCCAATCTGTAGCCTGGGGTCATCTCTGCAGGCCAGAAGCAAAGTTTGGCTCAGAGAGGCAGAGCGATAAATCAATTACTGAAACTCTCTCTCCCCTTGACACACACACTGACACACACACACACACACACACACACACAGTAAGAGATCACATCTGCCTCATCTCTAAGACGTAGGACCCCCATATGAACGTATACGCACAAAAAGTGAGGCAAAAAAAAAGAAAATCTGATCTGGCTTTCCCGAGAAATAATCTCATGAACATCTTAAGCTTTTAGTTTCAAAACCTCCACATTAAATTGCTAATTCAGTCTTTTTCCCCCCGCTGCATCCCTTTTCCGGGTGTCTGCTGCAAGATTATATTATCCTTTGACTTAAACAAGTGTTTTTGTGTATCTGGAATCGCAGCCGTATAAAATCTGCAGGGAAGTGCTCGCGTTTGGTTTCATTGCGTTGTCACCGAGTCACTGACCCGAAGACGTGGGAGTTATGCCGAGTAGTTTGGTTAAAGGTGGACACGTGTGTGTCCTGCTGCTGTGACGCGTCCACTGAAGCCCAGCGGAGTTAAACCAATCAAAAGACAAGGTACGGCTGTAAAGATGCAGCGTGGGAAGACGTCACGAGTTCAAGGTTTCACGTTCCAGTTCATCTCATGTGAAATCTAAAACTGTTCGGGTTAAGAAAGGACGTGATTCATCTGGACGTGTTATGCTCTATCTGTCGATATCGATACTCATAAAACGTGATAATACAGAGCAGAGCAAAATCATATCGTATTTGTGGCTTAGTATCACAGTCTTTAGCAAAGTGATCCAAGTTGTCAAAATCTTTAACGGTGACAGAATCCAGCTTTGACTATTTGGATTGGTCATGAAATGTGATTTACTTTTTTATTGACTGTTTCATATCCCGCTGTAATGAACAGCATCACATTGACGAGGCCCTGAATGTGCGGCAATGAGTCCGGAGCGTGTGCGTCTGACCGAGACCAAAGACTGTTTCTGTGGTTTCCATTGTCTCAACCACCTGAGAGGGTTTTGATCCGTATTGCTCGACTCGGTTTGCAATCCAACTCATCAGACTCAGAAACCGTCTATTTGGGCGGTGAAGGTGCAACATTAGACATGAGACGTCAGACGAGACGAACAACGACCAACAGTCGACGACAACACAGTGCAATGTGTGTTAACTGAAGTATGAGGTGTGCGGTTATGTTTGCCATTCAGCAACAATCATCTTAAGATTGTTTAGTCCACTCGGAGGAGCTTTGCATGAGAAAAGTCATCATAAAATAACTTCCCTCTGCAGACGAATTTGAAACCGTTTGAGTGAAAAAACCTCGACGCTGAACTTTAAACAGATTCTCCACATACAGGGCGAACAATAGATAGTTTTGATAGTATAATAAATCAGATTTGTATGAGAGATATTACTTTTCCTCTTTCACAATCAGATCCTCACTTTGGCTCCCACACGGTTTGATTTGGTTTCCCCGACGTCCCGCCGATGAGACGTTAGACATTTACATGTCCAGGAAGACTCGGGAGCATCCAGAAGAAGACTTTTACTGCGGAGGCCGGCACGCCAAGTCAGCGGCCGTGTCCGCTGCTGGCGCGGGCTTTTCTATCATCTGCAATACAGCGCGCACACTCGATGACATGTCAGGCGTGCACACACACACTTTCTCATGCTTCTCCATCCATCAACTCACTCAACAACTCAGACATTCAGTCGACGGTCAAGGACACGTTTCCCCCCCAAGACAAACATCTTTTCATTCAAAAGCTGTAACGCCGTCAAACTGATATGTATCATATCTGCACATGGCGCTTTTGGCCAGGAAATACTTTTATTTGCCTCCGGATCGCAGTGCGTTACGCTGTGATGTGCATTGACCGGCTTTTTTTGAGCTTGGCAGCTTTTTGTGTGTGCGCGAGCGTTTGTTATGATCAGATATGCATCTGTGTGTTTTACAGTGTTGGCAGAAGCGAGACACAATCCCATTCCAGCCAAAGAGTTGCACAATGTTTGTGGGCACACAGGCTCTGTGGCTCGTGTGTGTGTGTTGTGTTTCGGACACAAAGCTCCCGGACACAAATTTAAATGCATTTCGTCCGACCACCAGCTGTGAGAGCAGAAAAAAAGTGTGTGTTTGTGTGTGAGATGAAGAGGCGTAAAGCAAAGGAGAGAGATGTATCGAGCTGAGAGACTATTTCTGAGTACACATCCCAGTAAATGATTATCCTCCTTCTGTGCGTTTTGTACGTTTCAGGGTCCTGCTGGTACCAAAGGTGATAAGGGAGAACGAGTAAGTGAATCCACTCACACACACGACAACCGCTGTCTGGAGCAAACGACGTCGCACTGCTCCATTATACAGTGGACGTTATGTTAGTTTGCCGATGTGAAACTCAGACTGTGACTCACTGATCCTTGAAGAAACCAAATTATCCTCCAGTACACATTCACTGTGTCTCGTTTGTTTGTGGCAAATCACATCAGTGTTCACGGTGCAGATTACAGGGTCTGCGTTTCAGCAGCCGGACCGTCACCGCCGACGGCTTCAGAGACACGCAGCTTGAATTGAGCCTGTAATTCCTGTTTCGGCCCAATTTTATGAAACTGTTTCAGGACGCTCGCACCTCGCTGCGGTCAATTTATGTCCGAGTCGACATGAAAGACTTAAGAAAAACATGGCAGGATCTTCTCTCCTCTTTGTTGTGCATTTTGTAAGGTTTTCCCAGTTTGAATATAGCTGGTTATAATCGTGTTAGTATCTCCTAGTGTGCATCCTAAAATCTATTTCACAGGGATTTGAATAGTTAATTTATGAACGGGGGGAAGTAAATGTTTTTTCCTGATATATTTGTGTGATGGACACAGTTATAAGTCACATTATTTATTATAAACATCAGTTTATCTGTGAGACCTTTTTGATGAGTGTCTTTAATCAAACATTTATTCATTAAAACTCCATTAAACTAAAGCAACAAAGGTCTTGTGCCAATTAAACGACTCAGAATCAACATCTTTTCAACTGAATATCATGTTGAAGGGGTAATGACGGGGAACTGAAAAGTTTGGTCAAATCAAATGAACATACTGACTTTACTTCCCCAAAATGGCAGAATGTACCAAAATACTGAATATAGACCCTCCTGAACTTCGAGGTTAGGATTAAAAAACTATCAATTACAATTGAACAGTTAAAGAAAAATCTATTTTGAAATCAACTATAAAGCAAAATGTAATATTCAAAAAACAAAGTACTCAAATAAATATAAAAGAAGCTGTTCTGTTTGAGCCAAAATATAAATATAAGGGACATCTGTGAAATCAAGGTGGTGACACATAAGTGTTAAACACTGAGTGTTTAAGTGACTGTGGTTGTTACTGTTATTTTATACATAAAACAAATATACAACCTTTCTTGTACAATACAACCTTTGCACATTACACCGTATGTATAGTGTTTTTCATATATATGTATGTATCATGTTTTTATATATATGTAAAGTGTTTTCTTCATAGTTTATTTTCTTTCTCCTTCCTATAATAGTGTGTTTTTACTTTAAAAAACTAACTCAGAGCCCTGCGAAAAAAAATCCAATGTGTCTGGACTGTTGGTTTAAGTACAAATGACAAAATAAAAAGCTTTGAACCTTGACCCTTTGTATAATATCCGATATGAGCGCTCCTTGTTTGTTCTTCAGGGTGACGTGCAGTCCCAAGCCGCTGTGCGTGCCATCGCACGGCAAGTGTGTGAGCAGCTCATCCAGAGTGAGTAATATTTACACAATAACACCACAAGTATGAAGTAAAACGTGTCCTCTGACCTCTACTGGCTTTCACCTTGGGTAAAACGTCATGATAAATATTAATAAGTGGAGTTTTTCCCATTTTCTAAAGAGCCAAAAAGCTCATTCTGAATCATTTCTGAACCGTCCTGCGTCTCCGCCTCCTGCAGACCACTTGTCGCGCTATAACTCCGTCCTGAACCAGATCCCCGTCCAGTCGGCGGTGTCGGTGCGAACGGTGCCCGGACCGCCCGGAGAGCCGGGCAGGAGAGGCCTCCCGGGGCCTCAGGGGGAGCAAGGGCCGAGCGGCAGGCCGGGCTTCCCGGGCGCCGGCGGCCAGAACGGACGACCGGGAGAGAGAGGTGAGAGCGAGAGAGGAAGATGTCTGAGGAAGTGTCTCTGAAACGGAGGATTTTACAGGATGCATCGCAGAGATAAAGGAGAAATACACATGATAGTTTCCATACGAATATGTCTTAATCTCTCAGTAATATGCAGACTGATCACGAGCCATCATCACTGGCTTCACGCTATCGTTTGTAGAAAGAAGCGTTAGAAAGAGGGAGGAAACATTTGAGTGATCACTAGACTGCTCTTACTGCAGCGAGCCGGTTACAGTCTGATGGTCGACTAGAAAATAAGATGACAAATAACATGTGGAAAGTTATATTTACATGCAGTATAGGAGTATAGTTCACTAGCACACTGTCTATGTGTTGAGATGAATCCAACAGAGGGGATCAAGGGAAGGAGGGAAAACCTCAAAGACAGGAAGTCAAACACAGGACACAAGAGGCCGAGGACTTCAAAATAAAACAGAAAACCAAATAAACCAAGATCATTACGATTAGACTTGACAATATTATAAACTACTAATACTTCAATGTCTTCAAAAAGCAAAATGAAAGGAGAAAAATATGCTGCATAGTATAAAATGTGTTTCAACAGTCATAAAGTAATACATGTTTCTTTACAACAAGCGTGTCCAGTGTGTGTTTATGAAATAGTTAAATTTGTCACAGTATGTAAAGTGATGAATTTTGGGGTTTTACTGTGAAAAGAGCAGAACATTTATCACAGTTGGAGCTCCTACTTGTCTGCTCGTCTGATGCTGTTCGTGGTCTGGCCTGCTCGGCTGCTCACAGCCGGGGTCAGAGCTCTGCAGGGTTCAGTCCAGGACAGAAGGCAGCACAACGCCGACATCCATGAGGTCATCCCCCTGCCACTAGTCTTTAGTGGAGAAACAGCTTTTATGAGGCTCAGTCTTCATCAGTAAATCATGCAACCCACACGAAAGACCCACATACCGAATGAGCCTGCACACACGGAGGGTTAGGAAAGCTGAGAGCGACTCTCAGGAAATGTCAAGCATGGTTACCTCCCCTTTAGAAGTTCAGACCTTTTGATTCTACCCAATAACATTTACAATGTGCAGCCGCCACACACACACACACACATACACGCATACTTTCTTGTTTTATAGGCTGAACTGAAACCAGAGTAGGCCAAATATTATAAAAGATGTATAGCAGGCTTAAGAAAAGCAGACACGTTATTATTAAGTCAGATGGGCCATGTAAGGCTAATTCCAGAAGGTGGAACAAAGCTGTGATCAGGCTAAACAGATGAAATACGTATCGCCCACGCACAGCATTGGTCTGAATGTAGAGACTATATGGGTCGGTTGGCGGCCATTGAGAGAAAATATTACGGGACGAGGGCCGCCATTGTGGAGAATATTTTATATTTGCGGTAATGTAAGAAAATGTTGTCTAGATCCCCGCTGTGCTTACTTCCTCTTCACCAACGCAGCTGATGAAGGTGGCCATAAAAGCAGCAAATGAAATCTGCAGATCATCAGCTTCCTTTGGTTCCCTGACATTACAGTGCATCCATTAGGTCGTTTTAACAGATGTAATAATCTGTTGTACCGATGTTGGGATAGAAAGTGGTGACATACCCTTCCTAAATACAAAAATCAGAGTAAATGTACTGAATGGCTCTTGTTAATACAATGCAGTAGTGGGTACACAACACTGTTGTAGCTGAGGTGAAGCTACTTTATATACAATTAGGAAATAGTAGTTTCCAAATTAGGAGTTGAGCAACATAACATTAATCTGAGGGGTCCAGAGACAATAAATGAGGGTTTGAAAGAAGAGAAAAATAATCTGTATTCATTTTTATTTAATTTTCTTTTGTAAAATATTAGACTATTCTACATCTGTTGGCCTCAAACTATTATTTAAATAAAACCACGTGAAAGATTCGGAGGAAAATCAGCTAATCTACAAGCAAATAAGGAATTCATTATATATTCATTATACATATATTGTAATCTGTAACGATAGCTATCAGATAAATGTAGTGGAGTGAAAGTGCAGTATTTCCCTCTTAAATGTAGTAGTAAGTATAAACTAGTACCTGGAAAAAAATCAATGGTTGCATAATGATGCATAGTGATAAACGCACATGGAGCTGCATACACACTCAAAAGGGCCGAAGAAAGTTGTGGTTTTGAGTTTCGTGGTTATCTCGTTGTAACTGTGTGTTTCCAGGTCCTTTGGGAGAGAAGGGAGAGAGAGGAAGTCCAGGAGTTGGAAGTCAGGGACCTCGAGGACAACCCGGACCTCCAGGTGAGATACTGAGCAACAGTTCTGAGTTCAAGCTCCACAAACCAACTGAATCCACTCTTTCTAGTCTCGCTGCTCAAATTGTAATTTGGAGGCGCTGCAGCTGCTTCAAAATGAGATTATTTACCACTATTCTGAACATGTCTTTGTGTTGTTTTCAGTCTGCAAACAAGCTAGAGCTGCCATATGAAGAATGTTTTCCCTGGTGTTCCCTCTGTAAACCAAAAGCCCCCCCGCCCCTCCAAAAAAAATCTGATATTGAAACAATATCATGGCACACGAATATTCAATGTGTTGTGGATCTGCGTTCCGCTGTCTGAGAAAAGCAAGCGGACGTTTTGGAGCGTGAATATAATTTGCTGTATTGATTTCCTGTGAGAAGTTTGGGGGTTTTTGTGTTATGAAAATATATGTCAGCGATGGGATTTACTGTTTACTGTTGCGCAATCAATACTCACAGAACAAGCTGACAAAACTCCACAGAAACTTTTCTTTTATCAGATAACTGCTGAAAGAAATTCCCAGACTTCAATATATGAAAAGGGAAATCTTCTCAGAGAGAGAAATGCACGGGGCAATGTTCTCCGTCTCCTTCGCAGTGCTTTTTCTGGAATATTTGTGGGATGACAATTTTAGCTTTTGGCGAATGAAACTCACCTCAAAAATATTGATTTCATATTTCAGCCGACTGCTGAAGTGAGGCCTGATGGAGCGCTTTCTCTTGTGTAAACAGAAAACAGAAGCCTCTGGCTAAAAACGGTGTTATTCCCGCTTCTGCCCTCAGGACATTAACTATTATCTCCATCATCCAGAAATGACAATCATGTATTTTCTGCCATGTTGTCAGAGTGGCAGAGAGAGCAAGGGATTTAGAGAAGATTGAAGAGGTGATATTACAGCGACAGGATGTAGCCTGGCACATTTTCCCGTTTATTTTCCTTCCCTCTCTTCTTTATGCCCTCTCGCCAGGCGTCACACTGGCGGGAGCTGTTTTAATGAATGCGTATTGATGACTGGCTTAATGCGCTCGCCCATCTTCAACACAAGCTTTTTCTCCGCCCTCAGGCCTGCCAGGTGAAGGACGGACAGGCAGCCAGGGTCCACCTGGCCGGCCTGGGAATACGGGAACACCGGGAAGGTCAGGGAATCCAGGTGGCCCAGGGCCAGCTGGCCCGCCAGGCTACTGTGACCAGAACTCCTGTATGGGGTACAACGTCGGAGGTAAACACTTCCCTTCAACCCTCCTTATTTAGCATTGATAAGCAGTACAAGTAAAAGTCGATGTTACAAGCCCGCTCGTACCTTCAGTGGGTGTCCCCGCTGGAGCAAGCTAGCGCTGCTGCTAGCTCCCCGCTGCTGCTGCTGCTGCTGCTGCTGCTGCTGCTGCTCCTGCTGCTGCTACTGCCGCTGCCCGAGTCGGGCATCGAGCCGAGGCTGGTCCTGCTACCTTCGGTGTTGTCGGGGAGCTAGCAGGGAGTTAGAGCTGGCAGGGAGCTAGTAGATAGCTAGCAGGGAGTTAGCAGAGAGCTGGCAGAGAGCTAGCAGGGAGTTAGCAGAGAGCGAGCAGGGAGCTAGTAGAAAGCTAGCAGGAAGTTAGCAGAGAGCGAGCAGGGAGTTGGCAGAGAGCTAGCAGAGAGCTAGCAGGGAGTTAGCAGAGAGCTGGCAGGAAGCTACAGAAGAGCTAGCAGCACCGCTATCTGGCTACAGCGGGAGCTAGCGTGGACACCCACCGAAGTTAGTAGCGGTTTGTAACCCGAACATTTATTATAAAACACTTTAATGTAGTTGTAATGGAAACGTTTGGGTTGTTACATTGCAATATTTTTCTTACTATTATAACGCACCTTTAAAATAATGCATCGCTATAGAATAATTATTGGGAAAATGTATTCTTGTCCCGTATAAAATTTCCTAATGAAGCCTTTACAGAAAACGTAGAGACATTTACATAAAAGCACACATGTGCACATTTAGGTCAGTTAAATAAAGGCAAATTAGGTCAGGCAAATAAAAAATACAATTTTGCCTAAAGTATAAATTTTTTTCGAAAGCAGTCAACCCACAAAGTATGCAAATATTCATGGTTACGACTTCATTTGTGTTCTTTTGAAACAGAGCATTACTTTAATCTTTTACCAGTATAAAACACTGAAATATGAGTTTTACAGTGACAGCCGGCTGTGATGTAGTTATTGTTCTCATAAAGCTCTCAGAGAATCGGATAACGATCTGTATTTTATGGTTGTTTCATCGTGAAGTTTATACATTCATGTCCACACTGATGGATTAAGAAATTAATCACTGACCCAAGTCAGAAAATATGCTGTTACATTCACATTCAGACAGACACACACACACACACACACTCACACACACACACACACACACACACACGCACAACTGAACCCTTTATGGATCCGTTGTCTTGGGGCCATCTCAGCAGGGATATTGCGCCTAACAGCTTCTGACGAGTCATCTTAATGAAATATAATCTGCTAAAAGAAGCTGACGAATGAGACATGACTTCATCCGTCAAACCAGATTTATTTTATTTAAATGGATTCCAGTGAAATGTGAATCTTGCCTATTATTCTCAACCTTCTGGCCTCCCTGCCTACTTTAAATAAAAATGAGTGTGTGCATTGTTCCTTTCACAGCGGCTAGATTTTAAAGGGATAGTTCACTTTACTTGTATTTTTCCTACTTACCCAAATTCATGAAAAAATAATGTTCATATTTATATGTATTCATTTAAAGCTGTGGGTGCAATACCGTTAGACCATATCTCAATTAATATATGTCAAGAGATATAAAAAGTCACAAAAAAGTATGTATAGTAGTCTAGAACAGTATGCCATAAAAATGTCATAAAATATAGTATGCCATTAAAAAACTAATTTAAAAAGTCACAAAAGAAATCCTTTATATTTCAGACATGTGTTTGGAATGACAATCCTGAATCTGTGATTAATATTGTTTACTTTATTGCTGACAGCGCTCGCTAATTATTGTGATCATCTATAATAAGTTACGAAAGATGTCTTGTTGAATTGACATGGATATTAAGCTTTCATAGCACGTTAATCTTCACGTTAATCTCTTTTCCATCATAAAAAGTAAAAGTTTGGGGAATGTGGAGAGCCTTTAACCAAGAAGGGACACTCTTATATCTTCATTCTTCATACCGGCATTTGAGAACCAGTGTGTCTCATGTGTTCAGAGACCGTGACGATTATTAAAAAGCAGGAATGTGAAGCGCCACGACGAGACAAAGCACAAATCTTTTGAGCAAACGCACCCACTCACATCCAGAATGAAGGCGCAGATAATAAACGATGTAAGAGCCTAATATGATCAGAATCCTAACACATTAATTCACTGCCCAACAATGAAGTTAACAGAGAGGAACAGAGCTGGAACAAGTGGTTTCAATAACTGCACATAAAGTCCCTGCACACAAATGCATCTTATTAGAAGATGACAAGAATATAATATCATGGTTATCTACACCTGAATAAACTGAATTTAAAGCTAAAGGCCAAGGACAAGTCAGTGGAAAACATTTTTCTGAAATTAAGAACTTTATTTTAAGATGCACATTCTTCAGAAGGTAGTATTGTATGTTGAACAATTGCCATATAGCATGTTGAAAAAAGAGCCATAGAATAAGCATGTTAAAAAATAGTCAGTGGTGTCCCAAAAAAAGGTCAAAAAATATTATAGTATGTCTCAAAAAACGTAAAAAGTCTGAGTATAGTTTGACGAATAAAACGTCACAAAAAGCTACCGAAAAGTATGTTGAAAAAAGTAAATGTATTATGTCACAAAACAGGTCATGAAAAAGTAATTATATAGCATGACTATAAATAAAATGTCAGAAAAAAGTAATTACAACAACTCTTAGTATAGAATGATATAGTACTGTAAGCAACCCGGTATTACCTTCGGTGGGTGTCTGCTAGCTCCCCGCTGTAGCCAGCTAGCGCTGCTGCTAGCTCTCTACTAGCTCCATGCTAGCTCCCCGATAACCACCGCAAGACCAACCCCAGCTCAACGCCTGAACCGGGCAGCGGGGACGCAGGCAGCGGCAAGCTAGCAGCAGCAGCGGCAAGCTAGCAGCAGAGCGCGAGCAGCAGCAGCGGGGCGCTAGCAGCAGTGCTAGCTCACTACAGCGGGGACACCCACCGAAGGTAGGAGCGGCTTGTAACCCGACTTTTACGGTATGTGAAGTTAATTAAAATGTCATAGCGCAGTAGGTTGAAAAAAAAGTAAAGTATATAAGGTGGTTACTGTTAGCACTGATAGCGCTGTTAGCAAGTTCAGAGCCATTGAAAGGCAATCAAAATGTTCCCAATCTCGAATCTTACACCTTTAAAATGTCACCAAAAGGTCATCGCAGAGCTTGTCCAATAAGATTAAGTGTTTATCTGACATGTGGAGTATACAATGTTGAAATATTGTTCAAAATATGAATTCAAAAGGTCAGACTTTACACGAAAAAAGTCATAAAAAAGGTTGTCATGGATTGTCTAATTATTAAATAAGTCAAAGTATGCAAACGTATGTCACAAAATGTATAATATGTCTCACATTTTACTCACAAGGGATGTTATATGTGGTATTTTCTGTACTCTCTGGTTGTACTACTACATTCTGTGTTGAAAATCAATATTTACACTTTCTCAAGTACTGAAAGAGAAATATAGATTTGACACATTTTCCTTCTTTCCCAAAGTTTTATTTGAATGTCTTAAATATTTATTCTAGCTGAATGTTTGATAAGAACCTTTCAGGGTGTGTGTATCATCTTCCTCCATAACCGCAACCAAACAGTGGAAGTTTTGTCAGAGGATTAACTCTTTGGTGTCGTTGGGTTTTCCTGCTGATATGAGGTGTAAAATCTTCTCTTTTTTTCCTCCTGTGTTCCCCTCCCTCTGTCTCTTTCTCTTCCTGACTGAAGTTCAACAGGACTATGGGAATGATTACTGAGGGAAATTCTTCAACCGTTCCTCCTCTCCTCACCTCCCTCCACTCCTCGCTCTGTGCCCTTCACGTGTGACTAAAAACTGAGAATTTGATAAATGATTCCTTCAAGGCCGCCATATTTCTTGGAATGGATAATTACTCCTGACCCCCGGTGTTTAACCTCTAATCTCTGCAGCAGCGGTTAATACGTTTTGTTTCCTCCAGAAACCTTTTTCCAACCAACACTTTTGCAGAATTTTTTTTTTGAGGCAACTAATTCAACAAACAAATCTGTCAATTCATCGATTTCAAGTTAAAAGCAATTATAGTTGACTATGTTCCCTCATATTTTGAGGATGCTGCAATTTTTGTCAATGTATTATTTGCACCAGATTATCACTTCTTCTTTTTTACATGCAATGCTGAGTCCTTATCATGAATATATTAATTTCCACCATCAGTTAAATAGATAGAATTGAATTGTTAATCTGGCTTCTTTAATATTCGACAGTCTCAGAGACAAAAACAAATTAACTTTCCTTCCCACAAGACCAAACAAAACCCCGTAGCGCTGCTCGATGATCACCGCCACTGTCTCGGTGCCATCTCTCCACAAACACCAGAGTACACGATGGTTTGCTGCTGCAGCCTCTGCTTCAAGATCAAATCTCTCCAAACGCTAATCTCATTTTTCAAAGCCTGATGGATCAACTAAATTGTGATGAATTGCTTTGATGTTGATTTGGGTGCATTCATTACTAAACTCTATCTGTACATCTCATGTACTGTAAACTGGGCAATGGTTTACCCCTAATGTGACCCAGATGGGAAAATGGGGGCTAGAAACCAGATTTTTCTTAAATTCCATTAACCCATTTCCTCATTAACCAAGGCTTTTGGACTCAAACATGCCCGTGCAACTCCTATCCGACTTGTCTTGTGACATCTGAATAGCGCAGTGCCTCGTTATTGCCTTTAAGTGACAGTGGTGGCATTGGAGGCGGGTGTAGTCCCAATGTCGGCCGTCCAACTGTCCTCCATGTGCCCGGCGGTGGTGGTGGTTTTATGTTCGCTACGGTGATCCAGAAACAGTCACTCCCAACTGACTCTGAATATTCCCACCACCTCAGTCCAACCCCTGCCCCACGGCGGCTACCAGCCCAACAATCAGCCGTACAACCCTGCTGCAGTGGCTTACAACAACGACCAAGGAGGCGAAGAAGAGGAGGAGGAGGAGGAGGGAGAAGAAGAAGAGCAGGACCCCTATTACCATGGGTACCCCCCTCAGTACTACCGCAATGGTTACCACTCAAACCCCGCCCACTCTGAAGACACGGAGGTGAGGTCGCCGGGCATTGTCGGGAGGTTTCCCCGCAGCGTAGTCGCGTGAATGAGGAGAGAGGACTCGAGAGGAAGGATGGACTCACCTAAAGTGCTTGAGCCCCGCACGCCACAACACACACACACACTGATATGCAGACATGGAAACAGACACTGACATGCACGCACACACCGTCCCCCATCTGGAACTGTGGTGAGCCCCCCCCACCCCGTTAACCCTCTCCTGGTGTATCCAGTGGTTTTGTCCACCTGGTGAAACAATGTAAATAGCTGTGGACTCTTGTACGATATCTCTGTAAAAGGGGGGTCTGAAAAGTGCCTGATCTATGTTAGCTTCGTCTAGTTGTAATGTAAAAGGTAAGACCTGTTCCCCCCCCCCCCATCTCACAGCTGATTTCAGGACTAAACCCTTCTCTTCGTGTGACGCTGCATGTCTCCTTTGAGCCAAACATTGAGTGCGTAACCAGACACATGCATCTTGTTTTTGGATGTTTGTTACACGCTAGATTATTGTACAATTCAAATGGAGGACGTTGAGCCGGCGACGTGTGTACAGGCTTTTTATAACGACGAATCACGAGTCCATGCCGTCTGTATTTTAGTGTGTCGAGGAATATTGAAATGTTTTTTAAGTGATTTATCTTCGTAAAGTATTGTTTGCTTCTTCCGACCATTACTGGAGTTAATCCCCCCCCAAAAAAATTGACTGTCGAAGCAAGTTTAATATTACCTTAACACTGTGGAAAACAATCAAATGTATTACTTTTACTTAACTTATCATTTCTATTCAGAGAAAATTGAGCTCCCATCACATTTTCCTTCAGTTGGTCAGTTCTGGGTTTTAATAATTGTGGTGAAGACAAAACTGTGTTGTTTTTGTCTTGTGTTGTTTCCCCCGCCGTTTGTGTATTGTTGCTTTGTTGGGCCTGCTCACTGTGGAGGCTGTTTGCTCACTGGTTGACCTCTGACCTCTTGCTGGAAGGAGACTTGCATCCAGTTACGATCAGAAACAGTCAGCTGCTCTCGGTGAAACCAACGAGGACTGAACCACACGCGATAACTTCAGCCTCCTGCACTGCAGACTGGAAACACAAGCACTAAAGAAACTGTGAGCTGGCCCCGGTCTATTTTAGATTTAAAATGTCACGCTTCAACAGATTTAATAAGGAATGTGTCTCACCACAATGCCCCTTAGTACAATATGAACTTATTTATTTTACATTTTGTTTGCTTTTATAACCAATAAATCTGTATTGAGACTATAAAATGTGTTTTCGGTCATTTGTTTAACTTTAACAGAGTTAAAAAGGTTTACAGCGTTTATGTAAAAACACTACTTGACAAGAGCAGGTTTGTTAAATTGTTTATTAGCCAAGTTTACAACTTACATAAACAGAATACACTTTTACAACTCTGGACGTTTGTAACACACTGACGGGACAAAAAGCTCAGGATTTCCCGGCCGACCTGATGGCCCGAGTAGCATCACATCGATCGGTTTGTGGGTTCGCAGTAAAGACCAAAAAGGCAGGATCGGCTGCACCAGATGTCATATTTTATGGGCCGTATCGGCTCATTTAATGGCTGTAGAGAATCAGAGAATAGCCACTTTGTGAAATCTTGAGCTGTTTCTGACTATTTCAGGTCTCCTGTCAAGTGTAATACAACTGACTGAGGTGTGTGTGTGTGTGTGTGTGTGTGTGTGTGTGTGTGTGTGTGTGTGTGTGTGTGTGTGTGTGTAGAGTAGCACAGAGTTTGAGTTGATCATGTCGGCATCTCGGTTATGACTCATGCTTTTTTTTGTCAGGTTCAACTTTGAAGCCAGTTTTCAATTTAAAGCACAAAAAAAGCCAGCGCTGTTTCCTGGATTTAGTTTTTTGTAAAGTTCAACCTGAACAGAGAAAACTTGTCTTGTGTGTCTTAAAACAGATCATATCTCAATGCCAATCTCATAGAAGATGTTAAGTACCAGAACTAGACACGTAATCGAGGATAACCCAAAGTTGTGGTCATGTCGGGCGGCCTGGGTTTCATCTCATCTTGTAGTCTTCAGGTCTGAGGGAGAAAACAACACATTAGTATGAGGAGGGGAAAAAACAATTACAAGGAAAAACATGGAGAGAAAGTGACAGATGAGAAACCATGCAGATCTTATCGGGTTGTTTTTCTTTTTAAAATGAGACCAGACACAGCATCCTCTGGCTTTTTTTTTCTTCTCCCGCTTTTCATTTTGAGCAGAGATTGCAGCATGCAGATATTATCAGGACATGCTGTATTGGTTTTGATACAAAGTAGAAAAATGTTAGCAATTGAAAAAGCTCTGCTATCAACTTCAGCCGGCAGTATGGCTATGGTGTGTGTGTGTGTGTGTGTGTGTGTGTGTGTGTGTGTGTGTGTGTGTGTGTGTGTGTGTGTGTGTGTGTGTGTGTGAGAGAGAGAATATTTTCCTCTGCCCCAAGGTTTTCTGAGAGAATATTAAGTATGTGTTTAATAAAAGGTAACAATTGAATCACCCTCTATGACCTCCACACACACACACGCACACACGCACACACGAACACACGCACACACACACACACACACACACACACACACACACACACACACACACACACACACACATTTGATCAGTGAAATGAATAAGACAGACTGTGAGTGAATATTAACTAGGCTAAGGCCCCTCGCTTAAATAAACCAGGATTAGCTTGACCTTGGTGATCACACGGTGACGGGCCTGAGCGGACGCAGTGATTGGCCGAGGAGATTGGACCAGTAAACAAAAAGAAGTGGCTCATTTATCACACACACTCTGACAGCAGTGCTGAACGTAATGTAGACATGCTGCTGGTGTCTGTACAACACACACACACACACACACACACACACACACACACACACACACACATACACAAACGCGCACACACACAAATAAATGAGAGAATCTAAATGAAGGAAATCCACAAACTGATTTCACTTCATTTATTAAAACCAATGTGGGTTATGTTTTGTTTGAATGTATCTGAGGTCCCAGAGAGGTACCGTTTGTAGCTTTTAAGGGTCAGTGCCCGATGTTACAGAGAACATTATCTCATTACCTGAGAAACATTGTGCATCAAAGCATTGAAATACAACATTCAGACAACTTCAACAGCATTGTATCGCTGTCCAGTTTTAATTTAATTGGGACTATTTATTTCTTGGGAACAAGTGTTTTCTCTGGATTTTCGAGAGTAACCAGGATGTGATTTATAGAGCAATGTGCTGTATTCATTCTCTGGTTCTTAAATACTTTGAGTACCATGAACAGACCTCCGTTCAGACTGTAGGTCTGTGAAAAAACATTCTGCTAATAATAATAATTTCAAACCGAGAATGATTTGCAAATAGCATAATAAACAAAGACATTGCAAACGAAGGAAAGAAACACATAAAAGTTGCATGACTGAGTTCAGTGGGTGAAATAGAAATATGCATTCGGTCTTCCTGAAGAGTCGACGTGTATTGACGGCAGTAACCGCGGTGTTATTGTGTAACACACTGCAATGCAGCGAAAAGTTGAGCCATGAGGTGTAAATCTCTTCCCATGTACCACTTGATCTTTTTTTTTTATTTTTTTTTTTTTTACAAGCTCACCAGCTCTACGCTCGAGTAGGTCAAATATAAAACAAGCAGTGGACTTGAGGGTCGAGCCACAGCTCCTGCAGGATGACATCATCAACCCTGAGCTGGATAAAGAGCTACGAGGCGGATGGCAGGAGGGATGGATGGAAGGGATGGAGGGATTGATTGATTGATTGCCGTTAGTGCTGAGCAGGTGGAAGAGAGAGACCGCCTTCAGTCAGAGAGATATGTCTACTAGGGAAATGCAACAGGAGGACATTATCATGCTCAGAGAACCGGGGGGTCACGATGTCAGTCTCATCTCAAGCCACAAAAATACTTTACTCAGAAAGCCATGAATATGATTATGCCAACCAAAAAACAGATGCTCTGTCACACGCTGAGAAACCGTGTGTGTCCAAACAGGAAGTGGTGGGAAAACAGACTACTTTCCCCAGATGTTTGTGACATTTTACCATTTATATTCAAATCTTGAGCACGACATCTCGACCTGGGAAACACACGGGGAATCTTTGAGATAAAGTTTCTGTTGAGCACGAGCTGAGAGGTCTGCTGCCTTCTAGTGTCATGCTGTGTGATAATAGCACTAAAGCACATGGCCTTCATTTGAATAAGCTTTCAGGGGAGCTCACAATGTAACCATCAGCACACAAAACAACAAACGTCACGAAAAACGTTTTGGGGGGGAAAAAAAGAGACATATTTATGTCCTAGAACAGGAGCTGTATCATACATGCTTTTAACTTAGGAGAATCCATTCTGCTGAGTCAACCGCCAGTCTGTGCATCATGTCACACACACACACACACACACACACACACACACACACACACACACACACACACACACACACACACACACACACACACACACACTGACAGCTCTCTGTTGGCAGCCAACAACACCACAGTCACATGTGTCTTTGTAGTTAGACTGAAAAACGTTGCATCTTAAATTTCCCTTCGCCATTTAATTGAGCTAAACTGTCCACAAAATAAAATGTTGAAGCGTTTGAATTAGCTCCATTCATAGGGAGGTTTTGTAATAAGACCATGAAAATATTGCTGAATAGTGTAAAAATCACCTGCACTGCAGATCAGGTCTGACCAGGACAAGGCTTTATATTAGTTTACAATCCTTCCCCCTCCTCATTATTATAAAGGCTCTCCTCTAAAGGCGAGCGCAGCTCTATGTTTGTAGCCGCTTCATCTGTTCTCAGGTTTTTCTTTTTGCAAAATATGAAATATATATTTGGTATATCTCAGACAGGTTCTCAGTTGTCGTTTACAGATATAACAGCCTGATTGACTGAGATATTCTAAATAACTAAAAGGATTCAGCTCCTGTATCTCAAAGTGCTCAGATCAACATCGCCCCCTTCTGGCTGCTCCACATCAGTACAGAAATAAGCCTGTGTGCGTCTTTGTGTTTGTTTCTCATGATGGGACACATGAAGACATGATTAGCACCTTTGAAAGTCTGTTGGGCAATTTAAAAGAAGCTATTTGTAGGTAAAGGTAGAAGTTAGGGGGTTAGCATTTACCCTAAAAGTTTCCATATAAGTTTCAGTTCAGTCAATTGAATTTGAATAGTACCATTATAGCAACAGAATGAGACGCGGAGGGCGTTTGTGTGTTTTACAGTGCATACTGCATTCCTCTCTTATCTGTATTGAAGTTGATAAGCAGCGACACCTCTGTCTGCACGGCAGTAACAGACGGCGTCTGCACGGCGCTGCACGGCGCTGCACGGCGCTGCACGGCGCTGCACGGCGCTGCACGGCGTGAGCTTGTCTGGGAACCGAATGCACGCGTGTGTTTCGAATGCGTTTCAACATACGGGGTCCACAGCCTGGGGAAAGCGTCGATCTCCTCCTGCGTGTACTCGCTGAGTTTCCTGGGGATTTCTCTGGGCTGCGGCAGCTCCTCCGTCAGGTTGGCACGGATATCGTCTGGCAGATCCTGGAGAGGGGGCAACGGAAAGGACGTTGAAATTAAAGAAAAAATAAAAATAAAAAATGTGGAAGGACAAGAAATGTAGGGAATCGAGACAGAAAAAAATTATCAAAAGGTCTTCGTGTGAAAAAGGAGGAGAGAATAAAGACGAAGGTACTATTCTGCTTTCCAAAAAACTTCAAAACTGCTTTGAATTATGAATGAGACTGCAGACATGCACACGGCTCAGGAAGCCCATCTGCTTGTAATTAGGAATGCGCACCACAATTATGAAGGTGGAAATTAAGATCAAAATAAAACACAGGTACCAAACGTCCCGCGCCCCTAAATTCTGACACCAAACAGCCGATAAAATACATCAGTCAAAAATGTAAATATTTTCTTCCGAGCCTGTAAATTAATGACGGCGTTCTCTTACACGGAAACAAATTACATCCAGTTCATATTTGGGCGCGCCGCCCGGGTCACTTAACGGGCCTGTCGAGGACTTTTTTTTGGTTTCAATTTATTTCCGGAGCTGTGATGTGTGAAGCTGCTGCTTCTCGCCGACCTCCTTTTAAAAACAATCACAGTTAAATGCTACCAAGTGCCTGCAGATCACTGCATCGATGACGCAATGCAGGACGAGGAGACGTGTTATTACACCGATAACTGCATGGAAACATCCCGCTACACAACTAGCAGTTGCTCGTCCACACCTCCGGCACACAGGGAGCCACATGAGCAGCACCTGCAGCTAATGGCCATGCAGCAAAGAAAAGTCTTTTACTTATTGCTCTATTGTTTCTCACTAAACTTCTCTTTAGGTGCTAAATGCTCCACGATGTTCACCTGCTCGTCGCTGGCTGTGCTGTTTAGTGCTAAGCAGGCAGCACACTGTGGGCTTTAATGAGGTTTTTTAACTAAAAACAACTCCTCGCTGCCACTCAGGATGCTGATGAGAGCAAAACTGTAACACTGCAGGTTGTAAAACTCTGTACGACTGACGCAAACTGAGCCGGGGGTTCATTCTCTGTGGGTTTGTCACTTTGAGAGAGACCATCTTTCAACTAAACACAGCCTTTTGACCCATTGTTTATGTAAAACATGTTGACTAATACAGATTTAATTTACATAAGAGACCGAAAACTGCTGCGGAGGCAACCTGACAAGCAGCGGGCAACACTTTAATCCCATCTAATTGTCCAGCATCTCAAAGCACACGGACCTGCTGAGCCCACGCAGGTGAAGAGGCAGATTTTTACTAATTATATGAACAGCTTTTCAAAAAGCACCATGAAGGAGGCGGGGAGGAATTCTTCTGTGTCAATAATCTGCAAAGCGATCTCGGTGCATCGCTCCGAATAAAGTGCCCACTTTCTGATCATCCTCAACAAGCTGGGAGAGAGAGAGAGAGAAAGAGGGAGAGAGAGAGAGAGAGAGAGATGAGGAAATATGGACAAACTAGACTCACGTCATCAGGGAAGAGGTGTAGTCGCTGCATCATGGTGCGGCGGGCCAGATTCCTTGGCAGCATGCCGTAAACCGCCAACTTCACAATCTGGTGGAGGAGAAGCACATTGAAAAAGTTGACATTCAATCAGCGCGGAGGTCTCTTCTAAAATAATTGGGGTAAAAAGCCAGTGTAATGTCTGTACGGTAGAAACCGTACAGACTGTTTTTCTCCACGTTTTCTTACATTTTGCTTCCAAGACTATGTTTCTCAATTTGTGAATTGGACTTGGAGAGAGTTCCTGGACGGAGACGTTGGACAGAAAGATTGGACAGAGATGTTGGACAGAGGCCGTGCTGACAAATCGGTTCTCCTTCTCCTCTCACCAAGCCCCCAATCTTCACGTTAACTAAACCCCCATTAGGACACACGTCTGCTCAGTGGCTGAACTGAAAACCTGCGTCGGCAAAGCACCGACATCTCTGCCGCTTTTGCAAGCGACAGATTGGAAACCAGTTTACGTCATTCACATACGTTTAGCGTTTCCCACGGGACACTGGATTGTTAAATCACCTACAAAAGCCTCCAAACCGTTCATGCATCTCTCTCTCTCGCTCTCTCTCTCTCTACTGCAGCTGACATGTTTAATGACTCTGAACAGCCTTGTGATTTTTGTGCAATATCCAATCACTCCTGACCTGTGGAGCTCAGTATTCAGGTTAAACAGCCCTCTTGTTAGTCTGAATGGGATTTAAGCATGTCATATAAATACAGATCGAGCCAGCAAAGGGTCAAACCAATGTCTAAACACTGGCCTGATGCAACAATGCACAAAAATGACAATAGTGATAGTCTGAGAGAGCTCACACAATGCATGTGATGACTTAATGGGATCATGGTTCACTCATTTCACAAACACCGTATCTTCATCTGTGGTCCAAACTAACATAATGTTAATGCTAGTGTGTGTGAATATGCAGCTCAAAATATTAAAAAAATATATTTTACTGAATCGCACCTACGCTGTAAAACATAACTTGACTTCAAAAGGACAAGGTGAGCGTTACATAAATCTGTCAAGGTCACCAGCAGTTCTGCACTTCAACATGTCACCGGAACAAACAGTCCATCCTCTCAGTGTGAGCAGTTTGTTTACAGCCTAACGTTAACGTTCAGGCTTCAAACATCATGCAGGTAATGTTCCTCTGTGAAGATCATCTTACTAAACAAAACGCGCAAGTATCAAAAACTTATCAAATAGCTAATTTTCTGCAATAATCCAAAATGCAAATGGGAAAAATCCCATTAGGTACCAGTGGACGGTGAGTCGAGGTGAAGTAAAGGACAGTGTCCATGTGCAGGGTAATGAAGAACAGGTAACCCAGTGACATTTAGTGGAGCCCCATGGCACTGAGGAATGGGCTATTATCAAGCTTTAGCCACACACACACCCACACCCACACACACACACACACCCACACACACACACACACAGAGTACCCCTCAGGGAATCATCATGTGATTTGTTAACAACGACAAAAACACGCAAATTAACCAGATTCATCCTTTCGGCTCAGGAGTTGTTGTTTCTCTCTCTGGCGGCAAAAAAAAAATGCACGTTTTGAAACGCAGACGTCAACGGTTAGCGGCTCTTCAGCTGCAGTATGTAGGTCACATCAAGCGCCGAATGTAATTATCGCCGCGTACGTCGAGTCCCTAACCCTGAAACCATGAATATGCAACACAAGCGAAGCCCCGGGAGATCTCCTTGAACTGACATTCTTGTACCGAGTTTGAGAACGCAGCAACCGCACCGGCAGTTTAAATTCACTGATGTTTAATCCCCGGTTCTCTGCACTCTACATTAATATGCATGAGCTCCACATATGAAGGGATAAATGCCAAAGCACCAAACACCTGCTCTTCACCAGATGTGGCAGACAAAGAAGTGACACTAATCTCAAATAATCTGGGGTAAATCATATATGGAGAATATTAAAAAACTTATGGTGTGTACGGAATGTGGCAGTGGCGTAGCGGAGATTTTAGAATCTGAATAATAATGACGCAAAATTGAGAATATTGATGATTGACACTTACAGCACGCGGGTCCTTATGGTGCAGCTGAACAGCTGTGACCTGTTTGAATCCACCTGGATACCTTGAGAGAAAAGAACAAGCTCAGTCAGTCCTGGGCTCTAGGAACATGAATCACATGATGTGAGAACACTGAGATCCTCTAAAACTCCTCTGGGTTACAGCTATTAAATATATATTGAAAATAAACTGAAGTATAATATCTCCTACTAAACACAATTGATGAATATATTTAATAACCTTTGGTTTTTAAATCTGGATCTCCAATTAAATGTTTTTTCTCTTTTAAACAAAGAAGATTTGAGTATATTTTCACATATTTTTTGCAGTTTATTAGAGTATCTAAAACCTTAGAGAAATATGAACCAACGGTAAAGCATAAAGTACTATGCAGAGGAACATTGTGAGCATATCATAGAGAGTATGAATTGATCAGATTGTCCTTTTCTGAGTTCATAAGCACTGAAGAACAAAGACAAATTGGAAACACCAGAAAAAGAGACGGGGAAAGCAAAGTATCTTATGTTTGTATAAAAGTATGCACTTACCCCGTGTGTGATGAGTAGACTTTCTGCTCCCATTTGTTTCCAGAGAAAGCGATGTGTTTGGTGTTTATAAGTACTACATGGTCGCCACAGTCACCTGCCAAGATGTGCAGAAAACGTCAATTTCCAGGATTATTGTAAAAATTCAACAACAACAAAAAGTACTTGACTCTAATTCAACAGAGGAACAGACAAGCTGGTATGTTGATGAGAACAACAAGAGTATTCTGAGATTATCTATTTAAGTGTAATCTCTACTGCCATCGTGTGGCTGTTCCATTCCACAACAACCGCAAACTGAGATAAGATTCATAATTGAAGAAAAAAAGTAGTTTACACATAGCGTAAGGGTTATGCTTACGTCAGACAGCTACTCATGACTTGACGTGTGTGTGTGTGTGTGTGTGTGTGTGTGTGTGTGTGTCCTTAACCAGAAGGGACTTCTACTCACTCGTTGGGTGGTAGATAGGCTTGTGTTTCCCCTGTAATCTAACAGAACACATGGACGCGATCTTCCCAGGAGGCTGCATTCTGGCATCGATCAGGAACCAGGAACGAGCAAAAGTTGCCCATTGCTGAAAGAAGAATGAGACAAAAGAAATTGTGGAGTTATAAATATCATTATGACATATAAACTGACTTTGATGTCACTTTTCTCCAAAACTGAACAGTAAAATCTCATGGCCATACACATGCACATAGCAAAGGTCAGTCTGAACAAGACTGCATTGTAATTTTACTTTACAAATGTGAGCATCTGTTTTTACAGCAGTTTGAATATTGGATATTGTGAGATTATGAATATCATTATGTCATTGAAGCTGACTTTGAAGTCACTTTTCTCCAAAACTGTACTGTAAAATCTCATGGCCATACACATGTGCATGGAAGAGGTCAGCATGAACAAGGCTGCATTGTAATTTCACTTTACAAGTTTAAGGATCTGTTTTATAGCCCTTTGAATATTGGAAATTGTGAAGTTATGAATATCATTATTACATGTAAGCTGACTTTGAAGTCACTCTTCTCCAAACCTGTACTGTAAAATCTCAAGGGCATACACATGTGCATGGAAGAGCTCAGCATGAAGAAGGCTGCATTGTAATTTTACTACACAAATTTAAGAATCTGTTTTTATAGCTCTTTGAATATTGGGATATTTGGAAAATCACGTTTGAATGCTTTTTGTGCCATCTAAGCCACCGTAGACCACCATACAGAACCACCGGTCTTTTATTGTCATGCGTGCGGCTCACTTGACCGCAGTTGTTCTGAATACTGTTTCTACTTTGAGTCAATGATGACCTGCTTCAGACAAAGCGTAACCATCTACCTGCTCAGTTGACATTTGTTCACTTTTCCTATAAAAATAGAAAGACCAATAGATACAGTCTATATTATCTGTGATGTTTGTCCTGCATATATAATAGGATTAAATAATTACAATGTAGCTTAAGTTATTGAGAGAGAGGAGGGTGATATATGAAAGTTTACCGAGGCTGACCACAATATTTGTTATAACTCTTCTTGCTAAAATAATATCGTATAGGGTTATACAAACGTGACAATCCACTAGTTACATTACTAACTAACGTTGACTGTTACAATAACAGCCACAACCATATCTCTCACACACACACACACACACACACACCGCGGCTGTTAGCAAACCCACGATAGCTAACCGGATATTTAAGCCTTAAATGAATCTAAAATCAAACAACGTTTGAATTGTGATGTACAAATCTGAAAATGCAATAAATAATCTGTACGGTTACCTGGGCAGATCTGGAGAAACTTGACATATTGATGAAACTACCAGCACATCCTTAAAACATTTGACCCTCAATTCGTGAGCAACGGTCCGGTCCGTCTGGTAAATTGTCTCGGTTGAAACAAGATGTAAGACTTCACGCTTCCTATGTCACGGGTTCATCCATATCTAGCTCATGTAGCACAATGTACCGCGAGTCCATAACTGCACACAAGCTAAAGCCTATTACAACTCACCACAATCTTTAAATAATTGCTCGAAGATAATTATTTTTGGATTTATTTTGTTCCTTTCTAATCCTTGTTTCTACCCGGTCCTACTTTGACGTCGCACCTCAACGTCGTTCCCAAACTTCCTTCCCATCAGAAAAAAGAGAGCGGGGAAATTTGACAGTCGCCCACTATTGCCACAAAGTAACGTAGTTTATGACATTTATGTTTTGAGTTTGTTCACTAACATTTATCGATCTCGCCCGCCATCTGACCCAGAATGAGAACTTTAGAGGAGGTTCAGGCCACTCTGCAGATCGCCAAGCTGCAAGAGGAAGATCTGCAGAAAACAATTCACTGCCTGTCTTTTGGGGAAAACGTTTCATCTGGAGACTATTGCCTCATGGAGCTGGATGACACCCTGTGCAAACATATCGAAGCTGGACAAAGGTAACGTCTTAGAATAGTGTGAATGAATGATGTGCTGAAACAACACGGCTATTGTTAAAGGTTTAAATTACTGTATTATTATCTTCAAAATTGTCATCTTACAACAATCCTAAACCCAAAAGTTACTTAAATTATTATGACTGTTTTTTTGTAAATTGACTATCAGATAAACTAAGAATTTCAGCAGGACTATTCATAATTGTAGAACCTGGTAGGAGCACATTGTCTGGAAACTACTGTCCTCATCTTTTTATCTTCTGTAACCTAAATGATTCATGTGAAGATCATTAACATTGATGTCCAGTGGCTCAAGAGGCATGATCAAGATGGATGTAAACATATGTCATTGAAATTGATCAAACATAACTAACAATTATTTCCCCTTTTCTCCCCCAGTCTAGTGATCCGAGGGGATACGGATGAGCGTGCAGTGCTCTGTAGCGGGGACAAGACCTACGATCTCAAAATAGCCGACACGTCCAACTTGCTGCTGTTTGTACCTGAAGGCCGAACGCCAGACCAGCTGACCGACAGCCAGGAAAGCGCTCACGTGGTGCACACGCAGGTATGGAAATGACACACTCACAGGTTTGCAATGTGTAATGTGCACGAGATGCTGTGACACCCACAGAGACAGACAGAACCTACTGTTTACATATGTGCATAGTGGTTAATTGCAATTATGACTCCTATAAACTAACAGTCTTCTACTTCTGTTGTAGATCTGGGGATTTTGCAACAGCTACTGGGAACTAAAGAAACAGCGTCCTAAACTGAAGAAACTGAAGAAGATCTTGATGGAGAATCCGTATGAAGGACCAGCTTTAGGGGGGCAACAGGAGAATACAGAAAACAGAGTAAATGCATATTTCTACAGTGAAGTAACTTATACTGTACTATAGCTCTGTGCATACAGGTACAGAGCTTATTTGAACTCAATTGCTTTAAAGAAAATTGAAAACTGAGTACAGCACTAAAATAACCTTGACATAATTGACTGTTTCTATCTTGCGTGGTCCCCTCTTTAGTTAGTTCGTGTGTGTTCCTCTGTTCCCAGTACACGATGCAGGATCTGTTGAACAGGATCCAGAGCAGCGAAGAGGAGCTGAAGACACAGCTGGAGGCCATCCATGCCTGTCAGATAGATGGTAAACCATTACATGTTTTAATAATAACATGTTTAATAATTGTCAACCATCGTCATGATAGAGCTCTTGGGCGGTACGTTACAGGGAAGATGCTCTCATTAAATATAATGTATCTATTCTTAGCTGTACTATTGTAAATGTAGATAACCGAACAGATGATCACCGGGTGTTCAGAGAGCGTCTTCTGTGTCTTTCAGGCTACTGGCGTGTGCTGGACTTTGACTATGAGATGAAGCTGCTCGGTCACGTTACTCAGCTGGTGGATTCTGAGTCGTGGTCCTTCAACAAGGTTCCCCTTCGGAGCAGTGTGGAGGAGTTGGCTCCACTGGAGCCCAAGTAAGTTAATGATAATGATCATCAGGCTCAAGCAACAGGAAAAAAAACAAATGAGGTTACACTGAGCTTCTGTGCATCTATTATTAGACTTAACAAACGTCTCAGCAAGGTTCCACCGCTTCTTTTCTCTCTCACAGAGAGATGATCGAGCACTGTCTGGACTGCTACGGGAAGCGCTTTACTGAAAATGGTAAAGGAAACTCAACTGACAGTTCTTAAGCTTATATTCGTACATTTCTCGTAGAATCAACACAACGATATCCACATGAAACTACGCAGCACTAACATCTCTGGTTCCTTCTTCCTCTGTGTAGACGACGTGTTTTATGCTCTGCGTGAGGACAAAGTGTGCCGGGCAACGGCGTTACTGCTGCTGCACAACGCTGTGAAGTTCAACCTGAGAGAGTTTCAAGAGGTGTGGCAGCAGAGCGTCCCGGAGGGCATGAGCACGAGACTGGACCAACTCAAGGTGAGCCCGTCTCTCTCTCGCATGCTTATTTAATCCTGTTTTACTTACTTTGGAAGGGAAGCGATAGTCATTTCACCACCGTCTCACACTTCAAACACGTCTTCCTCTCATGAAAGCAGCTTCGCACCATTTCTGGTATAAAATCAGTCCATGCATTCTTCACAAAGGTCAAATAAGTTGATTTAACGTGTTGTCACTTGTGGGAATCTTAACAAAGCAATGTCCGTGTCCTTGTTAACCCCCTGTTAGTAGCTGTAAAGTCACAAAACGGCCGCAGCTTCTTCTTTTTTCTGTCGGCGGACTATTTTGAAGGCAGAGGCTTCCCTGGAGGGAAGATGTTTCTGCATCCGGGTCGTAGAGCACCAGCAGAGGCTGATCCAACAATGTTTTCCAATAGAACAAGTAACTTCTCTATTTTTGAACCGAACAACAGTTGTTTTTTTTACCAAAACATCTTCCCAATGTGTCAGAGCTTTGTTTTGCAGTGCTTTCTGTTGCGGATTCTGATTCCTCAGGTCCTAACCTTTCCAAAAAAGGTGTGATATTAGTATGTGGGATGTTGTTAAGGCCCTGAACCATGGCGTTGGATAAACTTGGGGACCGCTCAAGGACAAATTTTTGGTATGCTGGATGTTGTAAAAAATTAATATATACAAAAAATCTGGAAAAATTATATGAAATAACACAAGTATTAGAACTCATTTGGGATTCATACGACCACTTGAACAAGAGGTACAGACCCATATATGGGCCTATGGTTTCCAAAAGGTAGTAACATCGTAAAGTGCGATGGCTTCAGACTCAGTCGAGACCAGATGTAGTCTCACAGCAGCCTCAGATGATCATGCTCTTAAATTAAAAAGTGACTTAATGCAGCTGTTTTCATCTATTTTCCAGAGTGTGGCCCTGGTGGACCGCGCCTCCCGCCCAGAGACCATCTGCCTGCTGCGGGTGGAGGATCTCTCAGAAGACACGCTGGAGCGCTTCAACCACCTCTTCACAATCCGACAGAAATGGACGGAGGATGACATCACGCCGTACATACAGTAAGAGTCGTCTATTCAGGTCTTTGCGTCTTATTAGACGCAAAAGAGCAGCATTTAAATGTCAAAATGAATAAATGCATGTTGATAATACGACAGAAACAAAACGTTCTTTAGCCGTCTGATAGATTACAAAGTGTAACGCTTCCTCCCGTCAGGGATCTGTGTGGAGAGAAACAGACCACCGGAGCGCTACTCACCAAATACGCTCGATCCTCCATGCAAAACGGGATCAAGGTCTTCAACTCCAGACGGCCCGTAGCCACGTGAACATGTGCACTGAAGAGTAATTCATCTACATTTAGAGAACGTGGCCGGTTTTGTTTATTCCCACAGAGACTTTTTCAACTGTCAAAAATATTTGTACTTAGCTGGCCTTAAACATGCCTTGTTAGCGTTGTCTGTTAACCACTTAACATTCAAATGTTCAAAAGTTTAAAACCAAAGTTCATCTTTATTTTGTCTGTAAAAAGAAAAAAAAAATGTTGGCAATAAAATGAGTTTTCACAATCACGTCAGGGTTTTTTTTTCCTTTTCTTGGATTGTATTTATTTGACCTGAGTTGGTCAATTTTTTTCAACTTTTTTTCATTTCCAACAGGAAAATGAAAACACAACCACATAACGTGACGATGCGCTGCACAGGTTGTCCACAAGGGGGAGCCCTGCGCCGATATATTCAGTAAGATCTCCACCAGGCGAACAGACCGGTGGTGCTGGCTCACATCCAGCTGCTGTTTGTTGTGAACTGCATTCAAACGCCAATGACTTGTTGCCCAGAAAACAAGAGATCATTACCAGAATCACATGAACACGTGACTAATAAGTCGTGTTGAGTCACTGACGAGCTTCATGTCCTCAGGCTGTTGAACACCAGCAGCTTTCTGCAGACTGGATCCCGTCTCAGTCATAAACACAGATGAAACAATTATCCTCCTGGCGGAAAACATAAAATGAAGACTTTAAATGAGAATATTTTCTTCTTTACTTTGTCTTCTATGACAGTAAACTGACTGATAGACGATTGATGATGTCACAATTTGTCTGGTCATTTGTTGCTATTTCTGTCTTGACTGAACAACCTCAGAAAAATCTGTGGATTAATCCATAATTTATCTTCTTTTGTTTGTTTTTTCGTGAAGAAAAATATCCAGAAAGTGCAGAGTTCACTGTTTTAAATCATTCTTGGCTTGACTGACATTCTCACTTGTGAGCTCTCGATCAAAATCAGAAACCGTTTATTTGTCAGAAATGTTTTCACAAACGAGGAACTTTCCTTGGCGGAAGATGCAACATTAGACATGAGACGTCAGACGAGACAAACAACAACAAAAATCACCTCAGCTTGGCTGTTCAGTCTCATTACAGCTGATTTGAAAAAACAAGAGCAAGTTAACTCCACCTAAATGCATGGATTTGATCTGTATTTAACATGTGTATTAATATAGTTTAAATGACACGTACATAAAATAAAGTTGTGATATCTCTGCTTTACATATCCAGTAGAATAAAAAGGCGATGCAGAAAGAATAATCAGGAATGTTCATTTACTCAACCCGGTCTCCTCGTGACTCATCGATGGGGCCTATTGTGGATTGTGGATTGTGTCGGTGGTGCGTGTGCGTGACTCAGAGTGTTAAACATCCACAGACTGTGCTTCTTCAACAACATTAGAGTCTGTGTGTGAATCAGCATTACTGACACACACACACACACACGAGAAGAGCTTCACACAAACAGACGTGTCTGAATCACCCTGACGTCACCCCTCGGGGTGCTGACTTATCAGTTCATTGGGGGGAGAGATCCCAGCTGTGTGTGTGTGTTTGTGTGTGTGTGTTTGTGTGTGTGTGTTCTGTATCTGCTGCGTGGGTCGGCACGGCGCCCCAAAATGATGAGTTCTCTTTGCTTCCTCTCTTCGTCTGTTTGATCTTGTTTCTTCATCTCCTGCTTCCTCTTTCCGTGGCCTAGATGTTCATTTGTCATCGTCTTCCTCTTTCTTCCCTTATAGAAACTACGTGATCAGCAATATTCCAACACTTGCAGCAGAAGAGCAGATAGGAGTGACAGTGTAAAGTAGTTATTGATACTTTATTGATTATTTTCAACAGTGCAATACTTTATTTTGGAGTGTAAGATCGTACAGAACGTATTCTAAGCGCATTGTATTTAGGCATTAAGACAAATACAGTGTACCTGGGTGTTTTTCTTAGTCTTGTCTCTGTCAGTATATAAAAATACACTTTTTACTTGAAAAATATTAAATTTCTCTGCTTAAAAGCCTTAAAATCTTTATATAGCATGATCATATGAGGTTATATTGTGTTGTTTGAGGTTTTAAAATCTCTAAACTCCCCATCGTTATCCTGGACCGACCTTTAGTTTGCTTTACATTCACGATCGTCACGAGAGCCCCGAGCCCCGATTCATGTTTAACTTTCTATTATTCATCTAAAAGATATTTAGTGGTGAGATAGTGGCCCTTGATCTCTTTCTTTATACTCTCTGATTCCCTTGTTAATCCAAGGTTTATTCACGTTTAATAAATAAACAATGATTTTTTAAATCAGCCCATTCAATCTCATATTTTCTTTAAATAAAAGTGAGTTGACAGCGATCTTCGCGGCTTCCTGTTGACTCAGCATTCTGCGTGCTAACCGGCTACCTGGGTAACATGTCCTGCAGGTCCGCCACGACGTAGGCGACCACGGCCCACAATGCCGAGCAGAGGTTCATCTCTCGGGGGTCTTGAACCGACATGGTGTCGCCTTCACTGTGATGGAACCACAAGTATCTCTCGAATGCCACGTGGAGGCTGGCGCCTGAAGGAGCGATGGAGGAAGAGATGCATGCAACAAAACATGAACCGCAACAACAAAAACAATCTGGTGGAAGTTAAAGACGTCAAACAAATCATTACATTCTACGTCTGAGAAGCAGCATCTGTGCATCTGGTGTGATTCTCCAGAACATGACAGTGGAAAGGGAGCGTGGGTCCGGGAGTTCAAGGAGTGGTTGAATTCCTCTGAATAACAACTCATGCAAGCTGTTGGCCGAGCGCGTGGAACCAAAAAACACAAAAACACTCGATGGAAGGAAGAAAGGCGTCTCTGTTGTGATCAAACTAATTTCTCTTCTCGAAGCTGTGATGCTGAGAAGCCGTCTGTTCCTCCGGCTGTCGGCTCTGCTTCGGTTCGCTTATGTATTATGAAAATGTTTTAAAAACAACGTGTGGATGTAATAACCTGTACTTTATGACTGGCAGCCAGCGGCTGAGCCTCCTGTGCTGCCTGAACAGAACCACACAGTTATAGCGAGCTTATAATGAAGCTGTTTTTTACAAATACACAACATGTATTGTAATTGTGTTTCCCTATTAGCTTCTTTCCTCATGGACCAGCTCCTGTCTCCTCCTGGAGTTGTTGATCAATAAGATAACTCAACATCTTTAGGCCACGCATCAGTCTGTGGAGTTATTGGATGCGTTTGTGGAGCTGAAAGTGGAAGTATGTTTATGATCTTTTATGTTTTCGGTTCCTCTTTCACAAGTTAAACCACATTGTCTGTCTGACGACAATGCAATTTCACTTCTACTAAAACGAGACCGAGTTAAAGAAGATGTTTGGACCCCATAATCTGTAAAAAAAAAAAAAATAGATAGAAAGAGCAAATGATCCTTCATAGAAATGAGGCAAACTTCTTCGGGTTGGGACCTTAAAATGAAGAGTGTGGCTCAGGAGAAAACAGTGAAATATTTGATATTTCATAGAAAATGATCCTTTGGTGGATAACAACACGGGCCAGTACATTGAAGTGAACATTTTGACAGTGAGGTCCAGTTTCAGCTCTGCCAGTGTTTCTCGGTTCATTGACATCATATCAATATCAGTAAAAGAAATAGTCCACACGTTGTTTTTAAAATGTAAGCTTTTGTGTGAAACTACTGTCAATATGAAGACTGAAGAGCATCCCCTCATCAATAGTGGATGAATTGAAAACATTGATTTCCCCATTAAACACTTAGACACAAGCTTTGTGTCAAAGTGAAATAGACAAAAGTTGTAAATATAGTATTGCTGATGGTTTAATCTGTTTTCACTGTCAGCAATGTCTAAAAATCTGTGAAAACGTAACCGTGATGTTACGTCTCTCGCCCTCGCTGCTACACTGGAAGTAGGTTTTAATTCAGATTTCTAGTTAATTCCACAAAAAGTGGATGTGATTCTGTCGACGCGGCACTTTCACAAAGAAAGAGAGCGTATTAACACCAGAACCACAGAAATCAGGTCTCTAATGATGAGTTACTTCCTCTTTTGAGTGGTTGACTTTGTCATAAACATTTGCTGCTATCAGACAGAGAGAGGAGACCTATATTATATAGATATAGATATAAATATATATATATATATTTGACTGACCCGGTACTCCTGCCTTCATCCACGGTGAGATGTCTGTTCCTTCTCCAGGTGCCTCCAGGGTGGTGGTGTTAATGGGAGCCAACAGTTTGACCACCTCGGCCATGATCTGTTGACACAGACACAGTCTGAGGCTCCGCTGCTCATCACACGGTCGATAAGTATGCCATGGAAATACAGCACTGACGCCAGCATGCAGAATATGTGCTTTGTAGAATTGAGCCTGCATGAATACCGGTAATTGCGTGACAGTGAGGTGTTTTTTATTCCCACCTTTCGTGCTGCCGCACTGCCGGTGAACTCCAGAGCCACCGGGGCAAACGTCCCCGAGTCAGACTCCATGACCAGGTCAAAGTTGGACTTGTTCACCTGTGTGTGTGGAGAGGGAGAAGAGAGAGGACGGAGACGGAGCAGATAGAAGATGTCAGAGGCAAAGAGAGGCCACAGGCGGACAAAAAAAACATCATCCAAACAAGTTGTGTTTGATTGAAAACATCACAAACTGTGAGCCGCTCTTCATACACGGCCTGTAGGAGGTGAAGCACACACACACACACACACACACACACACACACACACACACACACACACACACACTGACCACTAGGAGTTGCTGCTACATGTAAGAACTAGACGGTCCATGAGGGATTTATAGCACATTGGTGAAACATTTATGTGTATTTGACTCTGTCCAGATCACTGGAAGTACACTGGAAGTACTCCTTTATTACACACTGTCTAACTTCTACCTTGTGCAGATCAAAGTACTGCTGCGCTCCGACTCCACCTTGCTCCTCAGCTGTCCACAGCACCGTCCGCATCGTTCTCCTGGGACGCAAACCTGGAAACAGACGAAGACTCAAGTGAAAAACACAAATATGCACAGGAAGAGGAAGAGAAGTTACAGCTCCAACCAACGAGCGACACGATCGTGATGACGAGGCTCCGACCTGTCTTTACAGCTGGTAATACACGTTAAAGTAATAATACACCCGTGTAATACACATCAAAGTAATAATACACATGTGTAATACACGTTCAAGTAATAATACACACGTGTAATACACGTTAAAGTAATAATACACACGTGTAATACACGTTAAAGTAATAATACACACATGTAATACACGTTAAAGTAATAATACACACGTGTAATACACGTTAAAGTAATAATACACACGTGTAATACACGTTAAAGTAATAATACACATGTGTAATACACGTTAAAGTAATAATACACACATGTAATACACGTTAAAGTAATAATACACACATGTAATACACGTTAAAGTAATAATACACACGTGTAATACACGTTAAAGTAATAATACACACGTGTAATACACGTTAAAGTAATAATACACATGTGTAATACACGTTCAAGTAATAATACACACGTGTAATACACGTTAAAGTAATAATACACATGTGTAATACACGTTCAAGTAATAATACACACATGTAATACACGTTCAAGTAATAATACACACGTGTAATACACGTTAAAGTAATAATACACATGTGTAATACACGTTAAAGTAATAATACACACATGTAATACACGTTAAAGTAATAATACACACGTGTAATACACACCGCAACCTCAAAAGTGCCATCAACATTTTCCGACAAATTGCAATGTTGTAGCAAAGTGTATAAAAATACAATGAGCAATACTATTGTCATATTTATCATATCATAGAAATACTATGATCATATTTTATCATATTTATCCTATTAAATAAATACTATTGTCATATTTTATCATATTTATCATCTCATAGAAATACTGTTATCATCATTTTGTGCTATACTGTTTTCACCCTATATCTTTTATATTTTGTGCCTTATTTTTATTATTTTTTTCCTTCAGTTTATTGTAATTCTGTTAGGAGGACCGAGCAACATCAGCAAAACCTTGTGTAGAATAACTGTTTTGTGTGCATATGACAGTAAAGCATCTTAAATCTTAAAGCTTCCTGTATTCACTGGACCTCGTGCTCTTATGAACTCAGCACTGGAGGCTCATGCAGTTGAATTATTGTCTCCATAACGGTCCTGGACTGTTTATCCGAGCCCGTTTCCGAAAGTAAGAGTGTCCTCGTTTCTCTCCAACAGTCGGAGGAAGTCTCTGTTTACAGTCTGAAGAATAGTTTGGGCGTATGTTTGGAATGTGATGTCTTCAATCATATTTACTTTACGAGCTGTTGAGGGTTTTTTTTAAGCATCCGTATAGAGCTTTACTGTATTTTGCTTTTGTCATTTGTCCTCCTGACTGTTAGAGATGTACCCTTTGGTCTCGTCACTTGATATGCAAAACAGATCGTTTTTCTCGGCAAAGCAAACATGTTACATAAAGCTCAACAATCAAGTAAATCATTAACTTGACGTTGTTTGTTTTCTTGTGTAAACTCGCTGCTTGTCTGTATACTTTTTACTCGTTTCTGCAGAATGTAAATGTGTTTTTCCGAGGATTTCTGCAGCATCATAAACTGTATATGTGTGCATGTACACAGCGTTTATGTGTCTATAGTACCCAAGTCCTTGATGAGAGACAGGGCCTCCCAGGAAATCATGGCTCCACCGCCGTCATCCATGGCGCCTTGGCCCACATCCCAACTGTCCAAGTGGCCGCTCAGTAAGACGACCTAGCAGGCAGGACAGATGCAGAGAAGTTAAACTTAGAAATGAGAGACGGCGGCGGGACATTTTTGCGTTGTGCGTTTCCGTTCAATTTGACCATTTGTCTGAGAGGATAGGATCAGATAACGCTCTGGGACCCGTGTCTTGTCTACGTTTCATTAAAGCACACACACATAAAGACTCAAATGTGACTCAAGTGTAAAAATAATAATCCTTAGTGAGGACAGACAGACTCACAAAAACAGGAAAACAAAGATGAAAACAGTTCAGAGTGTTATCGCCGTTTCCAGGAATTTTAAGGTTTGGGATTTCCATCAGTAAAATGATCCTGACCTTTTGTTCCAGGTTAAAAAAACACTGAGCAAGAACAGTCTGGACATTGACCCAAAGGCCACTTTTCCTCCAATCAAAAGTCAATGTGTCCCTTTTAGTTATCAGAAACACACATTTAGATTTTTTTTTTTACATAACTAAAGTAATGGTAATGTGTATTATTCAAAAGAATAATGGGATCAACATGTCTACACACTGAAATGCTTTAAGTAAAAATAATAATATTAACAGAGGCGCCTGTAGTGTTGCATCATCCAGTTTATCAGGATTCCTTTATGGTAAAACATATTATTATAACAGTTATTCCTCCATTATAATACAATTACAACGTGTTGACAACTAAACATGTAGAAGTTTACATGTTTAAATCAACACAGTATGGAGAGGTAAAAAAAGTATTTTTTAAAGTACCCAATGCACACTGACATTTATGATTATTACGCATCCCTGTCGAGCAACATGATTTGTGTTTCAGCCGTAACTATAAACAGAAAGCCGACATCGGGAGGAAACATTCTTAATTATAAGAAGTTTGAGTGGGTGGAAAATATCTGAGCAACTCATCAAATGACTGTGAGAGTCTCTGAGAGACTGAACCGTGGAAATGACTCACCACAACCTACAATGTACATCATCTGATGAACGTGGGCGCACGGACAGACACACACAGACACACACACAGACCACAGCTTCTGCTACAGCTCGCTGAAACACAAAGTCACAGAGCCAGAAATGATGTCAACCATGTCATGCGTCTCATTTCCCCTTTTTCTATAATTATTTTTCTATAATTGGGTTCCAACAGTTTACGCTTGCAACGTTCCTCTCGTCCACGTCTCCACGCTGATTAGCTTCCCCACAGATTAAAGCACAGCGACTGCTGTTGTCATGTACTTGCAGGCTACGGTGGGAGCTGTGAGAGAGCAGAGGCTCATGGGAACACGTCGGGGAATTTCCCAATCCTAGCACCTTCATCACATCCTGTCAGATATTACAAAACGCCTCTGTCCCAAAAGCAGCAGACACACTTCCTTTACACTCGACGCAGCCTCCACCTCCACCGTGATCCACTGTGGAAATTCCACTCGAGCTTTTCTGATATAAGGAAATGGAAAATAAGTTCAGTCAAGTCGGACGACGAGCTTCTCCGTCACTTTGCTGCAATTCTGTTGCAATGTTCTCATCTTCACAAAACAACACAGGTCCAATAGACCCTGCTCTGCTGTTCAGGACACGCTAGAGACAACATTGTTCACACACCTGTAACACACACCTTTGACACGCTTTTAATGTGTTTATCTATGTATTTATTTGTGGGTGTATTCTCTTTTTATATTTAATTTCATCTGCTCTTGTTTAACTTAAAAAAATACCTCCAGGTGATAAAAACTCAACATGTGCAACATCTGTTTTTTGTGCATAGATGTATGTTATAATTCTAATGCCACTTTGATGTTCATATCAGAGAAAGTTTATTATAATAACAATAGTTCAACCAGACTGGGCGTCTCCCTGTGGATAGAAATGTCGACCGCGCTTCTCTTCCACCTTTATTCAGACACGACAGCTTCAAGCAGACAGCGAGAGGCCGAAGCACTCTGAGTTAAATCTACCCCTCTCGTTCTCACTGTGCACCCACATCTGTAACATCTGCACCGTGTGCCTGTCCTGATCACATCTGGCAGACTCTGAACCCACTGCACTGTTTCA
Source organism: Clinocottus analis (assembly GCF_023055335.1). Lineage (NCBI taxonomy): Eukaryota > Metazoa > Chordata > Actinopteri > Perciformes > Cottidae > Clinocottus > Clinocottus analis. The sequence goes on along the minus strand of NW_027176251.1, from coordinate 2,578,422 downwards.
TCACAAGCCTCTTCTACAGAAAGAGGAGCATGCGTTTGGAGATCAGCAGCACCTCGTCTGTTTCTCAGGCTCGTGTCTGTGGTCCCAAACCACAAGTGTGCTAAGGACCTGTGTGTGTGTGTGTGTGTATGTGTGTGTGTGTGTGTGACATTGTGTAAAACTGCACTGTACTGCATAACTGCAAATTGGGTTTGCTCTGTGCAGTGCATGCAAGGATCATATTTTTATGTAGATCATATTTGCAGGTAAAAGTCCCAAAGCATCAACATTGACTCAAAGGTTTTATCTGCAACATACTAGTTTTACTTTACAAAATCTATAAAATTATAAACAAGTACCAGGGATGAGACAGTGTTGCTGTACATGAAGATCCCAAAAGTAGATTCATGTCATCATTCTGCATGTTTGCATAGACATGTGTTCATGAATAACAGTTTGCACCATAAAACGATGGTTTAATGCAGCAGTTAAGTTGTTTGGACTCGTCGCCAATAGAATGAACAATCTGATCTGTGAGGAATGCAAGAATGACTTATTGTAATGTAAACTAATTGCATTTGGTCAATAGGAAGCAAAGTGGAGACATTTCTGGGGAATTTTCAAAAGAAGTTGGAAACTTCTATGATCTGTTACTTTTTTTTCAAAACAATCTGAAAATCATAATTCACAGATTCATAGTTTGTTTACACAATGCTGACTTTCCATAGAAATATAATGTATACAGACTGAAAGTCATGTTTTAACTTCTTTGGAAAGATTAGATCACTGCCTACAAAGTAAAAGGTAGACTTACTTACAGAGGTGAAAATATCTGGAGTCCTGAAAAAGAGATGATTAAGTATTTCCTTACACAGGAAAAAAGTGAGTATGACTAATTAAGAAAGATAGACAAAAATGTGACAATAAAACAGTTTCAAGGACAACTATTTTCCACACAATACATTTGAAAGGCCGACCCAAACAGAATTGCGCAACCCTGAAAGACTCTTGCACGAGGAGAACCACAGATAAACACACCAGACAGGCCGGTGTCTGTGAAGGGCGCCTGAGCTGTACCTGCTCGGGGTGCTGCCAGCCTCTGATCTCTGCCACCGTGTTATAGGAGTCGGCATCTGGTAGCGTCTTGGCTCCCATCGAGAGTCTGACCACGATGCTCTGCCCTCGCTGCGCCATGCGCCACATTAGCTCAGCATCCTCCACCGTGATACAGGCCGAAGGGATGCGCTTCACTCCCTCTTGGTAGTCCTGCCAACCTGTGTGGGGACTGGAGGGGCAAAGACTTGTGGATCTTTTGAGACATTTTCAGACATTTCCTGGATAGATGGATATACAGATGGATGGATAGATACCTGTTAATAGAGAAAGGAGTGATAGATCGAATGAGTGTGGCCACAGCTCCCACTTTAGCTGCTTCGGAGGCGCCATAAGTACGATAAGCCACCGTCTCCCCGTAGCTAATAAACGGCTGGTTAAAGACCACAATCCTCCCTAACGCCTCGCTGGCTCTATGCTTCAGCTCCTCAAAAGACTGAACCACCAACACCTCCGCCTTGATACCTTCAGAGATAAGAGTGAGACACGGAGGAGTGATAGGAGGTGTATGACAAGCGTTACAATATCTTTCATACAGTAGGGTCTTTACCTTCAGCTGGCGTGCCGACACTGCCACCCAGTCCCAGTATAGCCAGATTTTTGGCCCTGGGTGCAATCATTTCTGCACTCTCTTTCCCTCTCACCCAATGTGGGATTTTGACTGGCTCTGGAAAAGAAAGTGGTGAAAAGAAGTGCACAAAAACAAAACTTAGTACATCCTCATTGCACCATTCTCATGCTCCTGCATGTAACGCGTCATCCTCACCTAAATGTACGTCCAGCCCGTCCTGTGCAAAAGCGTTGTACATGTATTTGATCGCCATCTCCAGGTTGTGGGAGCCACTGACGCGATTCCCGATGGTGTCGGTGAAGTCGGCCAGCCGCCCGTAGGACCGGTTCTGGGCGGCTCCGAACACGGCCAGGTCAATGATCCGTTTGGCCACGTCAGCGTAGCCGGCCACCTCTGCAGCTGTGTTGGAGACTGAGTTCACAACACATAGAAACATCAAAAAAAACTCAGGAACTCAGGGGTTTCATCGAAATATTTATAAATAAGTAAATACATTGTCTTTGTCACTTGAGTAGATACAGCAAATGAGGAATTAGATATAAAGCCAGACCACTATGTTATACATTTGTATTTGCACTTAACTCAAGATTTGTACAAACACCTGTGCAAAAAAATGTACATATAACAGGTAAAATATGATTTATTAATAAATAATAAAAACCCACCGTGACTCCACACCCCTTAGTATGAGTCAGCTGTAATCACTCCATTGACTTGCATGTGGGTTGTCTCATAAATTTAGGTACTCTCACTTATGTTGCCTCATGACTGTGTGTGCATGTGTGTGTATAAGTGTGTGTATATGTGTATTTATACAGTATGTGCGTGTGCGTGTGCTTGATCTAAAGCTCACAAACTCTTCTCTTAGCTTCCTTGAATCTGTTAGGGCGGGACCGTGTTAAAAACAGGTTGGTGACGTCACGTCATTCCCAGCAGAGTTCTGGCACCTATCAGCTTGATTATTCGTCTAATGAGTCGTTAAAAACACCTGTGTGACACCTACAGTGCGGGCACGCATGCCTCTATCCTTCCCTACGTGTCTGGAGGTGAAGAGGAGGCTTGTGGTCACCTTTCCTTGCCCTGTGAGAGGACACAGTCTGGGCTCCAGCCATCGACCTGATGGTCGAGGGAGCGCGAGGGAGACCCACACACACAGAAGACAGCATGAGGAGGAAGATGAAGAGGAGGAAGGGCGGTGTCCCTTCTTGAGCCATCTGCAGAGAGACAACACATCCACGTGATTAGTTGCTTAAGTATAGGAGCCAGTCATTCTTATCCATCAAGTTCACGAGGACAACAACAGATATCTGCAGCTTTGAAGTGAATCAACCAAATGATATTTTCCCAAGTAGCTCAGAATTAACAATGTAAACCAAACACTAAGTTGTAGCTACAACCTAATGCCAGAGTTTGCTCTAAATTAGACGATTAAATACTGTAGCGTAGTTACATTCCTATTTAGTTGTTGTTTTCCCTTTTTTTTTTTAGCTGTAACACCTGTGAACGTTGAGCGAACCAGATGTTCATGCAGACCAAGAGAGGATAAAGAGACGGCTTCTGAACATACAACCTGGTTTTAAACCTCCTTAAATATCACGAACACGAACAAAGTTGGTGTCTTTATAATAGTTGAAGTTAAAATACGTCTTCCAGTCTTGATAGTAGCGTACTCTGCTCACAATATCGCAATAAAAAACACCGTTTCCGCGCTCGTGAGTTCGCCGTGCTGATTGTTTCCGGTTTGACTGTTTTCACAATAAAAGCACAATCCTTAAAAAGGTGAAGCAGTTAAATAAAGTACAAATCAAACCGATTCATCAATGAAACAAACAAACAGCACACAGTTTAATGTGGTAAAATGATACGAATCACTTTGTTGCATGTTGTTAAACGTTATACTACTATTATTTATTACAATGCACATTATCAATTAATAGGCTTCCATAGGCCAGTATTATCAAAACACAGTTTAATAACAGAATTAGACATATGCCTAGAAAATTAGAGCACCTTGACATTAATCATTTAATAATTAGAATATATGTTTACACCTCACACATTTAGCTTTTGTTTATTATTAGATATTATTTAACTAAAATACTGACTGTAATGTTCCAAATGTAATGCCATATATCAAGTGTTTGAGCCTGTCTCACCTGTTTGATTGTGCTTTGTTTCCTCAATGTCAACATTTCTAAAGGACGGGATACTCGACTTAACTCTAGTACCTCAATGCTGGCAGCCTTTATTCTCACATTATTGAGAAATTACATTTTTTTGAGCGGTGAGTTTGTTGGGGAATTTTTTTTTTATAAATTGTGGGTTGCAGCCGACATTTCCATGTGCTTGTCAGTGGTTTCAGTGGCCCATTGTATTGACGCTGTAGAAAACACAGCACTCTGCCCACATTCACGTCTGTGGTTTTCATCCTCTGAAGTCATTGGAATCCACTGAAAACGCCCCATCATGCAAGAAGAGTCAGATTAATGTGTATTCTTACACATTACTACTACAATAGTATAGCAATTATTTCAAACATACACAGAAGTACAGTACCAGAGTCCTGTTGACGTTTTAAGCCATTTGCTGTTTACGTAGTGCTATGACTTTCAGCCTCTTCCTGCCTTTCACCTCTTGCGTCTGCCATTTGTGTTTTCTTCTCTGCATCATCAGGGTTTTGAAAAACATCGGACCATTTGGCTCCGTTCGCACGCCGCTGGCTCGGTTTAACACAGTGGTTTGAAAACTTCTTTTCTGGCGTATTTGCAGGAGCTGCTTTGAGGCTGTGGAAGAAATGAAGTGTTTTTTTGCCTACTGGCCTTTAAATATAGAAACATTTAATACAGCGTTGTCATACCAGTAGCTCATAAACAACTCAAGGCGCCCAGTCACAGCTTTAATCTATTTACACTGTGAATATCTGGGGGCTTGCAAAAGAATCTAAACTCATGGTTTTGCCTTTTTTATACATAAAAGAAGTTAATGGTAAAGGGCTTTGTGTTGTGTGTTTGCATGACATGCTCTTATATTCAGACCCCGAATCCCTCAAAAAATGACAAAGAGACAGTTTTAAAGTTGCATAAAAGCCACATCTTTTATACAGTAGTGAACCTTGTAAGATACATGATTTCAGCAAGACAATTCTCCATCGGCCTCCTCGTGTGCTTATGTCACGACTTTATCTGCAAGTTTTCCGGTTGTTCAAAAGCAAAGCTTCAGTCAATTCATATTCAACTTTGATTAAAAAGGAATATGACATTTTCTATACATTTACAAAGAATGTAAAATTATTATTGAACCATGTATTAAATGCATTCATATAAAAAAATAGTTTAAAAAAGCGAGACAACTGATATTGAAATTAAAAATAAAATTGAACCAAGACTTGTCAAATATACTAAAAACATAAATATTAAAAAACAAAAACAGAGCAGTAGGCACAAAGAGGCGTCAATCATGTGTAAACCATACAATCCCAATTTGTCATTGACATTTTAACCTGGATTATAGTCTGAGCAAGTATAAATTATTACATATATTGTATCAACGTACTGTATACATTTACCGAGATCCTGGAAGAGAGAGGTTATTGTGTGTCATCATCTGCAAGTGCTAACCCGTTGTCCTAATCCTCTATGAGTAAGGTGTATGTCAGACATTCCTGATGGTACGGACAGATGAGGAATATTTCTTAAACCACACTGAAGCAGAAATATTCCAGTTGAGGTTACAGCTCGAAGGTCAAAGCTAATATAAATGAATAGACAATGTTTTGTGCATCACGGAGGATGCCGGTGCACAACAAATGTCTCAGTAGCCCCACATCCCTGTATGTATCCGCTACGTATCCCAGTCATTTTGATAACCAAGAGTTGTTTTTTTAAAACATTTATTTGACCTTTTCACAGATTCTAAGGCCACAGATAGCGCTGCTTCAACAACAGTTGTCCCATTTCAATAAGATGCTGACGAGAAAAGTATTCTTCGATAATAAGCAGAAGATAGCTGGTGTTAAAATGTATGTGCAGAGGAGAAATATGCAATATTTTCACTAACATATTTAACAGGCTGTATGCGATTAACTATTATGGGCTAAAACAAACACAGGGAATACCGCGGTGTGGTCCGTTTACTGCCTCCTGATGACGCTCATCACGTCTGTGAAAGGTCTCCTTTGGTTGGTTTGATGTGGTAAAGATTGAGAATGTGTTTTAAATCTGACATGCATACTCTATCTTACATTGTACCTAATTAAAACTTGTGCAAAAAAAAAAGTCTTCTTTGGGATATTCCTGTCATGTACAGCGTCCCTGTGAGTTCACGCTTGCTGTAGCCGTAGACACTTACAGTCTCAGGAATGTGCTTTGGTCGCTTCAGAAAATGTTGGTGGTTTATGTTACGGTTCCTGTATTATAGTCATTAATCTTGGCTCTACTTTAGCAATCCTGCTCCACAAGCACTCAAGTTGTTAAATAAAATAGTCCTGAAATTACTAATGTTGGATGCAAGGTTAAAAAAAGGGCCCGATGTAAAGCTACCACTGTGAGAATATGACAAAATGTCTCTTAACAAACAAAACGCTTCTAAAAATAACTTTCCGAAAAAACAATTAAAGCACATTTATATTTGGTCAGTTGTATAAACGTCAAATATCTGTGAGAAAACAACACAAATATGTACCTACAAAGTAACAAAATCGTTCATACCAATACTGGACAGCATATGAAAAAAACGTGAATTCCTTAGAACCACAAAAAAAAATCTTCAATTCAGTGAAGAAAGCGTACAGAAAATGAAATGTAACAACAATGTAAAACGGCAACAAATAGAGTCATTTTGACTTCAAATAAAAAAAGGGGAAAAGGGTTTACATTTGTTGTAGGCGCTTGTTAATAATAATAATAATTCTGTGTCTGGTACCGTTCAGAATACAGCATTCAAGATGTGTTAAGGCTATTCATACGTTTCTTTGCCGTTGAGCCGAGCTGCGATAGTTCAGACCGGAGCTCTGCTAAATGAGACAAACGATTTATCCGTAATGCAGAACAAAGTCCCGCCAAGTGTGGTTCAAGAGACCTAAAAGCACAGCAATACTTTGAAGGAGATCCCTCTCCTAGACTAGAACAGTTGGCATCCATCTTGATACTCTAGAGAAGAAGAAAAAAAGATCCTTTTCTTGAAATTTAGGATGTGTATTTAATGTCCAACTCCTTCTCCAGAATGGATTCATAGGAATGTATTTTTATGTGTGAACTCTTCTTCATGACCTTTCACAAACACTGAACACCATTAAGCAAGAAACTGTAGCAGAAGAGGAAAGTAGGAAAGTTATTTGTTTTTTTTTTTCTTTTTGAAGCACTGAAAAAGAACGACAGAGGTGCTTGACTTTAATCTTCATCCAGAGGAATCATCTTCGGTTGTTCGTGAATCCGTTCTTAGTCGCGATCGGGTGGAGAAAGACTCCATTTAATGTCGCCGTCGGCGAGTTTAGGCGTAGAACTCCTTGGTGGGAGCTTTTTGATAGGCTGTCGTGGAAACTTTGGTGTCTCCCAGGTCGTAGCTGCCTTCGTCCTTCTTCTTCATGCGGTAGGCGAGGAGGAGGATGAGGAAGACGGCACACAGGAATCCAACCACTCCGCATGCTATCACAGCTGGAGAGGGCGGAAGGAAAAGATTTAAATATATAGTGTCACCATATTTTCTGCAAATGTTTCACCACATTTATTCATCAAAAAATCAAAGCTCTCAACACCAAAAAATTTGGCAACAAAAATCAATCACCTCATTAAAACCAGACACGTGCAGTAAAGCAGAGACATCCGTCCTTACCTGCCAGCACTTCCGTCCTCTCCCACATGTTTTCAGAGGTCACCTCCTCAGGAGAGTCTATCTCATATATTCTGCTGCCTCGGCCATTTTTGGGCAGAATCTCGTTTTCAAAGTGGACGTCGGCGCCATTGTTTTGGGTCGTTGCGACGTCCCACCTATGCAGACTGTTGTCCTCGTCGGTGTGGTCGGACACAGTGACGTCCGTGCCGAATGTGGTTGCAGTAGTTTCGCTGGGAGGCGTGGAGCTGGGGCTCTGTGTGAACCAATCAGCTGTTGGAGCTGCAACCTGGAAGAATAAATGCCCCATGTTCAATGTATGACGCTCTGGATAACAACGCATAACGTGGTTTTGAATACCACCATATAGACCATGACATTGGAAATAAAAAGTTCATAAAGTTGCATTACATATTATAGAATACTACATATTTTTAAATAAGTCTCACTATAAGAGTCAAAATGCATACAACTGTATGTGGGAGGGCTTTCGTTCATACAGATGTTGGAAATCCAAATTTCAATGATATTCTGTTCATGAACAATGTCTAAAGACGTTTCTAGCGAGTTACACCATTTGTAATATTTATATAATATATATTTCACAGTAAATGAATCATGGTTTATCTTTGAGAAAAGGGTTAAGTTGTTTTTCTATCGATTTAAAGCTACAGAACGAATTTTAAATGCCTTGAGTGTCGGTTTTCTGCCAGAGAATAATGACCTGAAGAGCTGTTGAGAAACATGTGGCCACATCTGCTTCTACATTCACTCTCATTGTCATTTTGCATTCAGAGTGGACGCACACGAGGAAATGTATTTCACCTCGTCATCACGGTCGTCCACGTTGGGCAATATGAACGGTGTCGTCTCCGCGTCCTTCACTGTGGTTGCTGCTGTGGTTGACGGGTTGGGAGGGGACGGTGATGACGCTGAAGATGGTGGGGGAGTTGAAACCATTTCTTTGGAGAGCATGGTGTCGGAGAAGTTGAGGAACGTCCCCTCTTCGAGTGTGAAGTTGCTGAAATCTGAGATACAAAAACAAATCAACACAAATTCTAACGCGTCGGAGGGAGTTTCTTTTCAATCGAGCGCCATAACGTTGGAGTCAGAACAACATGTGCATTTGTTTTCTTTACCGGTCACCTATAAACAGACCGAATGGGCTTAGTCGTGTTTGAGACATATTTTGGCACTGAATTGTTGCCGTCCCAAATTCACCATGCATCTCCAATTTTGTGAGGGATTTCTTTCAATTAAGGATTATGGGTTACTTTATGGGTTGAGAAGATTTTCCTACTAAAATCCATTGGATTATCTAAAATATTTATTGCCATGAAGCTAAAAACAAGCCCGTTTTTCCTCAAAGTTGCCATGTTCTGGATATGTGGTTTCAGTTGGATAGTGACTCAATGTTAAAATGTGCCATTAGCGTGTTAATGAACCGGCTCTTTTTACACGCGGGAGGAATGCAATCTGTGAGCTTTCCAACTTCCTGGAGTTTACCCAACCACATCTCAGTTTATTCACTCTAAATGTTCCAAGACAATACCCTGTTGGCATGAAGAGGAGTCACGGGTAATGAGGGCAGGGAGTATCTGACATCTGGGCGCTTCCAATAAAAGCTCACCTGGTTAACGCCACATCACCTGAGGACAAACACCTGGCACTGTGAGCGAGTGCTTCTGTGTCTGAATACACCAGCACTTGTCTACAGGACACTATTTTGCTTCTTTTGTCTGACATTTGTAAATGAGTGGATGAGTCTTCGGTTAGGAAAGATGTTCTCAACCTTTTTTAAGTGATGTAAAATATTTTTGTGGGACTTAAAAAGCATTTTTTGTTGGAAAAGAAGATGTAATCCACAGCGCTGTGCCGTCAGTGTCCAATTCAGTTAAGGAACTTGCACTTATATTTTACTGAATGTTTGTTAAATAACTATTTTCAACGCACCTTTGAAAGGATGATCATTTTAAATATGTATGTTTCTAGCTCACATACCACCATTTGAGAACCACAGGGTTAGGAAAGACCCAGAGTTCAGAAAAATGTTTGTAAAACTAAACCTAGAAGGAAATTTGAAGACAGAAGTCTTCCCAGTTTCCAAAAGCACTTTAAGACTAAGATGATCTCGGTCCCATTGTGAATCTGGATACTTTGGGGGCATCGGTGCCCTGGACTGTTGAAGTTCTGACTTAAATAAGAAAAACAGAAACTCCAGATGATTAATTTTTACTTTGTGTTAAGTTTACTCAACAGAAATGGTGATGTATTTGACACGACCTCATTTAACTGCAAAAACTAAGCGTCTGATGTTGCAAAACAAATAAAAATACCAAAGCAAGACAAAGGTCTCCTTACTATAGTCTCCAGATCCAGAGCCCGAGCCGGCGTCGTCATCGTCACCATCTTCGTCATCTATGGGGAGGTCACCTGACGATCGGCCCTCGAGGTAAAGGTCATCTGTAGCAGCGGAGGTCGTCTGCGAGGAGACAAAGAGCTGGAAGAAAGAAATGATAATAAATGAAGATAGTTTGTCTCTCCTCCTAGAATCATAATCTAACAGACAGAAGAAGAGAGGAGGCACAGAGACCTCCTCCTCTTTTCACACTTGCCGAATTCTTTCCACTAATTGAAAACATGTGAACCTCGCTACAGTTTTGAAGCGAGACAATATCTCTCACAGCCAAATGACCTATGCCGGCCAAATATGCCACTGGATTCTGTGAGTTTTAACCTATTGCAGCCATGTACACAAGATGAGGCCGTGTCTTCTTTTTTTATTACTTTCATGTGTGGCAGTAATTTGTGATGCTTCACAGAGCCACATAGCAAAGACCTAAGTGTGTTTGAAGCTGCCGTATCACTCCCTCCTCCACTCAAAGGCAACACACAGGCCATGAGAAGTGGACACACACACAAACACAGAGGGGGGAAAACTCCCACTAACACAAACAATACACAAAAGGAGTCAGACGGAAAGAAAAAAAAAATCCTAATACCCGACTGGTCTCGTCATCTAAAAAGCGGAGTCCGATGCTAAAAACACGGTCGGTACTTAAACAAATGAAGTAATACGACAGTTTGTTGAAATATAACTGTCTCAATGTCTAAAGCGGAATAAAACACGGCGATATAGATGGTAGCCCAGCAGACTATAGAGTTACACAGAAAGCAACCGGACAATGAGTCCGAGATTCAGAAAGAGAGGAACGGCTCCTCAGATGTTGGTCGTGAGACAGCGAGACAGACACTCACACACTCACACACAGGCTGGGATGAATATGGCCCATTGAGGGCTGAACTATGTCTGGTATGTGTACTATGCTTCCACTAACACAGGTGCTGAGAGAGGCAGGCTAGCGAAAGGAAGGGAAAGGATAGAGACAGTACTGTTTGTTTCTCCAAAAACAGGTGCTGGTGAAACATGCGAGGGTCTTTTAATGCAATAAATAGTCACACTTTGGAGAAGTAAAAAAGGTATAAATTAAGGATATTCTTGTGTCGACACTTGCCTTTCATTCGGCAGTGTACCTTGATACAGAATTAAAATGAGTGTCTTTATTCTACGCGTGCACACCAAAGCACTTTACCTAACAACACGAGCTGCTTCATTCTGCTTGGACCTCGTTTATGTTCGAAAACTACTGGCCATCACAGCTCCCTCTCTCCTTTGGGACTCCTTACACATCTGATTTTTTCGTTTTACTTACCGATGTAACAAGAGACAATCATGCTGCGATAAGCCAGATGTTATGTTCATATTGTGGCCAAAAAAAAGGCCATAACATAAAATCATTAACATCATTCTTCAAAAGACAGCAGCGTCTCAATGGCAGAAAGAGGCTGTGGCATTCTTGCCGTCTTCAAATCAGGGATTACAAAAGCAGATGCTGTGCTTGTCAAACGAAACACAAAGAACTGGAACTGCTGCAGACGTTACACTCACTCCTTAAACTCGTCTTCCCTTCCACTACTTGGACCTCAGGTGGTGTTGAGCTGATGGACTTTAAACTAAATCACTCACGTACAGAGTAATGTAGGGCTACGTTGCGTGGTTGAAAGCATTATTTCATATGAATAAGGATATATAATAACAATATGGTAGATGTACATAAAGACAAACAATCAAAGTGATGTTGAGTTGACTGGGTTTCACTGGTATGCATTACACTGATACGTGTAAAACTTAATAATAACCTGGAGTTTGTGTTAAAGAAAACTTGATAAGATGATATTTTAATTAAAAAAATCCCTTCTGAGATATAAGCCAGCCCAAACAGCAGCAGCTAATAATTCCTTGTATGATTTATTGTTAAAAACAGTGAGTAAATACAATGCCAGGACATAGTGAATAATTCCCTGTTGATTGACTAATCGACTGTGCTCCTCAAACACATGTGCAGACACTGTAAAATAAAAATCTGCTGTAAATCTCTTCGTCCGTAGCGCTTACCAGAAAGGAGTTATGCATTAAGGTTTACTGGAAGACTTGACTCGGTCAGTCAGAGGTTACACACATCTGGAAAACACATAACACACACACACAGACCTATACAACCATCTGGTATCCCGGTGCTTTGTCCAAGTGAAGACAGTTTTCTGGAAACAGCCAGGTTGCAGTGATAAAACACTACAGACATGCAATATGGATGCTTTGTTAAAACTTGGAAATCGACAAATCTATACTTTGGGGACTGCTGGATTGACAACCATTACAGTAAAATATTCCCACATGAAGAGGAAGTCGATGATAAAGAGAGAGCAGTCGGGTCGAGAGGGAGGTTGTTTAACAGCAGACCTGTCATCACCTTGTAGATAGCACACAACGCCGTGTTTGAGAGGGAGTGTTTGACCAAAGCTACGAGTCATAAAAAGGTTTGACCTCGCTCTACGCCTAATGCAGCAGTTATAGTCTCCAAATGAGTCACAAAAAGTCCAATATTTTAGAAACAAAAGACTGTAAACAACTCGGGACGACATGTTTTGTCACAACTTTGTCGTCCTGGACAGAGTTTGGTTGGATTGTACAGAAAGTTCACACTATTGCCTTTTGTCTTTACCCATTGAGGATGTTACGACGTCCTGAACAGATACTTATCTGTTCACCCTGGATCAAAAATGTCTCAGTTCACACTGTTTGGCAAGATTTCATCAGTTAAGAGGCTTAAAAGAATGAAAATGTGGTGCGGTAAAGCAAAGAGCAGTGTAAGAGAGGATCCTTTCACCGCTGATGAGTGGTGAAAACCTCACTGGTATTTCCCATCATAAAAAAATAGTAACCTCTGGGTTTACTCCTTTAACTCTTTGAGGTCGAGTTGAACATGTCAGACGTACAACCAACAAAGTCCTCCTGGAAACAGTCAGGACAGAGAACAATGTCCTGACTAATTCTTTGATAATACTGTGCCATTCAGAGCATGTGCAATGTAGGTAGACTATATACCAGCATGCATGGATTATCATCAGTTACATTTGTTTTACTTGTTCTCTCTGTACATACGTAACCATTAATAGAGGGTGACGAATGCTTCCTCTTGCCTAGTATGGTCGGGTGGGTGTGTATGTGTGTGTGTTTGTGTGTGTGTGTGTAACCCATGCAGCTACATGCTTGCCTGAACTAGCCCAGTGGGACTCACTGTGAGTCATCCATCCAGAAAATGACAAAAACTACCAGCTCACGAGCCGGTTTCAACATTCATCTTTCACATGTGAACGACGTCAACGACCCGACCGACTAACCAGTAATTCTACAGCCCCACATAGTTGGAATATACGACGTAACCCATCACGCCCAGCAATTTAGCACTGGAGTCCGTGTATTAGTGGTATGAAATGGGGAATCCATCAAAGCATGAGAGGAGGAAAGTATGACGTGCATTACAGTATGATAACAGTACAGTTTTAGCTGTTTAAAAAAGTAATCCCATCTATTTATAATAATTAGTTGTCAGATTAAAGCTTATGGGGCTATAGGTGTGTGTGCGTGTGCATACACAACTCTTTCAGTATTTACTGCCTTGTCTTGGCTACACATTTACAACAGGACAGATCAGGTTTCATATGTATTCATCTCACCAGATACAGTCCAGACATCATAAATATCATGTATTTCTGGAGAGATGGCAAAGTTTCTCGGCTCTTGTTAGAGACTTTCACAGTGAATAAATCATCCTATTAGGAAATTCTTACACAAATGCATAAAACTCTGCTATAACTCGTCATTTCCAGGTGTTTTTCAGCTTTATGACACACAAACAAATGAAAAGAGAGTGAAGCTGTTTGTAGTTTAAGACAGGTCTGACTTGTCAGATCAGGCAGGATTATGCCATTAACCTCTGGGTTTACTCTTATCCGATTTAATCCAGCAAACAATGACATTGTAAAACTCGACACGAGCCCTGTGAGGATGACCGAGGTCATATCTGGAGGTTTGGCTTTAAATGTCAACGCGAGGTGGAGGCTGAACAGACTTTGGCCCTGTATGAACTTGACACCAACTGGACGTCTGAACTTGGCTTGAATACCAGTAAACTCTGGATAACGCAACCCACGTACACACAGTCCGTAGTTCACTGGGACTCTAGTGTAAATACTGCTGTTATTTCGTGGAAGAAAGCATCAGTTTATGCTTTAAAAAAAAACACACACAAAAAAAAAGCTAAATTTTGAACACATGTCGGGCGACATAAAACGTTCAGGTGGACCAATTAGTAAAAGCAAGGCTATATACAGAAAATAAAGCTGTAACGGGTTAACAATGGACTTTACGTCGAGCCCGAGACAAACACAACTGGCAACATTAACACTAACGTTAAACTTTAGGAAAAGGCATTTTTTAAATGTACCCGAGCAGTCTTTTAACGGAATAAGAACAAAATAAAGAAAATAAAGCAAAAAAGTAAGATCACCGCGCCACATAACAGTTTATACAACGTTAGAGATGTATTATTTTACGTAAAAGCGACTTTTCCACTTACTTTTTCACTGATAAAAACAGTCGTCAGGCCGACGAGGAACAACAACCGCAGATTCCTCATCTTAACTTCCCAAAAAAAAGACGGCGAGTTGCTGAGTTAAATATATAAAGTGAAGAAAATAAACCCGTATATGTATATATATACTGAAAACTAAGTAGTTCCGCTGATTCCTCAGCTCGTCTCTGGTGTTTTCGGCTGCTTTGTTAAATCTCAGCTCTTTAGGCGACTGAACGCGTTGTACTGACTGAGCTCCTCTGAAAAAGTTGTTTGGACGGTCTCGTGCAGCGTGGCTCCGTGTTGACGTCACCACGGCCTGACGTCCGGTAAAGAAGGTAGGCAGGGGGGCGTGTCTAACGGACGCGCGCGCGCTCAGTGGTTTCTCTGTATGCGAGTGTGTGTGCGCGTGTATATATAGTGATTACATTATAGGAATGTGAGGGAGGGGGACAACACGAGGATGAGATGGGGGTTATTTAACAGTTGGAAACATTTTAAACATTTTTTTTTTTAAAAAGCTGGTAACTGGGTGTAGCTATGTAATTGATGTAGCCTGTGTTGTATTTGGAAATATTAGTCAACTCTGTTAATTGTCTTTTTGGTGAAGCAAATAGCACTTTAAATGGCCCTTACTTATAGCACCTTGTAGTTTTTCTTACTTGAAGAAATTGTACTTTCTTGATTCTTCTTGTTCTGAGTTTGTACTCATGGTTGAAAGCACTTCTTGTAAGTTGCTTTGGAGAAAAGTGTCAGCTAAATGAAATGTGATTAATCTAAACATACTTAATGGACACCTCCGTGTTAGTTAAACACATACTAACCAGACTGCAAAGCAAGAAGTACTGAAGTTTATCTTTAAAAAGATAATAAAGGTTCCCGAAACTCCTCAAATAAAATGGTAAACGAGTAACTTTTGAAAGGCTACACAACACTGGGCAATGCTATATGACATCATGTTAGAGCTCAGAGGTAGATAAAATCATACATTTCTACTCCTCAGTGGCAAAGTTATATTTTAGTGTAACTTTTAATAATTTAATAAACACTTTAGTATCCCATACGGTTTCGTTTTACTCAAACTTCAGCTAATAAAGTGTTGAAGTGTAGAAATCACTCCCTCTAGTGCAGAAGAATAGTTATGACAGCAAAGTACAACATCTGAGTCAGACCTCTCGCGTGCAACTGATATATAAAGACTGAATAGTTTTGTTTGAACCAGAATAATTTACCATATAGGAATTTTTCTTTATCATTCGGAATATGTGGATACTCCAGAGAAAATCTCTTTGCTTTGGTGTCTCTCATGTCATCTACTAACGTTATTGATTCTTCATAAAGTCCACATCCCGCTAGAAAAATATATAATATATAAACAGAACAGACATGCTAACGTGTGTCTCACTACAGTGATTACAATTTTCTCTTCTTTAGGGGATGTAATTAGGTTTTCTGGCACTTCAGGGCATTATTGTCTAAAATGTAACTGCTATGGATGCTTTTTTTAGTCATTTGATTTTGGCGTTAAAGACTCTTTTTGTAGTTTTCCATGTCAGAAAGTCAAAGTTAGATCCACTGACTCAATGTGGTTAAGAAAAGGAAGACATTCCAACAACGCAGAATATTTTTTATTGGCATTAAAATATATAATGTAGACGTACAGTGAACAGATTTGTCATAAAACAAATACTATTACGTAACGCTTTCCAATATTAAGCCTGCGATCCCTGAAAATGAAGTTCCTCATGTGTGCAGACCCTTTACTTGTTTTCATTAAATACCATTTGGAGACACAGTAACAAAGTGAGACACAATATTAAATACAAACCGGCAATATTTTTCTTAAAGGCTGAGGAATAATTGTTTAGGCTGCTCAGACTTTGTGCCTTAAAATGTGTGTGTCACTGCTTTTCACCAGTTATGTTGACGCTCACAGCAGATGTGAGATTATTTAGTACTTATCATTAGTTGGTATGTTATGATTTCACTTCCAATGCTGCCACTCGCCAAGACATCCACGCAGAGCACTCAAACCACAGATAACAAAGCAATACTCTGAGCCAATGCCATCCGTACCGTTAGATATGAAGACATCTAACCAAGTGTCTGAAATACTGGCAACACAGTACCAGAAATGTAGGGGACACAAAAGCACAGATAAGACATTTGGAGTTCCCTCAACCACTGCTAAAGAAATGGCAGAGTAAAAACGACAATAAGGCCGTTGTCCAGGATTCAAGAGGTCCAGGGTGATAAAACAAGCATCCCTAAAGCTACAGTCTGTAGGAGGTAGAACATCATCTCGTCTTGATGTCCGACGCTTTCAGATTTCTCTTCCAAACTTGAGGGATCTGTATCATAAACGGGAGAAATTACACTTAGACGTGATCTTCAACCACTTTCATCTGGCATGTGTGTGTGTATGTGTGAGAGAATTACAAGAGGGTGCATTGAAGGCTGCAGATGTTGTCCTAGAAATGACAGCAGTCGTCTCCATATCATCCCGCTGCCCAAGAACATGAAGCCTGTTACCAGCCAGAAGACGCGAGGGTCCTGAGAACACACACGAACCAAGTGAGTATATGTAGGTACAACACACACACAAACGGTGCAGTATGAACATCCAGAAATGTGGACCAGAGTGGATGAATACACTCAGATACACTTGAAGCCAGAAAAAGGACGCACACACGCACAAACAGAATGGTCTGTAATGACTAGATGTGTTTCAAATAAAACAAACAATGATAAAATGCACTTTAATTATGGATTCATCATTAAAGTTAGGACAACCAAGACTTCTTATTTGAGAAGCCGCCTCACTTCTTCGAAGGACGACTCCAAATTCATGCCGAAGGCCACGCCGATGAGGCCGAATAAGGTAAGGGAGAAGGAACCCATGGACAGTTGCAGACTCAGGCGCATCATCACGTTACGATGGCTGGAATCAAACAGACAGCACAAGTTATTTTAGAACGTCTTCGAGGGGTTAAAGTTTTAAAATGTCCGTCTCAAAGGAATGTCTGCCGCAATAATTTCACTTAAAAGACCCCTTTAAAATAAGCTGTTCATGTCAGAGACAGAGGATAAAGGACAAAGTGCAAAGATGTGTTTTGTGCAAATATTTGTGAGTATTCATTAGGCCGAAGATATCTTTCAAGGTTACAGTGCATTTAGCAAAGAATGAAATCTGTTATTATTTATTATTACTAAAGCAGTTTCAAACAATATCCTGCAAATGGTGATAAAACATTAAAAAAACATGATAACTTGTTGATTTTGGACAGTTGTACCATTTACTAAAACAATTGGGTTCATTAAACACTACTTGACACTAACCAATAATACACACACATATTGTATGTATAAGTGTGTGTCTGTGTGTGTGTGTGTGTACCTGTCCAGATTGATAAAGATGACACTCTCAGAGTCGTCTATCAGCCCTTTCAGCTCTCTGGTCTTGTTCCCCAGCTCCTCAGCCTGGATTGAGCAGGTCATGGACACGCAACACAAACATGTAGATGACAACCTTTTTTTTTTAACATTGCATGCATTATAGTGAGTATACTATTTGAATTATTTCACATAACTATGTCCGCATGAATCTGTCAGTAGCATTACCTGCATATAGTAATTATCCAATAACAGTTCCATCTCCTCAGCATGGTCAATACCCAAACTGCTCTCCTCACTATGAAGGCAAAAAGACACAAGGTCATTATATGTTAATACAAATAGCTAAAAGACTGTTTAGAAAAAGCCTGAGAGTATTCAGCTACTTTCAGAGATTCATATATATTTAGTCGTTCCATCGCCAACAGCTTCTTTAACAACCCGAGTACTTCTTTAGTTGTTGTCTTTTGCTGCAGCCACTAACCTGGGCTTTCAAGGAGCTTTAAAGAGAGCTGCCTTTCCGCCTTCATATCAGTGTTTGTGAGTGCAAAACTTACAAAACTCTTGGGTCTGTCCACTTGGTGAGACAGAGTTCTTCAATGATCTCGTCCTCATCTAAAATCTTCAGCAGGGTATCCTTGAAGACTCTAATGTCGGTCTCCAACTCCGATAAACTGTCAGAGGCACAAAAGTCATGGTGGGAAACCGGGTGAGACAGACAAAACTAAATACAGGAGACATTTTGAGAGAAGATAAACACGGAGATGCTGTGCTGAAAAGATATCAAGGCCAAGAAGATAACACACATGAAGAAAACAACAACAGCCTGAGCCTTGAGCCGTGCCGCAAAATGATTATTAAAGCTTCATATTTTTGAAGGTTAGGGACCAGTGCAGTCACAGACATGTGTGTGACTGTGTGCTTTACCTCTTGCTGTTCTGCAGCAGTACATGTAGTTTGCTTCTATCAGCAGAGAGGATTTTAGGATCCACCAGAGACTCCAACGTGTCCAACATTACCGGTTCGACATCATTCAGCCGAGCTCGTAGAGTGTTTACCTATCGAGGCAAATTACGTGGAGACACATATTTGAACAGAGCCTTGCCCTCAAAATCCTCATCTCGCTTAGAAGGAGGCTAAATACAGAGATAATTTGGTTCTGTAACCGGTCTCACCTTGTGCTGCAGGATGGCCTCCAGGGCTCTGAACTCAAAGGGCAGAGAGTGCGACTGCGATGCCAGCTGAGGGGCCAGTTCCAGGACCAACCAATTTTCCAAACCCAAACCACGGAAATCCAACACCAACAGGGACTGCGGGGTCACGATGGCTTTCAAAGACTGTGGGGAAAAAGGGGGGGGGGGGGTAAGGAGGGTTATCCTCTTCAGAAAACAACAAAACATGTGCACGCAAATACTTCAAAAAACATTTCAAGACTTCCACGGTTGAAATGACTTCAATGTTTTGCAGAAGCATGTCTTTCTAATCGTCTTATCCTGCATCATATTTCATGTTAATGTGCCTGTGCTCAGTGTGTACTACAGTGCATGTGGATAACTGCGGTCCCACTAGTGGACTCTGCTCTTTCGGTATTTGCGGTGATTGATCTGAAAACTGTGATGCATGAGCAAAGCGTTTCTGTGTTTGTTCTCCAAAGCCACAGTTAGATACCCAAACCAGCAGCACCAATCAGGACGAGTGACCAGAATCTGCACCCGCGGGGGCTCCAGCACCTTTCACACCAAGTCAATACAGGACCGAAGCTTGTCAGTGCTTCAGTGGGAGAGGTTAAATAGCTCCAAGACGCAGCAGCTGCAGTACAGAAGGAGTTCAGTACTTCAGGTAACGTACCAACACTGTGCTGTATGTTCATCTCTTTAGCAAATTATTAATTGCAGAATTAGAGAAACAGGTTTCACGCTGCACAGTTCAATTGAGCCTCTTGTCACATCAGTTTGTATTATTACTTATTCATTTTCTATTCATTTTTTTTCTGTTTTAAATAAACATTTCATGATTTGTATCCTTGTCGGTGAAGAGCTAAATGGGTATGAAGTGAACTTCAAGTATTTACATCTACTGTTAGTAAAAATTGCTTCAAACATTTAATGAAATAAAAAGCACCTGCATCGTCACCATTTAGCCGTCTAATAAAGCAAAATGATTTGTCTTATTTTGCCAATATTATTCAGTATTTTAAATGTAGGGCTATTAAATTCCTTCCATTTTCTTTATTCCTTTATTATATTTCAAAATATTAAGTACATTCACATACAACCCACTGCGTTATTCTAACTGCAGGATGTCTGTGAAGCTGCTCGGACGCCTCTGCCTGCTGCTTGTTGTGTTGTGTCTCAGCCGGGCAGAACAACAACAGTGTCACACGTCTGCCAACAACTGTGACGAATGCATCCGGTCCGGCCCGGCGTGCGCCTGGTGCACCGCCTCTGACGCCACCACCCGCTGTCACACCCTGAAGCGGCTGCGGAGGGCCGGCTGTCGTAAAAGTGACATATATGACCCTCAGGGCAAGGTGCAGGTTGTCAAAAATGACAGCGGGTAACAATACAGGTTTTTAAGATCCACTGCAAAACTCTTCACGCTCCCAGGCAAGTCTGTCACAACTCACACACATTCTACGGTAATGCTCTTTCCCCATAGCGCCGAACCAGCCGAGGCCTTGTCCCTCCATCCCCAGGAGCTCTCCCTCCGTTTGAGGCCGGGTGTGAGCCAGTCCTTCCCTCTCTCCATCACCATGCCTAAGAACCGGCCTATCGCAGAGCTGACCATGGACACCAGCCCGGTGCCGGCAGGAGTCAACGTCACATTCAGTAACATCGTGAATGGAAACCCTCTGCTCGTACAGGTCAGCTGAAATAACACGTTAGAACTCTAGGAAACACTAATTATTAGTATATATATGTCGCGATACCACAATTATGACTTCGATACGATACCTGCCATAAATATCGCGATACCGATACGATAATGGTATATTTATCTATAATAGTAATAAATAAAACATCTGTATGGTTCCCTTTTTTACCAGCTTGTTTCTGTCCAGCTTTTTTGAACACTTGACAAATTAATATCAGTATTAAAGTCTTGTTTTTCTCTAGGTGACTGTCGAGGCCGCCCGGTGCCCCAGTGGGGGGGACGGCTTAAACCAACAGCAGAACAGGACCGGCCCCTGGCCTGTCCACATCACACCCAGAGGCTTTTTACCCAGTGTGACGTTAGAGATAACTCTGGAGTGTGAGTATAACTTCAGAACCATGTAAACAACTAACAAGAGTACCAGAGTAATCCCCATTTTGGACAAAGAACTAAAATAACGTTTACTTGCAGACTCTTTTGCACGCTGCTAAAAGGCTATAGAGTGACAAATAACGTGTGCAGAACATTTAGAATAATAAAAAAAATGTAAAAAAGAATACGACGTGTGATCCTCAGGTGAGTGTGACTGCACAAGAAACCGTGAGGAAAGCAGCGGTGGCTGCGGGGGCCGCGGGGCTCTGGTGTGCGGCCGGTGCGAGTGCCCCTCGCCTTACACTGGACAACAGTGCCAGAGAGACACCGACCTTTCGCGAGATGAAGACTCCTGTCGCCCGAGCCCGGATGAACCCGTGTGCAGCAACAGGGGGAAATGCGTGGAGGGATTCTGTGAATGCGAGAAGCCAGTGAACCCAATCGAAGTATACAGCGGACAATTCTGCCAGTGCAGCAACTTGGACTGTCCGTACAGCAACAACAGGTAATAGGAGTGCTTATTAGTGAGCCATGCGGTATCGTCTTCCCTCCATGAACAGATTTATATTTTAAAAAAGCTTCTTTTTCTTTATGGAACAGAATGTGTGGAGGCCACGGGACGTGCGAGTGTGGAGTATGCGTATGTGATGACGGCTGGACCGGTGAAGGCTGCATCTGCTCCATGCAAACTGATTCCTGCATGTCAACAGACCAGAATCTGTGCAACAACAAAGGGCTGTGTCTGTGCGGAATATGTAGATGTGAGCTACCGTACAAAGGCCGGACCTGTGAGGACGCCCCTTTTTGACCGGGCGGTCGGCAGCAGCAAATGGTTTGTGGAGTGTCGGGCTTTCACGGATAGAAAGAAGACGCAACATTGGAATTTGATAAGTAACTAGCCGAGTAAAAAGTAGAGAAATGTGGCGGATTACAAGTACAAAGTTGTATGAAACTCTAGTAAAATACAAGTACTGCGAGTGTGTATTTAAGTACAGTGAGAACTATTAAACTTTTTGGTGATTTATAGGAGGGAGGAAATTCAAACATGTACGTCTATATATTTAGGGCATAGCCAGCAAAGAAGAGCACCTGGTTGCTTTTAACGCAATGAAACAAATAAAATAAGTTATAAATCGACGTGAAGACGACGTATTTGGTGCTTTCTGGATTTCTGCGACGACCTCACATCTTCATCTTGCCGCTTTTACCATTAAAAATGCCACAAATGATTAATTCCTTGTCTGACTTTCCTTGTTCCAAACTATTTTTTAGAAAAGGAGCTTTTTAAATGACAATAGTCATTTAGAGGAGTGTGTGATAAAAGGCCTCCCTATTAAGTACACTTTTTCTACTGGACAACTAGTCCACGTCCGCTTCATACACTGAGTACTAGTACACTAAATAGTTGTACTTTTTGGGGGGGGATTGAAATCCCTATGTATGTTTAAAGTATAAAAGGAAAAATAGGTAACCAAAAGGCCTTAATTTTTCCAGTTTCATTAGTATTATTAGTCATAATCCTCATTGCAACATCATGTCCAATGGTTTGTGTTTGTCTAACGGTGACAAAATATTTGCAAATTTAACAGCTGGATCAAAGTGGATCTAACAGAAAGTGAGCGTACCGCCATCCGTAGGATAATGCAGTTGTTTCTTGCTATTAAGCTGGTGCTGTGCTGAAAGCGAAGGTCTCTGGCCTGAAGACTGAGCTCCTGGAAGAGCTCTGTTTTCTTCTTCTCTGAAAGAAGAGGAGCAGAGGGCGTCTGTTACAATAGAGTGAATACTTTTGTCTCGTACATCTTTAATTAAACCGGCAATAATATATCCCGCTTTCAGCATCCTCTTCAGACAAAAAAACATGTTGTTATAGAACAATAGCAGAGGGAGGGGATAACCCAACCCATAATGGGACGACCCCACAAAAGGTCAAGCTACAAGTAACACAGCAATGATGAGCAACAGTGAATTGTTTGTCCAACTGTTCAACACTCAGTCTGCTGATCATGGTCTTATCACAGGATAAGCAGTCACCTGTCTCAATGATGACCAGGACTGTCCTAAAGTAAATAAAAGACTAATTAGATTTATTTTCCGACACTTACCGAATGACGTCACATTTCCCTCTTGGTCAAAATTCATCTGGGGAATAAAGAAACAAGAGAAGATCTTGAGAAGATGTTAAATCCGTCTGGTAAAAGCTGTGAAATCCAACAGTCTGTTTGCATCAGTTTCTCTAAAAGCACTTTGACGTTATGTGCGTAGTATTATAGCTACTGTTCAGGGGCCACTGGCCTGCATCCCTTACCAC
Source organism: Clinocottus analis (assembly GCF_023055335.1). Lineage (NCBI taxonomy): Eukaryota > Metazoa > Chordata > Actinopteri > Perciformes > Cottidae > Clinocottus > Clinocottus analis. Next base: position 2,555,012 of record NW_027176251.1, on the reverse strand, counting down.
TATAAAAAATGGAGACGTACTGGAGACGTCTGTCACTCTGGAGCGGACAAATGGCACTGTTCAAAGAAAAGCGAAAGAGACTTGTCAGGCGACATTTTGTCATGTGTCAAAGATAATCGAATAAGTACACACAGTTATCGGAAGTTGCTTGAGACTCATCACTTTAGGAGTTAAATCCCAAAGACGTGAAAGAGCTAAACGGCTTGAATATCAGGGGATCTTCAGGGATAGTAGATTTAGTAGAAACCTCCACCTCTGTACTTACTCCTCAATAATCAATAAATAAAGAGTTCAGCTTTGATACAGTTTCTTTACATGAACGTAACATAAAGCAGTGTCTAATACATTGTTACAGTCGGCAGAAACAAGTATGTGGATGTCTTTAATACCAATATTACATGATTACAATAAATCATAGCTAATGGCTAAAGTAACGGTCAGAGAAATACTGTTCTGTGTAGTTTCTTGATGTGTACAGTTAAGAAAGGAGGTACCAATATATTGTAGGAATAAACTGTTGAGAGCTCTCTGTCATGAAGAAGCCGTGTCTAGATTTTACCTCCGACACATCTGCACCTCTGTAAAGCCATTCCTCTTACTCATCACACGCTAACACTAATGTATCTGGCATCAGTCAATAACATGTGGCCTGTCGCTTTAAGAGACAGTTAACAACATAGTCCAGTGTTTTCTTTAATGTCTTTCTTCATAATGATCTTGTTTATTGTATATAATATGTACAACAAGAGCAATGTGTAACCGGAGTCAAATCCCATGTATGTGTACACACACATGGCCAATGATGCTGGTCAACAAATGGACTGTCAAAAAGGGTAAAACATGCATGAGAAGCATCATCTCTAACATGTTAATTGTGCAGTGGGAACAGATCAAACCCACCTGCTGGAGGCACTCTGACTATATTTACCTGGCCACGGTGCAGCTCGTTGCAGCAGGCTCTCCTTTCTGACTGCAGCAGACTGGTGACATCTTCGAGGTTGACGTCTTGATCCGCGGACTGAACCGACACTGCCCAGCGTCCTATCCCCATGTGGGACCGAGTACTTCGGCGGGCAGAGTACTGTCGCGGCGCCACAAGGGACGCCGGTTCGATTCCCGGAGTGGGGGGAAAGCGCAAAGCTAAAAAGGCGCTTTGGATTAAAGTTCCCAGCAGATTGAGGATTATAAATCCTGCTGCAGTTCATACAGCCGGCGAGCAGCAGCCTGTGCAGCTTCATCTCTCCACAGACAAGAGATCACGACACATGCATCAGCTGCGGGTGAGCTGCAGCCCGCATGAAGAGAGAAGGGGCAACAAGTCAAACAAGCGCATGTGTGTGTAAGTCGAGTTGTTTGGGGCGCGAGGACGACAGGTCGAGCAGGACTGTGAATGTTGAGGCTCGCGCAGCCTCTTGCAATGGCAACAATGCAGCGTTATGGGGTCTTCTCGTGGAAGTTGCAAGCGTGTTGGTGACTTTATGCTAGTGACGTGCTAGCTGCTGGTGTGTCAGGACTTCGTTTGAAGGAGAAAAAAAAAAAAAAACGTGACAGGAAACGAAGACACGAGGAACAAATGGAGTTTACCTGTCGACAACTAGAGTGTCGTGAATTAACGCGCTAAAATGAGTTTTTAATCCGAAAGGAAGTCGCCCAAAATCAGCATGAGGGGAGAAGTTATCCAAGAAGAGAGCAGGGGCAAGAGGACTTGTGCCTGCCCACAATGCACCGCGGCAGCGACGAGGACCGGCTTGTCAAAGATCGTCTCTGGAAAGTACGTTACATCACTTGGACTATAATGTGGAAGCCCATTCCCACCAGGAAAAGACACAACAAGTATGAACAGGTCTATGGATGGTATAAATAAAAATATACTCTTCTAAAAATATAAATCTAAATGATGAGATAGAACTTCAGATTTATGAAATACAAGTCAAAATGATTACAAACAATAATGAGCATAATGACTATTTTCATTGATTCATCTGCCAATTGTTGTCTTATGCTTTACCCCCTGATTAATCTATTACAATTATGTCCCTTATAATAAAACAACTTATACAATCATTAAAATGATCACGGGAGCATTATATTTCCCAACATGGTCTAAATGCTATTTCAAAGCACTCTCTGCATGCCATGAATAAAGTACAGTGAAATAAAGATCTGTATCTTTTTTTTGTGTTGGCCCAAATGTAAAAATAAACTTGAATCAACAAAAGAAATGTTTTTTATATAGAAAAAAATAAATATCCAGAGCTAAAGCAGCGTACTGACATGGTCACATAGTTCTGTTCCTCTCAACAAGGAAACGCACCACGGAAAGGCTCAGTGCATCTGTGGGTATTATTTACGTGTTTAGCGGTATTTTGGGGACTTTTTTGGGGGACAGACTGCGCATGGGTTGATTGCTTGGACGTGCTTACGCGCTATCAGTAAAAAAAAAAAAAAAAAAAAACCCGGTGCAGGCGCCGCTGAGGTGTCAGCATCAGCATCTCAGATAACCGGAAGGATGCTGTGGCAGGGAGGAAGCGTATAGGTTGTTTGTGTATTATGCTGACGCCGTATGCGACTATAAACAGCTCCGTCCTCAAACTCGGACTCTACGTCCATTCTTTTTTTTTAAATTTCCTATTTTTTATTTGACCGGTTGCTCTGCACTGAACAGCATTGCCATGCTCCCGTCGTGTCAGTCGAAGCCGGCGGACAGCACCGGGAACCGGAGCTCCGTCGCCAAGCTGCTGCTCGGGGTCTTCGTGGTGTACATGCTGCACACCGCCTGGCTGCTGTTCGGCTTCCTCAACACCAAACCCTGCGATGGGAGCACAGGGGAGCACTGCATCACCTCCTACCTGACGGCACGAGCCCGGCTACAGGTTAGCACATGCAGGCCTCTGCAAAGACCGACACGTCAAGGACAGCCTCCCAACAAAAAAGCTTCATTTCTGTTAGCTTAAGATACTGCAGCATGGGCCTGGTTAAAGCCTTTTATCATTCACATGAAGGGACTAAATTACAACATGCAGCTACATATATGTGGGACATATCAGTTTTTTTTCATCTTTGTTCTCCTTTGACATTTCTGCAGTTGCATCTTATTTTTAGGCACAGTGCTTTTTTTTTGTTGCTGAAATGAGGAGGCTGCTTTGAATCTCTTCTCTTCTTCTTTATCCAGATGAGTGTCTTCACCTGCCTCGTGCCAGACAGCAGCCAACTCAACCTCGCTGTGAAAATAGACCCCTTTGACCCACACTCCACATTTGAGAGGTGGGCTCCACGTCAGAAGGCTTCCAGCTCAGTGCTGTTCACGACCATGCGTGACATTTTGTTCTCCAATGACTCTATTTCTTAAGAGAAACAAAGGCGTATTTGTCCATCCGGGCAAGGCTGCAACTCATTGTCTCGCTCCCTCTCCCTCCAGGCAGGTGAATGTCTCTCTGCCGGAGCAGACTCGAGCTAACGGCACTCTGTTTGCAGTCGTGTACGTTCACAAAGCCGGCGTTTCACCTCTGGACGACAGCAGAGAAGTTCACTACGCAGCTCAGCTCACCACCTACATCACTCCCACATCCACGGAGCTGCAGAAAGACACGCAGAAGGTAACGTGTAATTCAATATCTGCATGGCTGAGTCATAGTCCTGCCACCGTGTCACCTTTACAGAAGACTTAGACTATAAATATGTGGGGTTTTTTGTGGCTCCATCAGAGGCCGAGTCCCAGATCAGAGAACACTGTGTCCCACTGGAGACCTCACCTGTCAATCACGATGATGTCAGAGGACTTCACCTTCAACAAAGCGGGGCTTCCCAGCGACGTGCGGCGCTACATGAGAGTGTAAGTGGCGCGAGGCTTCGTGGATCAAAGCAGGTGATCGGTCCGTCATCAGGCCGCTGACTCCTCCTCATCAGTTCCTCCAGTGCTGGAGCGAGGAACGCTTTCATTAAAGCATCTGTCTGTATAACCAGTATACTCTGTATGCCGTGCAATATGCCGTATATCCGTCAAATGCATTGCAACTCATCTTTCTCAGGTTCATTTATTATTTTTATTTGAATAACTGTTAGTTATTAAGAGGAAAATGTATCGTAATAACAAGAAGAAACACATATTTGAACTAAGTCTGAACATGTGATCACTACACACTTGCACGACAGTTAAAACCATCATGATTTCTACTCTCTAAAACATGCTTGACTGTATTTAAAATCCAAGAGCATCTTGATTGTATAGCTAACACAAAACCTGTCACCGGGTTAAGCTATTTAAATGCACGTATGTGTGTAGATTTGTTCACAATCTCCTGACAACCCCACCTGACTGTCCATTAGTACATTGGCTCCAGGTCATGGATGAAACTGTAAATCCCCTTTTTCCTCCTTGTGCAGCTCTCAGGAAGGCCGACACATGATCTACCTCCCTCTGCTGCTGGTGAACGAGCTCAGCTTCAGGGTCAGAGACCTCCTGGTAGGACCAGTTCAGAGCTTCGACCTCGTGGTAGAAACACTGGGCTGTGAGTGAAATCACTGTGCGTCTCTCTCTCCTCATATATTCATAGGAGATCAGCAGCAGCACTGTTCAGCTCCCTCTGACTGTGTCCTACGAGGGCATCTCCTTAAGGGGGTTCAGGTTCTGGGTGCATCTGCAGGACGTAGTTTATTCCCTGCGACAGTTTGGTGAGCTAATAAGACAACACATATATAGAATATAACCCACTATTTCAGCTTTTTGAACTAAAGGAAATCCCTTGATACTGCATCTCGGTGCGTCTCCAGGCTTCACAGAGGAGAACATCGATGAAATTAAAGAAACGTTGGTGGGCTCCAACCTCTACCTGTTAGTGCTGACTGCAGTCATCACGGCGCTACAGGTAAGATGACACAACACCACACAACCCTGGATCCACCCTGTATACACATTAGCATCCACCTGCTGGTGGATATATGTCATGAATTATTGAATAAATCCCGGTTTCTAAATGTAGCATCGTGTGTCGTGAGGCCTCAGGCGCATCGCGTGTTAAGCCTTTTTTTTTTTACAGCTCATCTGTGAATTCTTGGCTCTTAAAAATGACTTCAGCTCATGGAGAAAAAAGAAGAGCATGGCGGGAATGTCGAGGAAGTCAGGTATGACAAAGGAAATGAAGCAAACTAGACCTGAACGGTCAATGTAAGAAGACTTGCCGGCAATTATAATCCACATTAGATCATAGTTTCACTGTAAATGACTGACTGCCTTGGGTCTCTGCCCTCCCTGTTTGTAGTTCTGTGGCGTAGTCTCAGCACGTTGCTGATCTTCCTCCACCTGCTCGAGGAGACCAGCCTGCTGGTGCTGCTTCCCGTCGGTCTGGGAGCATGCGTCGAGGTATTTATCCGACAGAAATGGAAACGTAAAGATCACAGCGGAGCGTTTTAACTCACTCACCTGTCACATCGCCAGGTGTGGAAGGTGTTCACGGTGTTTAAGATCCAGTTTCCTTGGAAAAGCTCCAAGCTCCATGTGAGTATGGGGCCATTCACAGTAGATTTAATATCATTCGTTGTGGTTTTAGCTTTTACTTCCCGATGCAAACAATCAATGCATCCGTTTCTAATCTCCTGTTAATGTGCAGGTCAATAAGCTGGATGAGGAAGAAAGAAAGACAGTGGAGTACGACACACAGGTTTGATCTTTTGCTCACGCGTCAACGCTCTGACTTCATCCTCTGCTGCCGCCTTTGTTTGATTTCTCTTTTTTTTTCATCCAGGCGTCCAGATACTTGTCCTACTTGGTCTATCCTCTGTGTATCAGCGGAGCTATTTTCTCCCTGGCCTACTTACGCCAGAAGAGGTGAGCCGGGCCACGGAGCTGTGAATGTGGCCACCAGGTGGCGTACACTCGCTTGTAACATTTTGAAGCAGTCAGCTTCAGATCAGACACGAGTATTTATTGAATAAAAGTAAGATGTAATTTCCCCACTGAGGGACTAATCGATTATCTTAAGTGCACAGACCTCGCAGCTACTTCATTAGGTCTTAACATTCACTTGTACCATGTTGGCAGTTACTACTCCTGGTTGGTCAACACGCTCGTGACAGGTGAGTGCATCGTCTATTCATCCATTCATTCACAGCACACTTCTTGTCAGTTCCCCTCTTTTTTTGTAATGGCGCTACTTTCACATTAACCACCGATGTGCCGCGATGACGCGCTCCCTCTCCTCTCAGGAGTGTATGCCTTCGGCTTCCTCTCTATGGCCCCGCAGCTCTTCATCAACCACAAGGTCTGTCCCTCTACAAGTCAATCAATAACCAAATGATCTGATCAGTGCGGGACGTGAACCTCTGCTGTCTCTTTGTCTCCTCGGAGCAGCTGAAGTCGGTGTGCCACCTGCAGGGGACGGTGTTGATGTACAGGGTGAGCGCCACTAATTCTCCGGCTCGTTCCCAAATTGTGCAGCCGAGAGAGCGGGACAGATTATCTTTGCGTTCCCAAACCTTCTCCTTCTCCTCTCTCTAGGGAGTGAACACGCTGATCTCAGACCTGTGCTCCTGCGCCTCCTTTTTCTCCTCGTCTGGGTCCTTCTCCTCCTCTCATCAGCTGTCCTGCTTCAGAGACGAGCTCCTCTTCTTCCTCTACCTCTACCAGCGAAGGTGGGACGGTCCTCTCCACAACGCCACAAAACACACTCCAGTGTGTGACCCGATGCATCTGTTGAGAGGCCCGACCTGAAGCTGTGGAAGCTTATTCACGCCAGGAAAAGAACTATTATGATATAGGAAGTCTTAATTATGAGATAGGAAGTCGAGATTATGAGATTAAAAAAAGACAGCGCCACTGAAGACTTTCTATCTCAAAATTAAGACTTTCTATCTCAAAATTAAGACTTTCTATCTCATAATCATGACTTTCTATCTCAAAATTAAGACTTTCTATCTCATAATCATGACTTTCTATCTCAAAATTAAGACTTTCTATCTCACAATTAAGACTTTCTATCTCAAAATTAAGACTTTCTATCTCACAATTAAGACTTTCTATCTCACAATTAAGACTTTCTATCTCAAAATTAAGACTTTCTATCTCATAATCATGACTTTCTATCTCAAAATTAAGACTTTCTATCTCATAATCATGACTTTCTATCTCAAAATTAAGACTTTCTATCTCACAATTAAGACTTTCTATCTCAAAATTAAGACTTTCTATCTCACAATTAAGACTTTCTATCTCACAATTAAGACTTTCTATCTCAAAATTAAGACTTTCTATCTCATAATCATGACTTTCTATCTCAAAATTAAGACTTTCTATCTCACAATTAAGACTTTCTATCTCATAATCATGACTTTCTATCTCAAAATTAAGACTTTCTATCTCACAATTAAGACTTTCTATCTCAAAATTAAGACTTTCTATCTCATAATCATGACTTTCTATCTCAAAATTAAGACTTTCTATCTCACAATTAAGACTTTCTATCTCATAATCATGACTTTCTATCTCAAAATTAAGACTTTCTATCTCATATTTTTTTATTTGACTGGTAGAAATGGGCGTCCATAGTTACTTGAGTCCAGTTTCAATACCACTTTTTTGTCTTGGTCTCATGCTTCTTGTTCTTGTCCTCAAACCTAAATACTATGTATTGATTAGTTTGATGTTAGAAGATCGACCACTAATAGTTTATAAATACATTATTTCTGTCCATCCTTTCATCCGCTTGGTAAAGACACGTTTGGCGACTGCAGCCCCGCTCGTTCACCTTCAAACACACTGAAGTCTGGGAAACACAACAAGCTGCTTTTCCCGTCGATCCTCCAGTGTTTTCTTTCTGCTCAGCGTTTATCTGGACGTGATGTAACCCTCCTTTCATCTCCAACAGGCGCTACGCCCACAAGGCCAGGAGGCGAGAGTCTGCGACCCACAGCAAGAAGCTAAAGACTCAATGAGGAGGCAACACAACCTCCTCCTTCCCCTTTTGTTCAGACACGAATGCACAAACACACAACAAAAAAAAGCGACGTTGAAGATGTGAAACGGCGGCTCGGGCAGGACAAACGCTTCAAACTGACCCAAGACCAGCTGCTCTGCCTCCGACTCCCACTGCTGTTGGCTCTCGGTGCCGCTTGCTGGTCGCCCGGCGTCGATGACGCTTCCCCTCCCTTTACTCTCCGGACACGCCGCTGCACACGCAGGATACGGACGCCGTCACGTCGGCGGTCGTCATGTGCGTTCGCTCGAGCCTCCTCTTCGTGATTCTGTTAAGCTTGAATCACGATTTGTCCTTTGAAAATTTGAGTTGGAAATGATTTTCTACATATATTCTGTCACGTGTGCTGGAGCGGCCTTCTAGTAGAAAGGCACAAAAGGCTTTGCGACGCTTTATGCTTCTATGAATCATTTCTACGGTTGTGCACTATTACATCGAATGAAAAGCTTTTTTTTTTTTTTTTTGCACAATTACCCCGACTCAGCGCGACTCATTTGTTTCATTTCAAGTCTCTGTGATGCTGACTAGAAGTATAAATGACGCCCTCTGGTTTGAGCATTGCATGGCTTTGCAGCACAAGTGTGTGACGACAAGCGTTCAGGTGGACACGCAACAACAAAAGAATCACAGACGAGCAACGTGAAGCACTCGTTTTACTCTTCATGGAGAATATGTGATGAGTAAAGGACTTCAAGCTGTTAATGTCTCATGTTAGTCACATCCAGAATATCATCAGACAGGATTTTGTCACCCTCTACGTCCACACTTGTGTATCGCATTTAGACTTCTGCTGTGCTGTACGATTATTTCCTGAAGTTTGCAATGTTATCCTATAAAAAGAGACAACAGCAAGTTTACTGCAAACATCCTGAACCCACGTGTGAAGTCCCTGCGTGTACATTTACAACATCCACCACAGCTGCTTCTCCGTTTCTTCCTTTTCATTCGGCGTCACGCAGTCGGAGAAACGTTTGTCTCCAGACGGCATAAACACTGTAAAGTAACTATTTTATCTGTTCATTGTGATCATATCTCTGGTTTTCTTTCATTTGCTGACTGACCTGCTTGAGCTGAAGAATCATTTATGAACCTTAAAGGATTTTTAAAATTCATTTGTACTTTTCATTGTTTGGGCAATGCAACCTGCTTGTTTTTGTATTAATATGAAATAAACATGTAATTGGGGTTAAGTTGTGAGTCAATTTGAAGGGAAAACAATGGTGTCTGTGTGTCTGGATTGGTGTGTGTGTGTGTGTGTGTGTGTGTGTGCGCCAGTGTGTCTATCAAAACATGCAATCAGGAGTCAACACACACAGCAGATTGGATTTATAGCATTCCTGGAATTCATTCTGGACGTTTTACGTACGCAGTGTGTTGTTTTTCTTTTATTACGTAGGATTAAGATGAAATAAATCCCATTAAGATTCAGGATTGCTGTCCGGAAATACATAGAATTGACAGAGAATCCTCCCAAAAAGTGTGTTTTCATCTGTACTAGGTGTGTACTGGGTGTGTACTGGGTGCATGTGTACTGGGTGTGTACTGGTTTATCCTCTGTTCACACTGGATATATGACAGATATGAGGTCGACGTGATCGGTTTCGACGTGATCTCACCTGCAGCCACCAACAGATCCTGAACCTCGTGTGTTACGTGCCGACAGATCGACAAATAATGTAAAATGTACAATATAATCGCAGATAGCACGTCCGTAACAACGCCAGGTTGAAAAATGAGCGTCGGGGAGTTTTTGGGAAGATAATCGTTGAGCTGAAGCTCACATTGAAGCTCTGTCAGGTTTGTGTTACTTTATTCAATGTGCCGTACTGTAGCTTTGTATTGTGTACCTTATCCTGTCCTGTTTGCTCATGTTTTATGTTTGTTATGTTTGTCAAGGGACTGCAGATGTGAATTAGCTTCATACTCTAGCTGTACATGCTCCCTTTCAAATAAAGATGTATGTATAAGGCTAAGGGCAGCAGCAGATTCAGGGGATCATTTCCTGTCGGTTCATCAGTCATTTGATCCTAAAAACATGACATTGATCGCTGTGATGTTGTTGTTCTGTCCCTCTGTACTCTCTCTCTCCTGCTCGATGTCCTCACAGAGCTTGTCACAACATGGGAGTTCCCTCTAAACTAAATAAAGCAAAGTCAACACGTCTTGAAGAAGGCCCGCAGCGCAGGTTGAGCTGCACACAAGTCATGACGTGACGCATCATTTGACAGCCGCACATTGTTCCAGTGAACGGAAGCCCGACTCCAGGAGCCGCGCGGCGTTTGTGATTGGAGGACGACACATGAAAGGAGACGAGTATCTGTGAAACCGCAGCCAGATCTAGGAATGCCGTCCAGTCTCAGGAGAGGGCACGGCGGGTCGGACGAGCAGACGACGCCTCAGGAGGTTCAGGAGGAGAACAGACATGAAGACGCTGCTGGTCGCCGCGCTGCTCTCGAGCCTCGTCCCACCAGGTACGGGAGTCAATCTCAGACCCCTGCAGGGGGGGGGAAGGGCAGCGGGTCGCAGCGAGCTTAAAGGCAGACAGGGGTCAACGTGGTGTGTGAGGGGTTCAGTGAAGTTCAGGTTGAGGGTTGCTGCAAACGTCAGAGAGTCTTAAGTCACTGCTCGCTTCCTCGTGTCTGCTGATGACACATCGAGATGGAGAAATGGGAATTCAGGAGTTCAGTTTTTGTCTCTGGTGGCAAATTCAAGGCTTCGACACCATTGTTATTGAAAGATTATAATAACAAGACCAGTAAATGAACAAAATATGACAGATAGGTTTATATAAAACAACCTTTTTTCAGCCGAGTGATTTTGATTAGATCATTTTTTAAGGATTTATTAACGGATGCTCGTTTTAAATATATTTGTACAAAATCTCACGTGCCCCCATCGCCATCAGAGAAGCACCGATCTAAAAATAATAATAATAAATAAGATGAGGGTTGTTGCTTGAGGGAGACGTGTTGTGCGCTGTGATAGTGCAAAACGTTAGTTATCAAAATGAACAATTGATTCATAATGAGCTTGTGGACCTCGCCGTGTGTTTCAGTATATTGAACTAACATGAAAGTTAAATTCAAGATGTGTACATTTGGGCACTGCAGAAATAAGATGTTTTAAGTCTTTTGGCTTCTCGCCGTCAGAGTAACTCTGTAGATGTTCATTACCTGAGTGACACGGGAGCAAAACAACGGGCTGAGTGAGAGGAACAGTGTGCGCCGGCTTCACTGTCCTCTTTACACCAAAGAAAGAAAGAAGCAAGTCGGACAAGTCTGGACGAGGTTGTGTTTGGGAGTAGCTGTCTTTCTAGTTTAGGGAATTTCTATATATAACTATATGGTCGTAAACCTTTCTGTAGTCGTGATGACTAATAATTATCAGTCTTGAAGCTTTATTCATAATTAATTTTACTCCTAATGCTCGTTAGAGAAGGATGAATTTCATACTCAGAAGTAGAAATATCAGCATTTAAGTCACAAATACAGGATAAATTAGATCCCCAAGTTGAATCTATTATAGTCTGTTATATCTACTCAAGTAGACCCTGACGACTCAGTGAAGCTTCATCCCAACGTCACTGATATTCTCGCACTCAGAAAAATCTAAATTCAAAAGAGCTTTGACCTAAATTGAGTGACTGGGTGAATAAATACAGGAAGGGAAAAGGCTGAAAAACAGATGCGGGTATCCCCTCATAGCCAAAAGTTAAAAACAGCCTCTCCTGGCATGACCCTCCACACATTGACCCAACGGTTTGTCCCGAGTCCTTCATCGGTGGACTTCATGTTGCGTTCTGTCTCATCTCCTCTGTTCTTTGTCCCGCCCCTCTGCAGCGCTGTCACTGACGTGCTACGTGTGCACTTCTGCTGTCACCAATGACGCGTGCAACAACAACAACGTCACCCAGGAGTGCCGGGCGCCCCTGGACATATGCATGACTGTCGTCGACATTTTAGGTGATCAATGATAAGACAATATAGCGCTCATGTCCCTGCTCAGCAATGTAAAGACCTAAAGTGCCTTTAAAATAGGCCTTGTTTGATTTATTATAAGGATTTAACTCACTCTAATAACCTGCTGTGTCTCTGTGTGTGTCTGTGTGTGTGTTGTTTAGGCAATTCAAAATTCATCTCAAAGTTGTGTGCCAGTGAGGCCACGTGCTTAGGAAGCGCCTCCTCCGCCTCAGTGGACTCGAACGGAGACGGAAACATCGTCAACTGCTGCAACACCTTCGACTTGTGCAACTTCAGCGGCGCCGAGTGCGTTCACACACACACGGCGCTGCTGCTGCTGACCGCAGGTGTGTTACTGCTGCTGTCACGGTGATGTGTGTGTGCGTGGGGCGACACCGAGGCCGCCAAAAGCCGTGCGACTGTACGGAAAAGTGTTTTGATAAATGTCTCTAAATCTGTCTTGATGGACTGTAATATTCTGTAATGTCTTGTTGAACACCTGAGAGCTTAGTTTATGTCGGGATTGTGCATTAAATACATGTGAAGCGTATCAAAATGGGACTCGGGTATGACATTGACAGGAGCCTGACCGCCCTGTGGCACTTATAAATGATGATAATTGTATTTTAAAAGCCGTGGTAGACGATGTATTATGGCTTTGAGTCTCACTGAATGCAGTTTTTCTGCAATGTTTTAATACTTATATTATGGGAAATCTGAGGAATTTGAACACTATCCTGTCTTATAACATATGCAGCATGACGTATGCCTCACCTCCTCCACCTGCAGACACTATCAGGGGATGAAGTCTCATCTTTGGTTGAAAAATTATTTCTATTCCGGATGAAACATTCAAACCAGAAGCACTTTTTATGTAATACGGTGGATTTAAATCTGTTTGAAGTTGACGTTTTGTCGTAATAACTCTCTGTAGTGCGTAATGGAAACACATGTTAATGATATAAAATGGACCACGGTGAGGAGTTTTATTAAATAAACACTCTTGATATTTAAAAACCTGAAATGTAATACTTTCAAATAAAATCTCCATGAGGGATAAAACATGTGCACAGCCTGATTTTTCATTTCGTCATTATTTTTATTTCATTTTTTTCTCTCCTCCTATTTGACAAGACGGCCGATTGAGCCCAGAAGACAAAATAAAAACCAGTGTTTACTAGTACTAGTTATGTACAATTCACCAGTGATTCACACCAGTATAGCTTACAATATACCAACATGAGCAGATTTACGCAACGACAAGATAAAATAGATTGTTTTTTAACTTCTTCTTTTTTTTAAATCCCTATAAAACTCAGATATTCAATAGTTTCATTGCTGGCTAAACCTGGAAATCCAATCTGGGTTAAATAGGGTTAAAAAAAAAGAAGAAGAAAAGTTAAGTTTCTTTTTTTTGGGTGCTGTGCAAATATGCTCTTCTCCATACCTGTTCGTCATGCTATACCAGTACAGTCACCAGTATATCCCATATAGCAGGATGTCATACTTCATGTGGGGTCACTATTCACAAAGACACGTGTGATCCGCTGCATTTTCAGTTCAGTTGTGTCTGCAAAGACAAGCTCCCGTCATGTGGCTCCACATTTCATGTGTGTGTGTGTGTGTGTGTGTGTGTGTTGGGACTGTTGGTTTGGAGGAACCTATTTAAAGAGGTACACCTGACCAAAACTGGGACTCGAAGCACACGGAGGTTCCAGTTGTGAGGTTTGTTTTGTGTCCTCGGGTAAATTCACTTTGTGACACCGGGTGGGGTGAGAGGGGACCGTTAAAGGCGTGACACCGGTCTCGTGTGAGGAACAACTGAACGCTATCGGGACTGGAGGCGAGGAGAAGAAAGAAAAAGGAGACGAGACGCCCGTCGTCACAGAAATAGCTTCAGCCGAGCTCAGTGACCAGTCTGAGACTCGACGTCCTCCTCTTCCTCGTCGGGAATATCCAGTTACATAAAGTAAATCCTCAAAACCCACCTTCGTGTTTTGTTTTTCTCTTTTTTTTTTTGCTCATCAGAGTCAGTGCTGGGATTGAATATCTGCTTTTATTCTAAGTGTTCAGCAAAGAGGAAGAAGATTGTGACCGCCGAGACGAAACATAAAAACAAAACAAAAACATGGAGCCAGCCGATAAAAAGTGTGACGAGGGAGTGTCTCGTCTGCGGTGTCTTCAACCCCGACACAGTTGGATTCTTCACATTTGGAGTCTTTAAAAACTGGCTCAGAGAGGAGCTGAGGAAGACTTCACGAAGGAGAGGAAGCGTGACAATTAAAAAAAAGGAAAGAAAAATGAGTAAAATAGAGTAAAAAGGCGAGTGTGCGTTCTTTCTTCGGGGCAGCAGACTGCCCTCAAAGTGTTAATCCTCCGTCTCTCCCTCCCATCTCCTCCTTCTGAGTCTATAAATAAAAACCTGGAGAGACGGGAATGGATTGAGGGGAGAAGGGTGGGGGAGGCGGGGTCACGACACATGACATCAACAAATGTATTGACGAATGGCTGCTGGCTGACGTCCGAGTCCATTTCCACAGTGAAGTTTCATGCAGATATGTCGCAGGTTCGAAACACAGATGCGGTTCTGATGGCTTCGCTTCGGGAGCGTTGTCCCGACGGGACAAGATCCTCCCCGATGTCCACGGTTCTGGATCGAATCGCTCCTCGTGATGAGTCCCAGGTGAGACGCCAGGGATCCGGCTCATCAGAGGTGTGGAACCGTATTTAAAAAATAAAAAAAAACCCCGACACTTCCTCTCTGCCTTTTCCTCCTCTCGTCATTATATTACAGTCCAAAAGAGAGAGAGAAGCTGCCGGTTCCTGGATGCAGGAAGTGTTTTTTGCTCGGTTCTTGTGTTGGTCACAGTGGTGGAGAGGCGTCCTCGGCTCCCACAGGATACGACAAAGTACCAGAGCTGTAGTTTCACCTCCTTCGCTGTAAAGCTGTCAGCTTAGACAACTCTCGCATATCACGATCCTCCATCGATAACAGTAACCAAAGTGACGCCGTCTCGCAAATAAAAAACAACCAGTTCCCCCGTTGGTCGGTTCAGCTAGTGTGGGCGGGACTGGGACATCATCTTGAGCCGCGATTGGTCGATGACGTCCAGCAGGTTTTTGGCATCGACCGCGAGAGCGTGAGCCGCCGTCAACATCTGCTTCTTGTAGTCCTGCTGGAGGCTGAAGCGAGAAACACACACTCGGCATCACGAATGCGGAGACGCAGGCGAGTGAGATGAGCGGCACAATATCAAAGAAACGACTTGTACTTGTCGTAAAATCTTTGGCTTTGGCGCCCCCTTGTGGCAGCATGACACAACACACTGGCAGGGAGTTCTGTTTGTTACTGTTTTGACATTTTTTACATATTATTTCTTTGTCTTTACCTAGATGATCTTAGTTGGTGTGCTTAAAAATAATAATAATGTGCCCTGTGATTGACTGCATCCACTAGATAACAAGAAGGTGTAATGAAATATAAAGGCTGTAGGTGTCTATTACATGAACACTTCATGATGTCTTCCAACGTAAGGGACTGTACGTCAATGAAAACTGTTTATATTCATATATTATACCTGGTCATCACGTATTGTTGGGCTAACTTCATCTTCCCAATCAGCTCGGCCAAGTCAGAGTTCAGAAGTTTCTGTGCCATCTCGATCTGTTGGAGAAAACCAGAGTATTAAACATCAATCTGGTAAAAGAAAAACAACGGATACCAGTGGGAATTAAAGTCCTTTATCCACATTTATTGAAAATACGGAAACATGTGTTGATTACGTAATATTAAATAAAAAAAGAGTGAGATGTTACCTCTCTGTGCGTGCTGGCTGGAAGTTGTGGAAGAGTCTCATCCACTGTGGCCAATAACGTCCTCAACGCCAAACCCACGTCCTGAAACACCAAGATGAGGATCAAAATCATACAAAATGAAAAGGAAATGAATTAACAGTATAATGTAAATACATAAAAAAAAACATTTTATGAAGGGATTTAGAAACTACCAGATTAGAAGTACTATTACATACACAGATACATAATCAGTGTGCAGGGGAAAAAAAGAAAAACGTATAAGACAAAAGCACTCATGTCGGGACTTTAATTACTAAATCCTCCCAATTAAAAGCAAAATCCAGCGAGGATAAAAGCTCAGATATGTAAAGTCTGGTTCACATACATTATTCATTTGAAAAGGAGTGTTTCCTTTCTGCTCTCTGCACAATACAGCGGCACTAATCAGTGGCGCGCCTTGAAGTTGTTTTTTTTATACGGTGGAGCTTCGCAGCTCAGGAGAGGAGGACTGTGCCCCCGTTACCTTGACCATGGGGACGTATTCCTCTGGAGGAGCCGGTTGAATCTTGCTCGACATCTCGATCACCGCTTTGACCAATCCCGTCACGTTCTCGTACACCTTGTCGTTGGAGCGGTCCAGGTTGGCCGTGGGGGGCGGGCTTATCTCTTGGGGCTGCAGCTGAATGGAGAGAGGACACAAAAAAACAGCAATGAGTGACCAGGAGGACGGCATGAGACCCGACCGACACCTGATACAAAGAGCCTGTGCAACAGCAGAAATACTGCATGATTGTAGAGACTCGGCACATCTGGAGCTAGAACGTAAAACACACAACACACATTTTTAAATAGCTGCGTCGATCAACAGTTTGAGATGAAGAGGAGAGGCCTCAACAACTGAGTGCTGTCAGATTACAAAAAAACTAACTGTCATAGAGGCGAGTGAGTAGATTAATAAGCAAATTGATGAATTAAAACATGTTTTGTGCAGTTCTCTGTTGTGGCCACTAGATGGCAGTAACACATTGGCATAAATTGAGTTTATATTTTCCAAGTCAAAAATCACAAATTGGGCCCAAACCTTTTAATTTAACTTTACATCTCGTGGTATTAAAGTCAAATAGTGTGATAGAGGGTTATATATACTGTTAGTATAAGACAAAAAACACAACTATGTATATTTAGTTGTTCCTTTTGGGAGTACAAGACTGTAGATATCAGTCAGTTTGAAATAAATGTTTTTTTTTAAATATAAAAACATGCAGAATTTGATTGAGAAATAGAAGAAGTGATTGGATGAAGGACACACAAAACACACACACACACACACGCACACACACACACACACACACACAGTGTGCTGCTTACCCGCCAGGGCTAGAGGTCAACAGTAAGGCAGAGAGCAGGAGGAAGAGGAGGAGGAGGAAGAGGAGGAAGAAGGGAGCAGCCAAAGGAAAAGAAGATAAAGGGAAAATATTAAAGCATTAAAAACATGCAACCTGTATATTTAGTAAATGTATCCTTGTCTGTGTGTGTGGGTGTGTGTGTGTGTGTGTGTGTGTGCTGTACTTACAAGAGTGTTATTTTACATTAGTGGTCTTTCATCTATGTGTGTGTGTGTGTGCTGTACTTACAGGTGTGTTATTATGCATTAGTGGTCTTTCATCTGGGTGTGTGTGTGTTACTCTACGAGTGTGCGTACCTTGACTCCGTCGTTGTAGCTGTCGACAGTGTTCAGGCAGGACAGACTGCCCACTTGGCCCTGGGCACTTGGGCGAGGAGGCTTCTTTGGAGCAGCTGCATGCTCTGCAGGAAGCAACACATGAGAAGGGAAAACATATTTTTACAGAGTTTTACAGTAAGTTCATGCAAGATCTGGACAAATTGCACTTGTACGTTCTTCAGCAGCGCTCGCTGAGGGAAGTTCAAATCAGTATCGGCTCCAGCTAGAGAGTATTTGAATTATTAATTAATATGTCTATGAAAAAAGTGCAATCATTAAAGTCTTTGTCTGTCCAACAGTGTAAAATCAAACCAAAATGATTTAAAACTTGTATTAGATTCTCAAATTTTAACAAAACTGAAAAAAAATGTTGGCAATGGATTATCTCTCGACTGGCTAACTAACTAATCAACTGATGTTTCAGCTCGACATGACAATAAATGAGTAAATATTGAGAACAGAAGTGAAATAAACTGCCAGCTGTTCCCGTCACAGAAGCTGTTTATGTTGTGCGAACTGCAAACTTTGGGTAAATTAAGAGACGGAAAGAGAAGATTAAAACATTAGCGGTTGCTATTACCTGCTTTTCCAACGGGCTGGTATATGTGCTGGTTTCCTGTCTGCACAAACACAACAACACAACAATGTGTTAACGAGGGCTTTGTCCCACATGTAACCAGAAGCCTCACAGGAAATTAAAACTTGGCTGATTCTAAAAAAAAAAATCCCGTTTCATTTCCTTGACACACGACAGAGCGTTTCAATGTGTTTGGCCGAGGAGCGCTTTCTGTTCTCAGAGCTCTAAAAACATTCTGTCCGACACAGAGATCACACAAAAAAATACCCATTTCCTTCGCTCGCGCTCCCCTTTCAACCCCAGATGAAGCCCTGCAGCTTGTCTTTACGATTTCATGGTTGTGTGAGCATAAAATGTCGCCGCGAAACTCTATTGTGGAGCCAGACATGTGATATATTTACTTTGTTGTATTGTTGTTCAACCTCTGTTCTGTTTTCTCACACAACAAACAACAACAGAGGGCTTTCCAAAGCCTTCAGAGTGTTGCGGACTGGCAACCACCGACACCCAAAATACTACAGCAATTCACACACACACACACACACACGCGGGGGGAGATTTTAAAACCACAAACCACAGCCATTCAACGGGAGGAGGACAAGCAGAGAGATGAATTACTGAGACAGAAATATCCGCCCGTGGCAACTTCAGACTGCTAAAACAACTTCTGCTGCAATCGAGAACGTCGTTTAGATTCAGGGGAAGAAACTTAATCACAGCAACGCTTTGAGGAGACGCAACAACTCCATTTCCTCTTTTAAAAAAGAAACAAGAGGGGGAGGGAGCACGTGAGTGATGAAGGTACCTTTCAATCCCTCCCGTGTCAAACTATTTCAGAGGTTTCCTCTGCATGAAACCACCACTCTGCGGTGTGGAAACGTGCATCTGCCACTTTAAGTCATCTCACAGTTACACCCCAGTGCTCAATGAAAAGGATGTGGTTATAACTCTCTTCTCAAAAGACATGTCTTCCTTCAAACACACCGATGTTGTTGCATGTGTGCGCACCGTGTGACTGTGGCGATGGATGCTTATTGTTTTCCTCGTCGATAATCAGATTATTAAGTTCTCTTTTGGAGCAAGAGCAACAGACGGATGACTAAAAGATGGCCGCTTCTCTTTCTTGGAACATCGGCGCTCTATTAATAACTGGCGATGTTATGGGAATGCATCGACCTCTCGTCGCTGACCCCGACCCCTCTGACGGGTCACTTCCTGTCCCGTGGATCAATCCCCTCTGCTCTAATCTAAACAAACACATCGCTGCAGCCATTTGCAGTGTGAACTTCCGTCAACATTCGTCTTTATCGGACGGCGTCCTCTCCTAAAAACACAAGTGACTTCCCTTTCTGATGCGGCGGGCAAATGATGATGACTTCGACAGTGAAGGTTCATGTATGCACGTACGAGGAACACAAGACAACCAGTGAAATGGACGGAGGCGGACAAGCTGCTGCAGAGCGTGACTTACCGGTGGTTGGAGTCCACCGTCTTCTCTGTCCAGACTCCCTCTAGAGCTTCTAGAGTCTGGTTTCTAAACACACAAATAAACATACAAATGACATCTCCGTTCATCAACAGCACGTTATGGTCTATATATATATATATTATATATATATATAAATATATCTATGGGAGTAAGAAAGTTCTGGGCTGCTTTTACTTTTCTGTCAATTACAGATTCTCTGAAGTTCTGTATTCACATTTTATTTTTTCCCATAAACGATAATTGCTTTTCTGTTTACGCCTTTGAATTCTGGGATATTTGCCGAGACAAATGCCCTTTCATGGCCCGCCATCGGGGAAAATCACATGCTGGCGTAAAGACTGGCGCATTATGAAAAAAGGTGCAAATTCACTTAAAACCAGTAAATTCACGGATCGGCCTCAGAGTTGCAGATTTGGAGAAATCAAAGCGCAGGCTTTTATTTTAATATTGTTGTAGGAACACATGGCACCAAGCCTCTGTAATCAGTAAATAAATGGCCGTTTAATACCGTCCGAGGTGAAAGTGACTCCGACTCTCCAAAAGTTTAATCTGGAATCTTGCGATGATTATGTGAATGGAGAAATGAATGAGTGAATCACGGCAGGGAAGTTTTTTTTTCAGACTAAAATAAAAAACAGGATCAAGCTGCAGGATCCAAACGTGAAGCTTTTCCTTCACACAAACACACTTTTTTTTTTCCTCCAACATAAGCACAACTCTTCAAATTGACGTTTAACCCCCGAAATACACTGCAGCAAACAGCAAAATAAAACCTCACACACACACACACACTCACACCCATCCTTGCCTACCAGTTTTCCAAGACAAGACTTGAAGACCAGCATCGCTTTTGAGTTCATCAAAGTTGTCTGACGAAGGGTTCGAGTCCCAAAGCAGTGAGAGGCGTTCAGTCTGCGTCGCTGTCTGGTTTTTATCGTCTCTCTCTCTGTCGCTCCGTCTGGCTACTTCTACTTCTACTCTGCTCCAGCAGTGTTCATCAAGACGAGAAAATGCGATTCAGATGCAGCTTCCTGCCTCCAGCACACTTATATCTGACTCTGACGCATGGAGAGAGAGGGAAGGAGAGGAGGAAGAGGAGGAAGAGGAGGAGGAGGGATGGAGCGCGCTGCCAAAGAGCCGTCAGTGTGTGAGCACGTATATCCTTCTTTCCCAAACTGTTTCGTTTTTCCTCCTTTTCTCCCCCCTCGCGCCTCCCTGAAGTGACAGCCAGCCTCCAGCTCGCGCACACACACACACACACACGCACACAAATATGCGCCTCCGCAGCTTTTTCAGTAATCTTGTGTGTTGTCAGTCAGTGGTTGTGGGTCAAAGACAGATTGTTGACTGGGCTGTCAGATTGTCTAAGCCTATCATTAGCCTGGAATTCACACAGGCCACACCTGCCTACAACTCTCTCTCTTTCTTTTTCTCTCTCTCTCTCTCTCTCTCTCTCTCTCTCTCTCTCTCTCTCTCTCTCTCTCTCTCTCTCTCTCTCTCTCTCTCTCTCTCTCTCTCTCTCTCTCTCTCTCTCTCTCTCTCTCTCTCTCTCTCTCTCTCTCTCTCTCTCTCTCTCTCTCTCTCTCTCACACAAATTCTTGAGCAAAAATCCCAGACAGCTCCTTCGCCCAGCGTTCACAGATATTTGCGTTCTACATGAAACGTTCCTCCTTCTTTTTCTTTTTTATGTTGGAGGCTCTCTACCATATATATATATATATATATATATATATATATATATATATATATATATATATATATATATATATACAAACAAAACTGTGTTCATTTATCTTTGAGCGTGAGATTTTTACTAGAAAAGTCTTATTGAAGTTACTGATAACTCACCTAAGGTATGTTTAAATGTTTGTTACCACTGAAGGAGACAACTCATATTAATATTTTAACTTCCAAATAACGCGAGGTGTCAACATCTACTACATGGCAACACTTCAAATATGAAGTGTTTTTACTTCAAATAAACTGCAGTTGAGGACGAATCTCAGAATTGCTGCGATCGCAATTCTTCAAAATAACCGACGAGATTTAATAACGTGTCTATTTTATGGGAAATATTTCTTTTTACCGACATTAAATCCATCGATACATGTCGGCCCTTAATGAGACTTCAGCAAGTCCTCTAACAAATATTACAAAAACACAACGACGTGCATCATAAAACCAAATAAAAACACAACTGACAAGTCAAAGCTTTGCATTACGGATAACAATAAAACACTGCACCATGCATCACAAAACACACACAATGAAGGGTGTCGACAGCTTTGTACACTTCCTTGTTTTATGATGTTTAGGATGAAACTGGTCTTACATGTTATTTAAAGAAACTGTTTAGATGTTGTAGTAGCAATAACAGTGAACAGTGAATACGATTAAACCTGAAGTTATACGCTCGGTTATGTCCTGATATGTGTGTGTTAACTGTATCTGTGTGTGTGTTTTCCAATGTGTGCTGTGTGTGTTACCAGCAGCCTTTCCTCCTGCTCCAGCCACCTCTGGTCCTCCTCCATCTGCTGCTGTTGTATCATCAGCTGTTCCTCCATTAACAGGCACTGTTGACCTACACACTGCTGCATGTCTACTGCCCTGTCCTACACACACACACACACACACACACACACACACACACACACACACACACACACACACACACAAGCATGCAACAAAAGACAAGCATTGCAACAGACATGCACACCAACACAAGGACACACGCACAGTCACAGATGAGGAGAAAAGTACACACAAACACAAACACACACACGCACACACAACTGTGATGAGAGGCTGAACTGAGATGATGGACACACTCACACAAACACACTGATAAAAAGCTGCCGTGGAGCATTGGTTTGTATCATTTCATCATCATGATTATTGTGTGACTTGTGGTCAGTATTTCTGATGCAGAAGCAACTTTTTTTTATACACAATACGTCCTCAAAAAAGGACCAACAAAAAGTAAAAAAGGATCTAAATCATTTTCAACCACCCAGTGTTGGATTTGCACATTTAAGATGCTGAGACTGTCGACCAGAGGCGTCAAATAAGTGAAGTTAAAGGCACATATGCAGCCTGAAGTGGGACGGACCAGTAAAACCATCATGAAGACCTTTAAACAACACCTGCAAATGTTTACCTTCCTTTAAGTTTGAAGAGGTTCATTCTAAAAATGTTCACAATAAATGAAAAAGCCATTTACAAAAACAAGATGATGAACAGCCCGAGATGTCCCGCTGATCTCACGACTTCGACAAAAAACAGACACAAATGAATTGGTCTTCTCTGTTCTCAGTTGTCCTTGAATTGGACCCTTTGGCCGGTTCTGGTCCTCTAGCTTTATGTTTGACACCCCACAACAGCACACTCTGTCTGTGCGTACGTGTGTGTGTGTGTGTGTGTGTGTGTGTGTGTGTGTGTGTAAACCTGTGTCTCCTACCTCCATCGCAGAGCCCCACAGGGCCATGTCGTGGCCGTGCGGATGGGGAAGGTGCTGTGCGTGCGAGTGTGTGTGGACGTGGTGGCGGGGGTGTGTGTGCGCGTGGTGCGTCTCCAGCATCGCCGCCTGAGGGGGGTACAGGGCGCTGGGCACCGACGGGAGGGTGTGAGGGCCGGGGTACCCTGCCATCTGATGCAGGGAGGAAGAGACAGAAAGAAAGTCTAGTTAGTCTGTTAGTCTGCTGCACAAAAACAGAGCTGAAGGTCGGCGGAGTTGGCCGTCTGCGTACCTGATAGTGTCCAGGATGTTGGGGGCTGGGGTAGAAACCTTCACTCGAGCGAGGGCTGGGGTAGCCGGGTCGACTCGGCTGCAGACGGGCAGAGAGAGCAGGACAGAGGTTGAGAAAACAGAACGACTCCCGATCGAACGTTCAGAAAAGACGGGACGCCGGCTCATTCAGACAATCAACACACAAACCCCTGGCGCAGCTGTTTGTGTGGCTGGGTTAGCCGTCATTCAAAACAGGAAACACCCACTGGGCTGCAAGTCCAGCAAGCTGTTAGTGGAACTGGCACTAACTGCTGTCCCGATGACACAATCATCCAGATCCTGTATGAACGGTGTTATGCTGCTGGACCACTGCTGGGATCTCTGGTTAGATGTGATGCAGGCGAGTCAATAGAGTGTTATGGCTGCGCGTTCACCAAAGACCTCTCTTTTCAAGCACTTTGCTTTTCTAACTTGGGGGATAAAATGATTGTATTCTTGAAACAAGACTTTATAATTTGAGCTTCTGCTGAGGAAAATAACATAATTCAGTAGAGGAGTGAGTCTGCAACTCATCTCTCTTCTTTTTCTTTTGCTAGTCGGCTAAAAACAGAAGTGCTTGGTGAACCCACATCCTCGTTTCTTCTCGGGGTTTCTTGTGATTTGTTGAGATGAAGCTGTTGAAGGTTGATGAACAGTTCCCCCTCTGGTCTTAGAATGACTGGAGACATTTAAATCTCTCGAACACACGACAGCGTTGTGAACCTCTACCTTCCACAGTCTCTCATAGCAGCTTTCTCTGGACCACACCTCCGACAGCGAGACAGACACACAAGACACACAAGGGGAAGGAAACAGACGGCAAAGAAAAGACGGGGAGGTGGGGGAGACAAGGGGAAGACACAAAGGACAAACAGTAGGGACGGGAGGACAAAGAGAAGCAGACAAGACAAAGACACTGAGGACGAGACAAACCAGGAGCTTCAGCGGCTCTCGGGCCGGCCGACAGAGAGGGAAACGCACAGCGTGTCGTGAACACGCTCACACGTGGAGGGAAAAAAAGTTACATTTTAGAAGTTTAACTCTGCCGTAAACAGATTCACGGCCCGGTGAGAGGATGAACACAGAGACAACAGACAAGACAGACCTGGGAGGTGGCGTTAATAACAGAGGAGTTGGTCACTAGCTGGAGGCTTTTGGACGAACGAACAAACAAATGCTGCAGTGCCAGCTCGCAACTTATGGGCAAAACAAGTAGCAGAAGAAGCAATTTAGGCAAATAGATGTGTCGATGTGCGCCGTAAGGAGGAGAATAAGTCACTCGGGCCGCTGCAGGCCACACACATTACAACCGTTTCTCTTTTTCATCGCTCTGTTTGGGTCTTTCGTTCGGGAGAATATGAAAGCTGCTAAAAAATAAATAAAAGTATGTGTGAATTGTTTGCCACAAGCTCCTTTGCTTTGCATCCGATACAAACTTACGTGCTGTGTTAGTAACACAAACATCTCCAGTCGGCATGGAGGAAAAATGGACTATTTTGGACGAGCACATTTATGTTGAGGGCTCGGTTAATGTCACGAGGTTCAACAAAAGCATGCAAAGTGTCTTTTGGGTTGAACGAGCTTGACAAAGAGACAGCTTAACTTTGACTATTGAAAATGTAGGTTTATTTTTTCCTTATCTTTAGCATTTAAGCTGATTGTTTTAGAGCGGTGCATTTGGGACACAGTGTACCGACTAAAATCAACTTGTTGTGAGACATACGCTTCGGACGGGAAGAATGTTAGGTATGCTGAGTGGCAACGGTGTAATTAAGATTGTTTTGTTTTTGCTCCATGCATCACTCCGATCCATCGACTCCCACGCAGACTCATCCATCACCAGAGAGGTCACGGCAGTCCAAAGAGACTCACACCAGCAATTTATCCTGGCTGCCGTCGTCCAGAGGACGCCCCAAACAGAAGGGAAGTCCTGTTTTTATACGGCTTTTATGTCATGTTCTCAACGGCTGCAAAAAGTATTTACTCCATTATATTTTATTCACATGAAGTCATGCATTGTATTCACGTTTTGAACAGATTTGCAGCATTGAAAGTCATACTTTTTTTTGAGCAGAAGCCTACATGTGATGACATACATGAGATGGGGTGAAGTTAAAGCTCAGCGGGAGGGTGGAGGTGGATGGAGGGCGGGGGGGGGTGTCACCTCCCAAAAACAAACCCAGCACTCGGTCAAGGTGACAGAGATCCGGCTCTACGCCGGCTTAAGCAGAGGCCTTTTAGCGAGCTCTTTATGTATTTATAGTTACCGTCTCAACCCTAAAGCTGCACGCATTCTCAGAAGCTTTAGTTGTATATGAATGAATAATTAAATGTGACTGAATTCAGAACAGCATGATACTGAAATACACTACAAGTTACAGTTGAAGCTCTTTCATCTTGAATGTGGCCTGAGGTCCGGACCTGATATATTTATCCTTGATATATTGTATGTGAGTCCACGTTGTGTTAGATGGGTTTTTGAGTGTCGCACAATGGATTTGGGGTTCGTAACGGGCATCGTGAGCAGGCTGGAAATAGAGCGCGATATTCCCGAGGACACATCGACACAACGACTGAGGAGAACACAAATATCTGAAGTTAAATTCAAACCACAACAGAGGACATTCACAAGAGCGCGTCCAACACAGATGAAGCATGCCGACAACAAACATGCTCGTTTCCAGCCTCTGGCGTCGCATCAAAAGTCACTGCACTCGGTTAAGTATCGGTGCAAAGACCCGATCGAGTTTGTGAGTCCATTCATCAAAAAGACGTTGCAACATTTGTCAAACTGTGTCGCTGACTCGGGGCTTAACTTAACTTAGTTTGTCATGTGGAGGGAAAACAGAAAGACAACTTTTACCAACCGAATGAATGTTGAATGTTAATCAAATCAAATGAAACATAATTTGCTCAATGATCTTATTATTATGAGCAAAGACATGTTCCTGCCTAAATGTCAGTAAAATAAGTTATGGGCTTTAAACTCTCAATAAATAATACCCAAGAATGTTTTTTTATTCTGTTACTGGGTTGCATGTTTGTTCTCATTCACATGATCGCCCAAATGCAGACAACATGTAAATAAAAGTATTCAAACTAGAAAACCAAGGATTTAGTATCAGTTGCTGAGAATCATAAAAGTCACTATTTCCTATATCATAATCCTGAACGTTGCAACTTTTTTGATCAATAGTAACACATTTAAGTTAGTTAAAACCAGCGTAAGTGCAGTCTAACAGTCCTTTAACCTGCCTTCAAGGGTCTAGACACGTGTCTTTCGAAACAAGAGGCGGGAAAAGGTGTCGGCGTTGGACCGTGAGGAGGGCGAGGGCAGCGAGAGGGGCCCGAGAGGACGGCTGCGGGGACCAGCGGGGGCCTCCCGCCCGACTGCACCGCAGGGTGCTGGTGCTGGGGGTCAGAGCCGGGTTGTGCTGGGGTACTGGGATTAGCTCGGCAGCTACTGTGAAATGTGCGCAGCGGCAGGGTTTTATGTTCAGAATTTGACGTGGGCTGGATGCTTTGCAGGGCGTGGGGACACATTGTGGACGTGCTGCGGGCCAGGGAGTTGAGGTTGGGACTCGACTGGGAAAGGAGAGGCGAGAAGCGCCAGGGATGGGAGAGTGAGCTGTTTGACTTTGGCTGGGACGAACTGAGCAGGTGGCCGTTAGCGGGGGGATTTGTCTTGTGGGGGCAGCTGCCATTCGACAGGCTCTCTGAAAAGCTGAGAGCTGGACGGTAGAAGTTAGTCTCTGACTGGAGGGACGAGCCGGCCGAGGATTCACATTTGAATTCAGTGCTGCGCCGAGAGAAAGCGCCGTCGCAGAAAGAGATATGTTGAAGAGGAGGTGATTGAGGCTGAGGACCGGGAGGAGAGGAAAAGTGATGGGGACATTGCGGAGATGACGAGCAGAGCGGAGGAGGAGGAGGAGGAGGAGGAGCGGGCAGGAGGGAAGAGGTGAAGGGAGGCGGAGGGTGAGGGTTTCCAAAGCAGAGGGAAAGCTGTGAGGCAAAGCGCTGGTTTTGATGGCAATGGTGGTGAGGCGAAGGAGCGGACAGACAATCCAGACTGAAGGTGGGCTGCAGGGAGGGACGACGGCTGGGCTGCAGACACAAAGACAAAGGCAGAGGACGGACACATGGAAATAATGAAGGCGTCTCTGGAGATAGAGAGATGCAGTCGACAAGTGACACTGACGGGTATGACATGTAGTGAAACCACCTTTACCTCCCAGCGAGACGTTTAAATTCATGTTTTTGTCAATGAAATAAAACTAATGCAGCAATCACGGATAGCTGCAGCCACGTTTACTGGCGGTTTACAATAAGAAACTATCAATATTATGAATTACACCGTTGAAGACATACAGCTTTAGTCGTAAGCAAAAGAAGCAGTGAGAAGATGCCAGCAGCTGGGGCAACAAACCGTGAGGTGGGATGGTGGAAGTGGAGGTTGTGGACTTGATAACCATTTTAAGAAGTAATGTCGAGTAATGTCGTGTTTGCAAACATGTGGAAACATGTAGAAAAGAAACCCGAATGTGGTCAAGGGCGCACACAAACCCAGCTTTTGTTCCCATCGACTAGAATAATATCAACTGTAACCTGTCCCCCCCACAAAAAAATAATACAATTATCACATCTGCAAAAGCTGAAAGGGGTCACAGGTCATACATTTGCAGCTTAACATGGGACTTCATGCACGTGACTCTTTCTTTAAAAGCCTGGAGTGAAAAGCTCCAACCCGATGACATTTGATGTCCTTAAACCTTCATCATCAGGGAGGAAAAAACAGTCATAGCAATATATTTATATTTTAGCGTCCAGCAGAAACCGTGTATCTTCAGACTGGTGCGAAAAAAGAGGAAACATTAAATCAAAGAAGTTACAAGTTGAATAATTTCAATGCCTGAACGTTCATGGCGGTCGCACAGAGTCATGTGTGAAGCAGCAAAGTCGACATCACATGAAAGCAGGTCAGAGGGCCGACTGAAGAGCGCGAGGGACTTGCAATGTACTGCCAAGAGCGCAAACACAACAGACACTCAAACTCTCCACGACTGCACCTGTTGCACTCACACAAACAGGCAGACCGAGACACAAACGCGTGTGGTGTAGTAGCGTCTTACCTTCGGTGGCGCTTCATCCGACCCTCCGGAGTCCCACGAAACGGTGACCTGCCTCCTCATCTCCATCCTACTCCTTTCCTTCTGCTGGAGCTTCTCCTCCTCTAATATCGTGCTGGACACAAGGGAAAGAAAACACACGACGATGTAACGCAAACAAAAAAGCTCCTGGTGGCTACTTTATTTGTTTTTACCGAAGTGTCGCCTTATTTCAGAAGATAGCGTGTTCTCTGTTCTCATCTCGAGAGCACCGTTTAACACATGGCATCAAAGACTTTAGACTTAATAGTTGATTTAATATGCAGTGGTGTGTGTTACGCAGCTGTGTTGTTGAGTATTAAGTGAATTACAAATGATGTGATCAGTGTTGCTGTCTTTGAAAAATATGAAAAACCTAATAAAATGTACTTATTGACATTTGCTGGCCAACGACGACTCATAGAAAAATATGAGGCACAACGTTTTTCATTTAGTACTTAAACTTTACCCAGTAATACACACAGACACGCACAACTTTCATGATCCAAAACTGGGAAAATGAAATTGTTCACACACTCTGAAGGACCTCAGTCTCCTCAGCAAGTGAAGAAGACTTTGGCTTTTGACACAAACTTGTGCTCCTGCACACACAAACACACATCACAGAGGTTTCCTCAACACAAAGCGTCAAAGGACAAACTACTGAAGTCCTACTGCTCATTCTCCTACTATTACAGTTTAGTTGCTGCCAATAATATCCAGTGAGCCAACATTTATTAACACAACAATACCAACAACTCAAGCCAGAGCCGTATGAATCTCCCCGCGTCCACGCTGCAAAAGATTTCACTGTTTATTACTTTTTATTATACATTAGAGGTAGACACTTCATTTACAATATAGCTGAGTGATGTTCACACTAACTACTGATACCATCCGTATACGGTAAATTATGTGAAGTATTGCTTAAGATTGAGTGAATCACTTGGAGGCAAAGCAACGCCCCACGACCCCAAAACACAACATTTTTTAAAGTGTCGTGCAGCCAAAGATACCACACTGTATTCACTCGCTAAAATCATCCTGACTGACCTGCTTTCCTGGGAAAACCGCTGGTGAACCAAACCCAGATTCCCAGAAGAAGAAGCTGCTGCTGAAGAGTTGATGGTTCCTTAAAGCAGGACGCTGACACACAGACACACAGACACACACTCCTCCTGCTCGCCTGCCCTCAACAAGGGTGAGGGCTGTTTCCAGTAACTCTTCTGTTGTTTCCTGCAGGGAGTGTGTGTGCGTGTGTGTGTGTGTGTGTGTGTGTGTGTGTGTGTGTCCTTGCACCTGTCAAAGTCAGTTTCCTTGTCTCCAGCACGCGCCTTCTTTCAATACATTGAATCCATCAACAATTTGAATTACTAATTAAAAATATGTTTTGATTTAATTGGTTTGGTTTAATAATTTTACCGAATTTTTTTGTTGGAATTTCTGAACCGTCTGACTTTTTATTTGTGTTTTTAAATCACAGTTAATTTCCAGATGAGCCTTCAAGTCATCAAGTCAAGTCACCGCCGGGTTTCAGAAGTATTGTGCGTCTCACGTTGATAACAACAAAAGTTGTCTGGATGAACACTGTGCATCGACAATAGATAAAATCCATTATTTTTTACTTTAATGATAACAAAAAAAATCATAAAGATGATATCAAAATGGAGATCAGTTAAAAAAAAAGTATATTTATTATTGTTCTTACAATTTAGCTTTTAATTTTCTTTCTGTTTTGCGAACTCAAATGTAAAAAAAATGTAATCCATTGAACGGGAAGTTGTTTTCTGCAGGAAAACTTTGTGTGTTTTATGATCTGCATTGATAATATGAGACATTGAAAATTAAAATGTTTTGCATCAAATTAACAAAAGCGCCTCCATCTGCCTGTTAGTGTCTTTTAAACCAGAGGAGTTTTTTTTAATTATTTATTATTTTTTTCATTGAACCTCTCTGGCTTCGTTACTGAACGACCGACAAGCCGAGTCACTAACAGTCATGAATAAGTCTGCCGACCTCGCCTCACAGTTTCACAGTAAATGACATCATGCACGGTTATGTGTGACGACGATAACATCAGCACCTGGCAACTCAAACGCAGACCGTCTCCTCCCCCGCCCGCCCGCCATCCTGCCACCTGGAATAACACGGCCTTGTTTAGGTTATTTACTCAGCCTGGACTCGCTGCACGACCTTGCCCTCCTCAGCGATGCCCTGCTTTACTTTCACACACTTCCCACCTGAGAACAGCGTCCGATTTGAGACTGAGCCGGCACGATTTAGACATGTGGGTTCAAGCACATTGGCCGGTTCCCACACAAGATGTGTTGTTACCTCAGCTGTTAGCAAAGCTGACCGGTAGGTGCATCATCGGACGTGTTACTATCCCACAAGAGCAGCGAGGAAACAAACAGCGGAGACTTTACTAAGGGGTTTCTTCGCAGGAGAGGACCATCTATCTTACCTTACCAACTATTATAGCGTCCAGTAACGTTTTCAATGTACAAACACTGTATGAATATTGTTTTAAGACCCACTTGGATGATGGACTTGTATTCTATCAAGAGGGTCGATGGAGGACATTCACACAAATGCCCCAAAGGTACAGTAGCAGCCACTGAATGCATCACACATTGTTTAAAAAAAGAGAATAAAGTATTCACTCAATTTTAAGCCGGCAACATCTGAAAAGCCTTAAGAGACAGAAAGGCTTTGGACATAAGAGACAATACGTTACCTTGAGAACCGGCCAATCCAACAGCACCAGAGTATATTCCAGTCAAGCCCTCGAGGAGAATAATGCAGCCACTAAAACGATGCTGGGCCACTGGCACTGAGCAGTAATACACAACTGAAGGTCACCATGAATACCCACAAAAGATTGCAGCAACCCTAGAAGGATGAAATCAACCACTCCTGGCAGGATGACTCAACTTTGCCTCGCTGGGAGCTGAACAAAAAAAAAAACCCCTTCAGGAGACGACGGGCCCACACATAGACCTCGCTATCAGCAGAATACGATCTGAGAATTAGGAGTCTTGATCCACGAGCTTTTGACGATGAAAGTACGGCACTGTGGAGGTTCTCCGCTCGCCTTTTTCCCTCCCTCTTTCAATTCTCTCTGTCTATTTTCTCTCTCTCTCTCTCTCCCTCTCTCTCTCTGTTCTCTTTGGAAAGCTGGAGCTCCTGGCAGCTGCCCACTGTGTAAACACACACACACACACACACACACAAACACACACACACACAGACGCACACACACGCACTGGTTCAACGTCTTAGGAAAACTGTAGTAGGAGCTGAGCGCTGCATATTTGGCAGGAGAGACCTATAATTGATATTATGCTATAAAAGCCAGCCAGACCGAAAGTGGACTAAATTGTATAACCTTATACGGCATGACGTTCCCCTAATAATAGCCAGTGACCATAGTTAACGTGGTCAATATTGACTTGGTTTCCAAGACACTGCATGAGGCACATTAAGGGCATTTCTTCATGCCAAAATATCAGTCAATTAAAATGAGTGTTCTTGATTTTGTCGGATTAGCACTCGAATGAAATTCACGTGTACTTTTTTTCCCCCCATTCTCAGTTTTCAGCCCATTAAAAACACACAAACCACAAACATATTGTTCACGTTTCACACTAATGAGCGGATCTAAGTGATAAGGACACAATGAAGAGGTGAAAGAGGTCAAGAGGAGGAAATAAAGGGAAGTAAAAGAGTTTGAAAAAAGGAGGCAAAGAGCTCAAGAGGAATATAATTGTGTGTGTGTGTGTGTGTGTGTGTGTGTGTGTGTGGAGGGGGGGGGGGGCATTGAGAAAATTGGGAGTGTAATTAAGGTGGAATTTAAGGTGTGAATCATGCTGGTTATAAGCAAACTCATAAAGCCACAGGAGGTAAATATGCACTTTTATTTTCCTGTTTCTGTGTGTAAGAGAGAGAGAGAACAAGACGGAGAGAGAATGTGCGTGTTGACGGCGTCCTGCTGCGCTGCTTGTGTTGATTCACTTGTGTTCAATGTTTTAAGCCTCAACATTAACAATATGAAGGTAAATGAGTTATGTTGCATCTACTTTTCTACATTTTGAGAGATAAGAGACATAATATGAAAACATATTCTCTCATTTCACCTCTTTTGTTACATCGTGGAAGTAATCTTTTGAGTGCACATGTGTTTAGACTAAATGACATCAATAAAGAGACATTGTGAATTAAATTAGCAGCTCAAACTACATTAAAACGTCTTATGTGTCGATGTAGATAATAATGATACATGGGGGAGCATCTCTGCTGGATGAATTTGTTGTTATTTATTAGTTATTTTGTTTAAAGGGAACCTTTCTGTGTAAATATAATGAAGCTAATATCTGGAATAGGAAACATGTTTACGAAATAAAAGTTAAAACCAAAAACAGCTCCATGCTAACGCTGGCAGGTGACATTTTGGCAGGATTATTTATATCATTATTTTAATGTATTCATAAATATATTCGTTGTGATTATTTATAACCATAAAACACGCCGGACTGCCATCTTAGACATCTTTGAGGCCATAAAAATCATAATTTAAATAAAATAAAATGGAAAGAGGTCTCATCTGTGTTGCAACTAAGCAATATCGTCTGTTTCACTCTTTCACGACAGCCCTCTAAAACTCAAACTCAAGTTATTTCATCACCACCAGCACGACGCCGGGCATCATCCTGTCTATCGGTCCATCAGCAGAAGCATTACTTCCAAAAAAAAGCTGCAGGTCCGATCATGAATAGTTAGGTCATAACTGCTGGGAAAAGCTCTACTTCTACTGCACCTCTATTTGTCTCTAATGCTTGACAAATAAATAGGACACACACTCGTTTAATTCTGCCTTTGAAAATGTTACAAATTTGACTATTAAACTATTAATAATCAGCACACACACACACACACGTTAGCCCCGCTGGTTGTCAGAAGGAGGATCTCTAACTTCACACCGATTGCATAAATCATCACATGCCAGATTTGTGGAGTGCTTTGTGCTTTTCTCTTGACACCTGAAGATGACCGACACCCTCCTCCAATGTTTTTGCTATTTAAATTAAACGTGTTTCGCTTGAGTCGCCCATCTTGTGATTGCAACTCTCATTTCATCACATTTGATAAAAAGTACTTCCCACTTATTTCCCACCCAGTCATAAGTGTGACACAATATGACTCATGAATAGGTCGGACTCTACCTGTTTAAAGGGGAATACCGGCGGTGACGTACTTGCACAACAGAGTATAGATTGTGCACGGTGTTGTCTGGCTCGGCCTTATCTGATTACAAGACGCAGGACTTTATCTCTGGATAGATACGATCTCTCTCTTTGCAAATCCGTCTCCAGACAAAGCCGGTAACGAGGCAGTGATGCATCACTTAACAAGGAGGCAAGGCGTGACCGAGATATCTCATTTAATCCATCTCCGTCATCGCCGCACGTCACATCGCGTCTCTGTTACCATGCAAACTATGCTGTCATCAGCGCAAACTGGAGGTAAAGTGCAGTCTAAACAATCACATGAAAGTGTTAGCTTTGAGGTTTATTTTGAGAGAGTTGAACCATGTTTATGATCAAACAAGTCTATAAATATGAATGCTATATTATCTGTGTACTGTAGATGTGAACGACGGCAAACGCCCTAAAAAGGTGAAAGTTTTTATCCATAGAAATCAGTTTAAAATGACAATAATGCAACATCTACGCCATGTATCCTCTCACCACACGTAGATTACACACCCACTGCGTCCACGTCCGTTATTAAGGATGATTAAAAATCAATGGAGTATTTAAAACTGGATTAAATCAAAGCAGAATAATACATTAAAATGATCCAGTCTGCCATGTCATTGAACATAAGAAGACATGTAAATGGTCTGTCGTCATAGAAGTCATAGACAAAGGGCCAAATATGGTGCTTGATATTAAATGTGTAATATCTACTGCGGCTCTTTGTACGCTCCATTCATCTTCTTAAATCACGAGTACAGACAGTGACACCTGCTGGTAGGAAGGCGTAAGGAGAATATACTTTACTTTGGCACGTTCCTTTAGCTTAACTACTGTACATTTGGGAACATTGGAAAGAAAAACATGCAGAGGGCTTCACAATGAGAGAAACAGATGTAAATGAAAGCCAAATTTTGAAATATGAAACTAGTATTATTGTTAAAACAATGCGTAATGCAGGTGATTTGGGGGATGCAGCATTTTTCTATGTTTAAGCTTGATATAGGGAAAGTAGAACATTTGCCAATGGATCTTTTTTTCCATTAGACATATAATTCTTTGGCTTCTGTCTCTTATTGTCTCCGTCTGGCTCACTAAGCGGGAGAAACGATGCCCAGAGCACTTGCAACATTTTTATTATGCTTCTTCAGCATCGGTAAAGCACGCACAGACAATGATGAACACGTTACATTCCCTCATCGCACTCCAGATAGGAGCGTTGGTGGCTTGTGACCTTGAGCAAGACACCGAACCCCGAATAGCTCGCGCGTACAGACACACAAAGACACTCCATTCACACTCCATTAAATACCTCAGCTGTGTTTTCAGTTCAGTGAAGCGCGGCCTCTTGCTGGGATCGTACGACCAACACTTCGTCATCAAGCTGTAGAGAGTAGGAGGGCACTGAGGGGGCATCGCCAGACGCTCGCCGTTCTCTATCCTGCCGATGACGTCGTTGTTCTTCACACCCTGGAAAGGCTTGATACCGAACATCAGGATCTCCCACATGCAGACGCCTGGGGAAAGACAGAAAAACAGACTCACTACGAGACCGACACAGCCACCTGTCGGCTCTCGAATGCCGCAAAATGGCCGACAGTAACGAGTAAAAATCAGACTTTAAACCCCAAAGCATCAGGACAAAACAGCCACAGAAATTTAAGAAAGCAAGTAAAACACAAAGAGTTGAACTCACCGAACATCCAGACGTCACTGGCTGTGGTGAATCGCCTGAAGTTGATGGATTCTGGAGCCATCCATTTAATAGGCAGTTTACCTTTAGAGGCTGAGAAACAGAAAGCAGGAGCGCTGTTACAGTCTAATGACCAGCTCAGCTTATGTCAGTGCAACGGAGAATAACGGTGATTTGACAGACCACAGCCAGTGTAAAGGAGACGCTGAAGAGTGCATAGAGGCAATATATTTACCTTTATAATACGAGCTATCTTCCATGTATCGAGACAAACCAAAGTCCCCAAGTTTCACACAGTCGACTGTTGACACCAACACGTTCCGCGCGGCGATGTCCCTGAAGAGGACGAATCTTTTATTCATCTTTCATTACATTTATTATGTGTATCGACATGATTGAGCCATAAAAAGCAGCATGATAAGATCACTAGTATGTCTCATTCTTTATGAGACATCAACAAAGAACCAATGACAATGTTTATATCACAAAATATCTTCTTTTTTTTTATTAACATAGGTCATTTTCATTTCTCCAGTAGGTGGCAACGCTGGGCTGTGGTTTACAACAAAATATGTATTTTGCCATAAAAACATTCTTTCATGTGTTGAATTAATCGATTATCAGTTTCATATGTAATGTTATGTGACTCTGGTAGTCATTTTCTAGTAGAATATGAACTTATATCATTCATAACATATTCTGGTGTGATGGAAGTTTAAAAGACCACAGCGCATACCTGTGCACAAAGCGCTTGCTCTCCAGATATGCCAGAGCCGTGCTGAGCTGGTGCGAGTACAAGATGAGCGTCGCCAAGTCGAGACTGTACTTCCTCACCTGGAGAAAGGACCGCAGCTAGAAAAAAAAGAAGAAAAAAGAGAAACGGACGTGAAATAGAGGCAGAGAGCAACAATTTGTTGGTAAAAAATAAGAGCGAGACGATGAAATATACGATGGACGATGAAAAACAAAGAAAAATAGAGGAAATGGAGACAAAGAGTGAGACTGAATGACAAATTGAGATAGAGGGGCAGAAAGAGAGCGACGGTGAGGACAAATGTGATGTGAGGACAAATTAACAGGGACATCATCGTTCTCGTCAACAACAGAAAACTAAATATGACGAAGAGCAAGTAGAAGTATTTAACCAAGGCGATAGATGACTACTTGTCTGCTGCTCTGCTGCCTACATATGAGATGATGTGGTGCATCTGGAGCTCAGATGGGCTTTATGAAGAGAACCCAATATCACAAACCAATGCAATCACACATGCAATATAAAAGTTAAACAAATTGGTTTTTTTTCAAACCAAATTAAATGCAATTTGTTCCACATTTTGTTGCGTTTCATGCTTCAAGAAGACACAGTTCACTAAAGTTTACAGTCAACACAGCTCAAAACGATCCAGTAAAACAAAGTAAAGAAGAAAAGAATGAATAAACTAAAAATGAGCTGTTGACTGTGTGACACAGATCATTAAAATAATGTGAAACGCAGCTGCTTGTACGGTGGATATTTCTATAATCTGATGTACAACCAGCCCTAAGTTCGCTGTGATTACCTAAATAAGCTTTTTAACATATCCACACATCCATGTAAATTAGCAGATGCTGTACATCCGGGTACAAGTTCTCCTCAGTGTCGTACCTCTCCGAGCGTGCAGAGCTCCATGATGATCCAGACTGGATTATCCGTGATGACGCCCATGAGCTTCACGATGTTTGGGTGGTCAAACTGACGCATGGTCACTGCAGGGAAAGATGAGCGAGGGTCAGTTGTTGTTTGTTGTTGTTCTGCAAACTCTGTGAAGGGAATAACGGTTGAACTGACGTGCTTCCTGGAGAAACTTTTCCCTGACGCTGTCGGACGTTGAGTTCTTACACGTCTTCACGGCCACAGACAGAGCCGGGTTCTCCTGCAAGAAGCAGATCCACGTGAACAACACCATCAGCATCAGAGGCATCGATATCGAGCTTTTTTTCTTTTCTTAAATACACAGAGAATACGTGCATCACCTTTTGAAATATAATGATGAAAGTTGGGAGTATAGCGTGGTTATTCAGAGTCTGTTAAGTGTGTATGGATGTGCACTGCCAAAGAAGTAGTGATTACAATAGCATTTAAAATGTGCACTCAACCACTTGTTAAAGACCATCAACACTGAATTCTATATATATATTTAATACAGATATTAGAGGCTTGTAATGTGAGCGAGAGGCTCCGGTACATACCGGGCTGATGTAGACTCCTTGGTGGACGTCTCCAAACTGACCCTCTCCGATGCAGCGTCCCAACTCGATACAATCTCGCTGAATCTCATAGTCCCGCGCTGTTATACACAATATACATGGACATGAACACACAGGTGGACACACACACACACACACACACACACAGAAAAAGACCTTCACATCAGTGCCTCACAAATACACTTCATAGTCAGTTCTTGCATGTACCAAGCTTGGCAGAGTACTTTACAGCGTGCAGAGTTTGTTTAAATATGTTTAACGGCTGATAGATGCAACACCGGTCGTGTCATTTATCAACTTTTCAAACAAATCTTCCAGTAAAAAAGGAGACACGGCTCTGGAAACAGATATTACGTAGTGCCGTCGTTGCTATATAAATTGCATTATCCTGAATTTCCAGATAAATAGCTCTGACAAGCTTAGTTCTCTAGCAATCAGCACAAGTCCTCGTCAACAGCATGCAACATCAGCACCAGTCAACCACGACCAGACATGCCACGCAACAGACCAACAGCCAGTAACACTCAACGTGTGTATGCATTTTAAATCAACATGAATTTCCACATTAAATTAAATGTATGGTGGATAAAGTCAGGTGAATTGTATAGTAGTGAAGCGTCATTTAAAGCTCACCGGTTGATTTAGGACCAGCGGGTTGGTCAAAAAATATTAGTATCTGTTTTTAAAGTGAGTCAAATTTCCTTCTGTACTTGCTGTCAAGTGAGGAGACTAGAAAATGTTGGCTTTTATTTGAACTTTTAAGAAAACAAGAACCAAAAAGGAGCCGCAGGCTGCTGAGAGGCTGGTGGTTTGCCGACACTGTTGACCTGACTTTGTCCATGTAATCAGCGTATGAATATAGCACACATAAGCATACAGCGTTTGATGAATCTCTGACTTCTCGTTTAAACCGTTGACAGTGGAGGAAACGTCCGTTTAGAGACGACGACGCTGTGCAATAAAATTCCGGTAGTGGGAAAGAAACTAAATGAGGTTGCAACATTTACAGTAACAAAAATGTCCAGTCGGCCATATTTAATGCCCGAGTGCCTCTAAATGTAGCTTATGCAACCCGATCTTAGGGAAGTGGATGGTTACGGTTAAACGATGGGACTACGCTGATTGTTAGTGACTTTCAGTTTGAATGTGTATCTATTTAAAACATCCCCTCCCCCTGCACTTCCTCCACCAGGCCAAAGTTGTAAAAAAAAAAGGGAAGTTTTTGAACTTAATCTTTACAGTGATATAAGTGACGACAACTCATTTGACCTTTTTGTAATTCTTAAATCTCAACAACAAGATTCTTGTTCAACAACTTGGGTTCAGCTCTGACAGCACATCAAACATCCACAGAAGAGGGCGGGGTCAAATCAACAGGGTGCATGGACCGAAACACACTGGGTTTTTATTTTACAGCTGCAAGCGTAGAATAAACAAAACATTAAAACAAAAAAAAAAAAAACATAAAATAAAGATCACAACACAACCACAAAATCAAAGTGCCATCACAATACAGCCAGACTTACGCAACGTTCAGATCATTACCTTGATCTAGTCCGTAGTATTCTGGGAAAATGGGTTAGTGATAGGAGACAGAAATAACTAGCTGTGAGTACAGAGATCTAATATTGTGACTGCAGTTTTTAACAATTGTCATGAGGTCGCTGTGACAGTGGTGCAGATGGGTTTCTGCATGCTTTAACGCTTTGCTTGCTCTCTATGCACGTGCTTGTGCTGCGCGGGGACACATGTTGAGGTTAAATAGGGGATTTCATCAGTAAATATCGCAAATAAAAATGTCATATAACGCCCTACCTTCTTTCCTCATCATGCATTAAGGTGATGAAGCTGCTGAATCGGCATTACTCTGCAGCACAGCAGGCCCTCTTCATGCACTAAGATAATAATGCAGCTGCATCTACAGGAGCCGGATGAACCTCTACATCCATGTAATTGTCACAATGAGCAAGTATCATACTAGGAATAGTAGTACTAGCAGTTGATAGAGCCATTCGCCAAATGTTTACCGTTTAATGCCTCAAAGCAATCTGAGGAACTCAGTGAAAGAAATGCAGACTGCAGAGCTTTTAATTCAGTATGTGGTTCAAGTGGTTCCGCCTTTTATACGATTGCCACGTGAAACCAGGGAAAATGTCGAGTCATTCGTGTCATTATTTTTCCTGCCATCCTTTTGTCCACCAAGCAGGAGCCTGAATTGATTATTCATGATTAGGTCCAATCATTAAAATCGTTCTATATGTTGGAGAGTAATGAAGTATTAAAACAGCTCATATGTCAAGATACTCTCCATACTCATACAACTCCTACTGGGACGCGCCACCGCTCACAGTGATAATCTCCTGATTAATCAATACAGTTATTGCGTTCATTCACGGCTTCTACAGACCTACAAGCCTGGGAACGGGCGATAATTCAATGTGATCATTTTTCTCAACAAAATCATGAATTGAGATATGGTGATACACAATTAATAGGTCTAAATGTATAACAATTACATACTAACTGAAACTCAAATCTCCCCATCACCTCGACAAGCGTTCCACCTGCACACACATGAACTGAAACTCGTACGCACACACCGTCTGCTGCACGAGTCTGAAGAGCTCCACTGATCACACGTGCACCATGACGATCGGTCTCTTTTTTCCCCAGTTGTCAAATCATCTGCCTACAACGGTCGCGTGCATGCGTTTTGTACTCACTCGAAGGCATCGTATACGTGTCCTCCTCGTCTATGATCTCAGCATAGTCGTCCGTTTCTGCAGAGCCGGAGCAAAGTGGGGAGGGCAGGGGGGGAAAGAGCCAAGAAACATTCAGTCTCAGTTGGTGACACACGAGATACAGAAGTGTTAACAAGTTCACATATAAAACGAGCCCAGGCGCCCGGACAGCACTCAAATGACAAAATGGCATAACACAAACCAAAAGTTGCATTATTTCCTATCAGAATTCTTTGTATCACCTGTGTTTTTGCAATTATAAGCCACTCACGTAGTTGAGTGACCACGCCTCCACAGACAGAGAAAGAGTGAAAATGGCCACCGCAACAGAAACACACCGTCATCAGACAGACGTACCTTTCCAAAAGACCGTCACCATACCGGATTCCAAAACATATGCACGACAATTTGAACCTTCATGTACTATAAAACAGCTGCACACAAAGGATTGTGGGACAATAAAGAGAGGGACAGAGACACACACAGGATCGGAAAGGGGAGGGATGGAAACGTTCATTCTTTCCACAGAAACAAGTTGAAGAATAACAGGTTGAGTCATGGATAAGGGCAGATGCAGAGATACAGCACACACACACACACGCACGCACGCACGCACACACACACACACACACGCACACACACAGCAAGACTTACGTTAAATTACTAATTTAGGGCAGTTTAAAGAAAAAAATGTGTTTACCATCACCACTAGTGTGACCTGCAAAAGCCCCATGCAGCATGAAACACACACACACACACACACACACACACACACACACACACACACACAAACAGAGGGAAAGAAGCATTAGTTTTACTGTTAAGAGAAAAACAAATACGCTCACAAATGTTAATTAAACGACTCAATACTATATTTAAGATCATTTTCATTAAATCCTGTGTAACTGTGAGTCAGTCAGAGGTCAGTAGACCGTCGCGACACAGGAAGAGTGACAGTGACTAAAGCTCTCCATGGGGACATCTGGCGAGACAAGGACTCTTCATGGCACACACAGATGAGGCTTTATAGAGGGAAACAGGGTGCGAACACATATCTATGAACCCTTTATCCAACTGTGAGCGGTCACTGTCACTCATGACATTTAACGCAGCGGACAGACAGGGAAACCAACAGGGGAGAAACAGACCAACAGGAAAAGAGAGAGCGCGAGACAGCGACTTGTACCTGAGACACAGACAGCTCGGGTCCGCACTCCTTCCATTCGTTTTTCCATCCGCCTCTCATGATTTGATACTCTGGAAAAAGAGATGAAAGGAGAAAAAAAAATCTGTTTCGGTTCACATTAACCTAAAGCTCGAGCTTTCCAGATGCCGCTTATGAAGATAAGCAGCGTACTGGAGAATCCTCCCACATCCTGTCATGTGTGTGGCTTTTCAAAGCTGAACATGAGGGGAAAACAGGAACACGTATGTCTGTACCTTATACAGAATGTTATATCCACAGTATGAGCAATTCAAGGACTTAAAAGGACTGAAATAACTGCGCCAGCAGCGCAAGCCAGCCCCGTCACGTAAGAGAAAAAACTAAAGTGGTGCTGGTTGAAGAAATTAGATGATGAACATTGACTACACTCCCTCTGTGTGTCACAGGAACGGACACCTTGTTTTTACAGCAGCTAATGAGACCAAATGTGTCCGTTGACTTACTTGGGGATGGACGGCAGAGCTCGGTCCCCCTCTGCAAAATGAACACATGAATTAGACACAATCCCTGTAGCCATATTTCTTAGTAGCCGTATTTATTTTGTAGAAAAGACGAGCTCAAACATTGTTTAGTTATTGAAAATGACCAGTTTAAGCTCGTCAGCCACAATCAGACTGAAAAATGTCCGACAGCCATCTAAACAACATAGAAATGATCACAATACTCATTAACGTCACACAACTGAACCATTCAAAATGCTGCAATAGAGACAAAAAAAATATCTGAATGTGGTTGTGTAGTGAACATAAAACAAATGTGCGTCGGTAGTGCGCATACCTTTGTGGACTCTGACAATGAAGGAGTGAGTAGCCGAGGAGACGAGTCGACAGTATCCGTCAATCAAGTCAGCCATGTTTTCTGCCGTAGTTAGCGATGCCGTGGTGACTGTGAGGGGCTACACACACACACGCACACGCACACGCACACAAACGCGCACGATTAGTGGGACAGAGCGTTGCTTCACAGTGACACAATGAGAGCTTTATTAGTAGCGTCTTCTGCCAGTGCACATACACA
Organism: Clinocottus analis; assembly: GCF_023055335.1. Lineage (NCBI taxonomy): Eukaryota > Metazoa > Chordata > Actinopteri > Perciformes > Cottidae > Clinocottus > Clinocottus analis. The sequence goes on along the minus strand of NW_027176251.1, from coordinate 2,512,414 downwards.
CATTCAGTCCTGCACACACACACATCCCTACACACACAATCTAGCACTGATGCGTGCATGCTGCTCCACGAGAAAGGCCTGCTGCAAACACACGCCCACTCTCGACAGACCCACTCACGTCGACACTCAAGTGCAGATGGCAACACCCGCCTTCACCCTCCCCCTGGGCCGTTTCCTTCTTTCCCTGTGTATCGTATTTTACTGCAGATTGGTTGTTACCACAACTTAGAATACAACGTTTAAGCAAGCAGATGCTACTGTGTGTGTATTCCACATTTACACGTCTACTTAAAATATACCTTGAGCTATTAACGCAAACAATATCCAAACAAAAAGACAGTGATGTTTCACAATGAACCACCCTGCCATTGAAAAGGCAGATATTGTATGAGAGTAGTGTGTGTGTGTGTGTGTGTGTGTGTGTGTGTGTGTGTCTGTTTTCACCTCTGGAGCTCCTGCTACGTTGAGCTGCAACATGCCTTTCCTGTCCTTCTCTTCCAAAGCAGAGTATTGGATGGACTGCACCTGGTTAAAGTTAGCTAAGTGTGTAGGCTGCAACGACAAAGACAGACACACATAAATGTTAAAAAACACTTTGAATGTTCATATAGACATTTTTTTTTCCATGGTCCGAGTTAATTATGCGTTTCTTTTTGTGAAATACAAAGATGCCAGCATGAGAAAGCCGACGTCATCAAGGGTGAATTTTAATGTGCGCGCGAGGAGCCCGACAGGACGCGCTCCACTGTCGACTTATTAAATTAACTGGAGACATTTTGACAGTCTGTCATCATTAAGTTGAAATTTAATACTTTCATTTACGCACTGGAGGAAAAAAAAGGAAGAAAGGTGTGCAGCTGTTTCCATCGTTCTGAGTTGTCGCCGCTGCCTGCTGCTCCTACGTGCAGCTGTGCAGATCTCACCTGGTGAAACCAAACATGTGGCTCGTTCTCGCTCGCGCCATCTGCTTCGAAACAGAAATGACCTGTCTGCTGGCGTTTTAAGACTCATTCTAACTCGGGCGAGTCAAGACAAAAAAAAAAAATCTGTCTACGGGTGAGGACGGCCATTAGAGGACGGAGTGATCGATTGCCAATCTGGCCTTCAACTTAAAAGCATGCAGTATATAACAGTCAGCATTAAACAGCACTGCAGTAGAAAGTAGAGCTGGAAGAAACCTTGAGTCCATAAAAAATACTAAACTGGTTCACGTGTCAGCTGGAATAATCAGATGCCATTTAAAGAAAGTTCATTTTGAAACGGCTCCCCCTTCACTGAGGACTTAAAGGTTCGACCTTGTGAGTCGAGCTGTTGATACTCACCATGGAGCCTTTATCTGTGAGGTAGCTGATTCCTTCTTCTGGTCCAATCGCTAACTCCACTGATATTACCCAACTAGACTGGAAAGGGAGACATACAGTATTAAAATAGATGTCATATTCCATCATATCATCTGCATTATTTACTAAACATAGTACTGGATAAACATGCAATATTAATTAAACAATTTTAATGTTCTCATCTGTTTTCACTACTTTTGATTTGAAAATGGCTTCTTGTGCAGAGAAACGTTTGCATTTTGTAGACGGCAGGGATCATACGAAGAATATAGCGATATGAAGCAGGTTGTGAAAATACTAGCATCATCTTGTGCAGGTCATTTGAATTAAAGACGACAATCTACCTTACGTGTCGTGATTAGGTCCAACCTCCTGAATTTTCCAATATGGAAAATAAATGACTGGATTTCCTCTTTCACCTCTAGACGTAACACTTTTTTGTCTTTATAAATCGAGTGTTGCCCTACCCCCAAAGCACATTTGAAGCACTCTTTGTCAAAGCGGTAGATGGGGGAGAGTATCTCAAAGAACTTGTGGATGCTTTGCTCATCGTTGAGGTTAGCAAACTGCTTGAAGGTCTGCTGGATCTGCTTACGAAGCGTCTTCGCCTGACGAGAGCGGGAGGAAGGAAAAAAACAAAAACATTTCCACAGGTTAAGTCTTTCTGGGAGTAAAGTTTGGTTGAGAGCCAAGACATGACAAAAGTGACAACAGGACGTTTAACTTAATCCCAGACAATCAGATTATAAAGACATTCAGCCAGACATCCAGTTAGTCTTCCCGCCAGTCAGCCGGCACCTCGGTCAAACAGCCATTAGCTCATCCAGCCGACTAAGTGGGCCTCGGATTCCCAAAGGACTTTCCACCGCTGACACTACCGTGATCTTAAATGGGAGACTCCGGCTGGTTCGTCCGGGAGCTGAGAGTCACGACATTAACGGTAGTTTAGCCTCACCTTGAGCGAGTCCAGCAGGCTTTTGGGGAAGAACCTTCTCAAACCAACGTCTTTCCTAAACATAACAGAATGAAAACGTTTAAAATCCACAATCTTTAAACCTAAATTAGAGGCAATGCGGCTTACAGCGTGAACCAGATAAACTCTAAATCTCTTACTCTAATAGTTCATAATTGGATTTCTTATCCAAGGCGTTGCCTGGCATCTCTCTGAAGAACCTCCTATAACATTCACAGAGAAAAGCAAAACAATATTAAATGATGAAGTCACATATTCTGGGTAACGTCTCGGATGTAAGCGGTGACTAAAAGTCACAATACCTGTTGATTTCTGTCACGCTTGTGGCATGAGAACAAATGTGTGTTTTTCTCCTCACCTAATTTCCAAACAGCCCAGTTTCAGAGCGACTTCTTGATCCACCTGGTCAGCTATATGCTGCATGTAGTCACTCTTTACCTGTCGAAACAAAGTGCGACACAACATCACTCAACAACTGTTCTTCACACAAATTCTGACATTCTCCGATGTTTTCTTATTTGGGATTTCTTCAGAGGAAAGAAAGGAATCTACACACACTCCAGAGCACACTTACACACATCTGAGTGCTGACGTGCAAAATAATAGTGCGTGCAATAATAATGCTACAGTCCGACAATCTTATTCCATGACAGAATTTATATATTTTTGTAATTTGATCATGCAATTTTAATGCCCAAAATAGGCCTATTTCTGCATCCTGTGGCTTCTCGCACAGCAGCATATTTACTGCTGCTGCAGGATGATGCAGATCGTGCCCGGAGGAGGGAATGCATCTTCCAGGACGATGTAGATCTATTTGCAGAGAGTGACGAGCACCTCTTGGGATGCTTTTAGGCTTTTTGCGATGACGACGAGATAAAAGTCATTATAAGAACGCAGGTGCGAACAATTCTGCGGTTGGAGAACACGTCATGAATCGTTTTCTTTTCCTCTCTCGTGAACAAATATCAGAAAGTACAGAGGAAAGACATCAGTGAGCCCAATCTTTCAAGATAAAGTAATACTGAAGAGCAAGATGAATTAGGTCAGTTAAGTATCTTTTTAGTAATCTGTTTCAAGGTATGTCTGCATGGTTAGATGGAAAAGCGACAGGGAGCAAGTGACAGAGCAGATCTTGTATGGCAGAAGAACCGGTTCAAGAAAACGATAGACACCCTTTAAAATATGACGTTAGTGAGTATTATTTCAAAAAGGAGGACACCTTTCTGTGTCCCCCTTTTTTGTGTGATCTAAGTTGCCTCACCTGGTGATAGAGGTAGTTAAGAGAGGGTTTGTCCTCAGAGAAATGGCTCAGGTAACCTTTAGGAAGGTACCGCATCCGCAACTCATACCTGAGAATGACAGAGACAATTTGGCTAAATACCCATCCTGTTAGCACACAACAAATACACATATATGTATAAAAATAACCTGCAAAATTCAATGTCTGTATAGAGGCGGAAGGAGCATGCTTACTCATACGTGCAGCTGACTCATGCACAGACCTCGATACAATTATGTGAGCCTGAATCCGTACAAAAAAATACCACTTCTGTTTTATAGACGATGAACAAAAGAAACAACTGTAACATATGTTGCACATCATCAAAAGGCTTTCTATTTACAAAGATGCTGTAAAGAAACTAGTAAAGGTCATGCACACTCTGTGGGCCTGGATCAGTTTCTTGTGTTTGTTTCTTGCACAATTTTCTTCATTCCTCTTCCTTCACATGCAGTTTAAATTGCACGTTTGGAGCAAGAGATATACGTCATGCTCAAAGTCACTTCAGCCCGCGTGGCTGTTTGCCAACACACTGGCAAGTGTTGAAATTGGAAGATGTTCTTTGTACTCACTATATTACTTTCTGGTGGCACAGGAAGACGCAATTTCATATTTTACTGTCAGTGAACTAACTGAAAGTGATAACCTTGTGATACCATAAAGCATTATGAGATTCCTGCTGCTACGCTTGCCAGTTAACTGTGCCACTGAAGTGCCCAAACGGGCCATCATCGTTTACGGTGACATATCATTTTATGACTGACGTATTGCAGTGACTACAGCGAGAGAGAGAGAGAGAGAGAGAGAGAGAGAGAGAGAGAGAGAGAGAGAGAGACAGAGAGAGAGAGAGAGAGAGAGAGAGAGAGAGAGAGAGAGAGAGAGAGAGAGAAATGGGTCAGGAGACGAGCGAGCTCCGAGCTGCTGTGATGCGACGGGCCTGAAGTTAAATAACAAAAGGAAATCAAGGCTGAGGACAAAATGAATAAAACATCCTCGTTCTATAATGAATGAACCAAAAAGAGATTGTTGAGAAGAGCGATGATGCGTGCGTGAGAGGAAAAGAGAGCGAGAGAGAGCAGGGTAAGATAGAAAGCCCAGATGTGGGGCGATGGGAGAAAGAAGGAGGATGGAGAGAAGGATCAAAGTGAAGAAGAGCGACTGCGTGCAGCGCACGAGACCGAAGAGAAACACGCGAGGGAGCGAGCGAGGAGCAAGAGAGAGAGAGTCAGTCCATCCCCTGGGCGACTTCTGCTGTTCTAACAATAGCTTGGCAGAAAACTCCTGTGGGCTTGCATCTCTGCAAAGCTGCAACAACTGGCAACAGCCACTCGGCTACATGTTAGCGGCGTGAACAAGTAGGTAATTTTGAGCTTGTTCGGATTTTACGGATTTAGGGTGTAACACTTCGACTGCAGGACAAAGGGCAGAATTGGAAGAAAGGGTTGTAAACGAAATCCACTGAAGATGCCAAGCGACAGTGTAGGTTGAAAACAGATGAGCAGCTTCCCTTTGAACCCGTCAGACAGAGAAGACGTGTCCTTGAGCAAGACATTTGACCCTAAAATTGTTTCTGTAGCTGCGACTACGGTGTATGAAAAGTTAGATAGTCCTGATGTGGCATCTTGCATAGTTGCTCCTCTCATCAGTGTAAATGATTCCTATGTAAAGCGTCTGAGAGTATTCAGAAAAGCGCTAAATAAATTCAAACCATTATTATTCACTGCACCAAACAAATGGAGAGTAAAGCTCTACAGATTGTAGTTTACTAATAGGCAGCAAATACACCAAGAACAACTCCTGACTGCATGCAAGTCACGAACCTGTGCAGTGACGTCACCTTGACCCGTTGAATTTAAGTAAACGTCATTCACCACGGTTGAATGAGAAAACGCATTACATGAGGACTTAGAAAACCCCTGGAAAATGCACACAGGGACCTTGGCTAAAAGGAGCCATATGAAATTAATTTTACTCGGCTGTGCACTGTGATTCATTCCAGCAGGTTTATTGGTTTCATTGGGACCATATGTTATACAGCTGTAGCTGGTAAGTTCATTAAAATACTCTTGTTTTGTGTTTTGTGTTTAAAGCTTCAACAAGTGTAGCTCCTGCACAGCCCAACAGGGCATTTGTAAAGTTGCCATGTTTATGGTATAATCACGATCTTGTCCGCCTCTTTGAGAGAGAATATATGTAATCTAATATTACTTGGGCAGCTCTTTTAAGTCAGCACAGCATTAAGGAAAGGGTTGCCCTCTTGATTATAGAAGATCTAGTCACCCCCGTGGAAAAAAGTGAAGATGGAAAGACACGGGGAGGGGAAGCAGACGGTGAACCATCGACTCTTGTTGTAATCTTACCTCCATTCCTCCTGGGGGTGCTGTTTCTCATATTTCTCTCTGACGTGACACACGCCCAAATCGGGGTGTAACCAATGGAGCGCATCAGAGTGCAGATGGGTCAGACGGAGGCCCAGAGAGGACACGCAGCGCAGTTTGTGGATCTCTGCTATCTTCTGAATAACCCCCTGTTCGAATGAGAGGAAGCATGAAAGGAAAAAAGTGATAATCAGGGAGATTGTGACGATGAAGAGCGAGAAAGGTCAGAGATGTTCCTGCGTCTTACCCTGACATCTGTGGCGTCTCCATGCCTGATGTTACTAGCCCAGGTGCATGGCTCGCTGTTCGTCTCGAAGTAATGGAAGATCTTCAGGACCCGGTCCATGGAGCCCGAGGGCCGCTCGAGGCCCCCGGCGGGGCCGCCGGTACCACCGCCGGTACCGCCAGGCATCCCAGACCGGGATTTGACCCCGCAGCCACCCGATGCGGAGTGATTGAGGTTGGGTTCCAAGAAGGAAGACGACGCCATGCCTGATTCAGATCCTCCTGCGGGGGCTAACTGGCCGTCATATTCTGGGAAAAAGAGAGGCGGCAAAACAGAGAGGACAGAGGTCCGTATGTAAATTATGTAAATCAGAATCAGAACCATTGATTGACAAGTGAGTTTGCACAAACAAGGAATTTGTCCTGGCAGAAGGTGCTCAACAACAATATTAACAATGAACATTTAACTATAAAATAAAACAACTAATTTCAAAAATGTAAAATTAAAAAAAATTTAAATTAAAAAAAAAATATATATATTTTTTTTAATTTTAAAAAATATTCAAAAATATAAAATAATAAAAAAATAAAATTAAAAAATTAAAAAAATAATTTAAATTAAAAATAAATTATACAAAATTAAAATATATATATACAAAATGAAAAGTATAACATTTTGATAAAAACAAGTAAGTAAATAAGTAAATATGCAACAAGTAAAAATCTAACAAAAACAATAAAGTAAAAAGGCGCATGACACAGTCGAGAATAATAACAATCAACGGGGTAAAAAAAAGAAAAAAAGTTAATTAGGGTATGTGAAACGTGAAGAAAATTACTTTATCAACCCTTTGATGCACGCTACTGCAAGAATAGCTGACACAGCAGAACAGACACGCAAACAGCCTCTCAGGCACCCCGAGCCTGCCCTCCAAACTGCACTCCATACATACAAAAACAGGCTATATTAAAAAATCATAAAGACATAAAAGAGAACTCATGCAAATCCACTCTCACTCAAGAAAACAATCCAGGTGGGAAAAGAGATAAATAAACTGCGATAACGCAGCAACATCGAGAAAAGAAACGAGAGCTTCAGTCAGTAACGAGTCAATATGAATCATCAGGTCACTGACACAACGTCTTCTTAGAAAGACCTCATGGACTCAAAGCTCAACATAAATCAACTTCTAGAAAGCACTCGGCTTCCTACAGACACATTCTTCATAATGAGTTTACAGAAAAACAGACGGAACCACAATTAGGAGAAGGAGTAAAACAATTATGCTCATTACTGCAACTAAACAATAGCTAGTTTGTATTCTTTACCACAGTATGAAACTGCAGGAATGATATTCATACTGCAGTGCTGAGCAAATAAAGACTTTTGTAATCCAGCAAACACAAGCACAAACTATCCATTTCCTGTTTGTCTCAGACTCTTTAAAGGTCGTTTCTACTATAGGTTCATGGTAACTCTGCTGCTTCCTGTGTCGTGCTGTCACGTCCTGGATATCCCTGCAGGCTTTGTTGAGTCATCATCACGACAGCGGCCGGTTCCAGCCGGCTGTGGACTCTATCTGTGGCTCTCTCGCGGCGACAGAAGAGAAGTAAACCCAATCTGATCGACTGATTAATTGCATTGATCATCTCCACTAGTGGGAATGAAATCCTCCACTAAATATCTTTCCAAAATTGTGATCTGCATCATCAACTACCAAGTTATTTATCCACTTTCTTATATGCGACGATTTATTTAATCCACTGAATACCGAGACGATAAATCCAACTGACAAAGTGTTACTGCCGACCCCGGTTGTTTCACCGCTGTTAGCCTGTAGCGAGCACACACAAAACACTACTGTTAACATCACATCTCTACATTCAGCATTTTTCCGTGTTGTGTTCAGGTCACGGTCAGATCGCACTTCAAGCTGAGAGGAAGGAAAAAAAAAAAGGGAGAAAGAAACAAGAGACAGAAATATGCAGAGTGATCCGGGGGAAAGTTGGTTCAGCACTCTGACAGCTTGACCTGCAGTTGCCTCTTCAAAGACACACGCTTGTGTGTGTGTGTGTGTGTGTGTGTGTGTGTGTGTGTGTGTGTGTGTGTGTGTGTGTGTGTGTGTGTGTGTGCACTGACTGCATCAGAAGTGTAAAGGAGAACATTATGCATCTAATCATTTGACTCAGCACTCTTGTAAGAATCTGCTGTGTCAATAGGGGGTGTGTGTGTGTGTGTGTGTGTGTGTGTGTGTGTGTGTGTGTGTGTGTGTGTGTGTGTGTGTGTGTGTGTGTGTGTGTGTGTGTGTGTGTGTGTGTGCACACAAGGCCAACACACATTATTACATCCTGTGTATCCGGCGCATTTTGTGATTGTTATATTAAAACCATTTCCCCAATTTTCTACATATTATTGAACTTTTCTGGTAATATTAACCGTATGTTGTTGTTGTTTCAGAGTCATGTGACTCAATCAAACATTGTTATGCAATTCTTTTTTATTGTATAATAAAAAAAAAGGTAAAACATTCAAGTATTTCATCTTGAAGAGAAAATTATGTTTTTACAGCCATTACCTCTACAGACTTTCCAGTGTCCACAGGAAAGAAGTCATTAAAATATAATAAAAGAAGTGAAGAAACTGCCTAGGTTACAGTGCATTATGCTATTAATGTACATGACGTTGTGCTGCATTACATATCTTTGTTTTCTGCAGTGTAACAAACAGCGACAGGACACGTGTTAACAGGTTTGCTCTGAAGAGAGCGGGGACCAGAGTGAAAGTTGACGGTGGTTTGGTGAAGCAGATGAAGTACATTTGTGTGTACTCTTATTAAAAAGTGAGATCACGCTGTTTTTAATAAGTGTGTAATATCCACATGCATGGCTTCATACTCACCAGCCGCCTCAAAGGCATTAATACAAAAGATTAGTGAAGATTGGATGACAACTGTTCTCTTACAGTATTACCATCATCATCCAATTAAAACGGCATCACTGCGGCTGTGAAGCTGCTGGATTATTAGGAGGTTTGGTACAATCCCTAAAGAGGGCACGGCTGCTATTGTCCCACTATGTCATGTCTCTGGAACAATACCAGTTGACCTGCTAATAACCACGGACCCAGTTTACCCGATGAACAGATTAAAAGATACGGTTATAGGTGCAGTGGACATCATGTATCGTCCTCTGTTACTTTGATGGCTGCAGAGACAGATCGGCTCTGTGTATTTCTCACGAAGCTCTGTGAACTACACCTCATATTATATTATAATCTTTGAGCAGGCTTAGTGAAGATGGACTGGATTTGAAAAGGGAAGGTTTGAACTATGAAACACTTCAGCACTCTTGTTTAAACTCTATTTGCTGAAGAGTTCAAATAAACCATAAACGTACACATTACAACATTCCTACAATGCCAACGCTTTAACTATTTTTTCTGGAGACTATGCAAACAAAAGAAAACATGAAAATATGGATTACTGATTGATTAAAGTATTCCAAACCTGGCTACATCCAATATAATATATATGTATGTATATATCATATAATTGTTGATTTATCATCAAATTATTGCTTTAGGTCGTGCCATTTAAGTGTGTGTGACAGCAGACGTTTGTTTGGTTAATATCAGAGTAACAACATCAGATTATTTTAGTTTTTTTGTACATGGTGTATCTGAAAACACCCCCAAAAAAACATAAACTAAAAATGATGTTGACACAAAAAAGAAATTTTGAAAAATTCAGTCCCCTTTTGAAGGTTAATGATGAAACAATATCAACATATGTCCAGAATGTACACAAGCTGTGATACACACAACAAACCAGCTACCGGTCAGCCAGCAGAGGAGGTAAAGAGTCACAAAGCAGCCGCTCACTCGCTCAGTCAGTAATCAGATTAGATATTAAGCACTACATTGTTGTAACACCCCAGTGCATACACCGAGACCAAAAACCACACTGACACAAAATCGCACACAACCTTAACCTCATTACTACACACAGCCGGATGAAATCCTATTAGAAAAGCAGGCAACCTAAATAGCTGCCTTGATGTGCGCACACAACGACTTCATGTGACGGTTAAAGCAAACATAACCATGAGATGTAGTGCGTTCACCTTTTTTTCAAGCGCCATCTGTCAGAAAAGGTTTGTTAATATATGCGAGCCCATTCATACTGAAGCTAAAAACTAATATGTGACTGAATAAATGCAAAATACGAGAAGTCAGGCTGAAGAAAATACAGGCGAGTATGTAAAGTTCAATGTTTTGCTTAATTGTCTCCGACGAAGGATTTGAAAAAATGATGGTTCGTCTGTTTGTCCACAAAATATTTAAGATTGCAGATGTCATGGTGAACATGAAGCGTCAGTTTAACTATCTGCATTTTCTGGGCCACTGTTTACTGGTTTTTTCTGGGTTTTTTTCAAGCACGAAGCGCAGAAACCGGAGTCCAATTCCATGAATGTGAAAATGTACATTGCCATTAAAGCTGATTCTGATTAAGCTACGGCATCTTCCATCAGATGCTTATAAAATGTGCATATTATCCAGCAAGTAAAGATCCGACACCTGGTACTTTCAAGTTGACCATAAAGGTATTTATATTATTAACAAAAGTTGTCCTTTAACTTGTAAAAATCAGTTTTGGGGAACTACAAAATACATATCGACACACATTAAAGCATACACGGCGCAGGATGGATGAAGCTATTTCTCCCTGCACCAATTTCTGCTCAACACAACTACCCCAGATCCCCACATGCATGCCCTCACACATTCAAATGGGGGAAAGAAGAGGAATCAAATCAACTAGGCCATGCAGGCAGGAGGGGTGCCGGCTGCTGCCAGGCCCACCACCCCCTCGCTCCGTGGGGCTCCAGTGACTGACAGTCAGCCCGCAAAAAAACCCACAGAAGGTTGATCTGTCCCGTCGCAGCAGCCGAAGGACGGTTTATCTCCTCGTCTAACTGGTATCTGGGTTACTTGAGTTAGCGCGATCCTGGGGGAGCCGAGTCCTCTCTGTATTTCTGCTGCCATCGTCATATTTATCCCGGTCTTTACGCCTTTATTCTTTCCAAAGCTTTCATCTTTTCTTTTCTTTTTCCCCCCCCGCCTCACATGCCAAACCAAACTGTATCTTTCTTTCACCGTCTTTTCACCCCCTTCATCTGCAACTCTTTTCTTCTTCCTCCCCTCTCTTAATCTCCTGCAGTCACTCATCTGACGTGCTCGGAGACCTTTTAGTCCTCGCCTTCACATCTCCATTTGATCCTCCGTCCTATTGAACCACCTCTCTTCCTTCCTTCCTCTCATCTTTCTCTCATCCTCAAACAATTTCCTCTGCCTTCCCCCCTCCTCCCTCCACGCTACTACCCTCTCTCCTCTGCCAAGGATGCGCATTTTCTACGCAAGGGGAGGACGACAACAAAGTGGAAACATTGGTTGTACATCTACACACATGAATATATTTTAAACTACGTCTGAACATAGATAGAGATCTGTCTAAATGTCACTTCCATATGAATACAATGCTTTTCCACGGTGACCCCAAAGGACCAGCAGTAAGAGTGAGAGTGTGTGTGTGTGTGTGTGTGTGTGTGAGTGTGAGCTGTGACATCAGAGCTACCAGGCTAACTGATAACCACACACTCGTATTCACCAACGTAATTACAGCTCCGTACAAGTGTAACCCGTTCAAATTAACTGATAAGAAAACAGTAGTTCAGTTTTTTTTTTTTTTTCCAAACAGGCGGAAGCAAAAAGAGATTAACTGTTGCAATTCAGTGTTTGTTTGATGTCAAGTGCTGTAATAATTAAGCGTTACACACGAACACGCAACACATTGGACAGTTTTGGTTGAACTGTCGTTTAGCGTCGCTAACTGACAGCCGGCAGCACTTCATTGAGCCTTTTTTCCCCCCATCCTCCAGCGGTAACAAGAAGCTCGTGAAGTTAAAGCTGGTTACGGGTTCTTAGTTATGACCCCGACCGGACCTCATCTGTCACGAATGAACAATAAAAAAATCCCAGGGTGATGAAATACTCAAATCAGTTCAGACCATAGCTCGGTTAAAAAGAGAAAAAGCCTTCAGGCTGGTGAAAAGCTGCATGTTTGGATGCAGAGAGAAGGTAAACACGCATGGTAATGCATGATGATTACTTTGCTATTTCATTGTAAATAATGATCCCAAGGTGGAGAAAGATGCACTGACTAAACTAAAGGAAAAAAAACTTAATTTGATGAATATGGATCCAATGCTATGCAGCTGTGAATCTTAAGGGCTTTTAGTTAAATTCACAAGAACATATGAAACTACAGGCTGCGTTTGTCAGTGCACAATACGATGCGCCGATCAATACACACTCATCAGTACCTACTTGGTAGGGCGTGCTGTGCGTAGACGCAGGCCCCTTTGCTCCAGCAGAGAGGGATGCAGCCGCTGTTCTCCATTTGTTCTGTAGAGGGCGCCGTACAAGGTCTGGCCACAGGGCCCAGAGAAACCTGCTGGGCCCCGAAAACAGCATAGAGCCCAAGTCTAGCACCAGCTCCTAAGCTGGCTTTACGCAAGCCCAGTATATAAATGTGAATAAGTCAAGGAAACGTGAAATGTCCAGTAAAGAGTTAGAAATTGAGACCTGCTGCGCTGGGAACTGGGCCGCCATTGGTTAATGGGGAGATCATATCCACCTCACAGAAAACTCAATAGGAGAAGAGAAATATATCAATCAAAGCCAGCGTCCCCGGGCTGGAAGTAACTCCAGAAAAGAAAAGAGCCCAGCAAGAGGAAACAGAGGATGTCAGATATCCTTTTGTGCTGTAGAAATCTGATGACACGGCGAAGTATCCCCAACAGGAGGTAGAGAATACACCAGTCCGTCACTGTTTACGCTCCAGCGACCACTATAACGGAGATAAAGGTCGGACTCGGCTCCCCGTGTGGGAGTCGGGAACCTTCTTCTGCACGGAGAGAAACCAAACGCTGAAACTGAGAGATGATAGAAAGTGGAAGTACAGTTTTGCGTACAGTAATCCAAGCTACCGATCATGAGACTTCTTTCTCAAAGCTTGCTGAAAGACGCATTACTTCAGGAAGCGGCTCGGGGTCCAGTTCTTAGTAAACAATCCGGCTGATTCACGTTGTGACCTTTAACCCGGAAGAAAATACAGGTACCATTGTGCAATGTGATATACAATGATCCCTGTGAGCTTGTTTTTTTTTCTCTCTCTCCTCACTTCAGAGAGCCAGAGCCCTTGTAGGTGGAGAGGATTCAGTCAGTTGCTCGAGGACACTTCAGCAGGGTGGAAACTTCCCAAAACAGATATTCAAGCCTGGCTTCTGTGGCTGGGGGATTATTTTTTTACCCATTAAGACCATCCTGCGGTGCAATAAATCCTCACAAAATATCCAATTCTGCCCCTCGGTTTGGAGCTGCTGATCCAATTAATCAACCCTCGATGTGAAATTCAAAGAAGGTGGCTTCCTGCAGCCAGAAACATCTTAAGGCACAAGGTTTGGCGTTGTTTGTCAAAGATCCAGGTTACAAAATAACAGCGACATTGCTTGCCAGCAAACTAAGGCTCTATAGGATTACATCAAAGTATCTTTTCTCCATGTAAAAAATCCACAATATTGTCCCACGGAGATGGAAAGACAAATGAGAGAAAGACGAAAAGAGAAACGGGCATCAGCAAAGAAAGAGACAAAAATGTAGGGCAAAGAGGGGCGTAGAAAAATGGAGCATGGCGAGGGAGAGGAAGGTGGAGTGACCGACGCAGGAGGGAAAAGGGAGCGCAAGAGGAAAAAGATGAAGGTAGACGGACGAAAGAAGAATTATGAAAGAAAACAAAGAATAAAGAAGTAAATGTGCATCAGAACGAGCAAGAGGAAGAGCGCGATGAGGAGAGGAAGTGGAGAAACCCGGGGGAGACGCTGAGCCTCGCGTCCTCCAAAGCTTTCACCCACAATGCACCGAGCCCGCAGGAGTTAAACCAGCCCCAGAGCAGGTGTCTGATGTCACGGAGAGACATAAAGCGACAGCGACCTGAAGGCGAAGGTGGAGCCCGGATGCAAAGCCGGGGGCGGGACGGGAGAAGGGCTCGGGAAAGGAGGGATGGATGTTGCAGAAGTGAGTTCAGAGAAATCGATGCAGTAAATCCTGCTTTTTTTTTTTTCGAAAGCCAGTCAGCTGCGTGTCGCTCTGTTTGGCTTCTGGAGGCTTTCTTCTGGAGCAGCTGAAGGGCAACGAGATCAAAACAGCATCCCAATTTCTCTTTCTCTGTCTCACACACACACACACACACACATACACACACACACACTGCCGCAGCCAAACACACACACACACACTGTGCATCCAGCGCAATCTTTGAGCAGACTAAATGAGTACACCAAAGAGGCTGCACTGTGAGAGAGTTATGTCTCGGAGCAAAAGAGAGGCTGTGTGTACACAAGAGAGTGTGTGTATAAGCAGGCAGGCGTATGTAGGTGCGTGTGTGTGTGTGTGTGTGGGGGGGGGGGGGGGGGGTTGGTGAGTTTCAGCTAAGTAAAAGGAGTGTTTGTGCCCAAAATATGATAAGTGAGTCGTGTGCATGCGGGAGCCGAGTGTTTCTCCTTTGCTGTGTTTTTGGGTACATGCTGCTGTACCACGCTGTGAAAACAGGCAGAAGCAGGCAGGGTGTGTGTGTGTGTGTGTGTGTGCGTGTGTAGTACTTATACATAACTATGCTAATAGAATCATACTCTCGATCAACGCTGCAACTAATAAACCGGCGCATATGAATATAAACACAAACACGCGGTTTTACCAGGATTAACGTTGAGCCACTGAAAGCATACATTCCACCGCTTGACCCTTACAACACTTGTTTCCCTCTCTCCTTCATCCGTCTGTCCGTCTCTGCCGCCCTCAGCGGTGCTCTGCTGCCCTCTGTCCTCACGCTCTGTTGGCTCTCCTCTTCTCCTCCTCCTCCTCCTCCTCTCCAAACATATTTCATCTGCTCCAGCAGCGTGCCAGCTCTTCAACGGCAAAAACAGAAACATGACATTCAATTCCTCCGACGTGCCAGAGCGCACGATGAATGCTAACGCTTTCAGCCTGAGCACCCAAATGCAAAACGCTGACCACCATCACGGTGTGATTCATAGTACCAGTGTGATCTTTTTGAGATAACAACTCATCTAGAGCATGTCGCCACATATCCAATTATTTAATAATAAAGTCTAAATACAGTGTTTGTAACTGCCCTTTAGAGCAACACCTATACGACACAAAGTCTACAAACAAGACAACATCATTAGCCACCGACCTCTGCCCTGCCTCGACATTGTCGCTCTAGCACGAAGTCACCTGACTTCCTCCTTCGCTGCGGCCATTACTACCGCCGCCGCCGCCGCAGGGCTTCATCACTGGAGCGATAACTCACTGGTGTTAAAACCCACTGCAGCTTCAACAGGAAACCTGTTTAATTGAACAATTTGAACACGAGGAGCTGCAACGATTGGATGTTTGTGCCGTAAATTGAGGCCCAAAACACCAGCATGTACACAACAAAGTGGATTTTGACCGGATACACCAACAAACAACATGACATATTAAATGATGAAGACCAGTTTGAATGAATTTACTCGATTTAAAACACATGTGGTTCTTAAATGCCGAAGCAAACTTGTGAGCCATGAATACAGATCTGTCTTTGTGATGTGAGTCTCATCATGACTTAACAATTAAAGCGTGATATAAATCCTGTCTTAATAGAGTTATGGAGGCTGAAAGTTATGTTCATTATGCACAAATAAAGGATGTTATCAGCAGCAGTGAGTGTTCTCAGGGCGGTTGTGGGCTGCAGATGTTCAGTATACCCAGTATACCCAGTCTGCACAGAGTGCCGTGCAACTTTCTAGCAAAGTTAGAAAGCCTCATCTCATTATAAGTTTCAGGTAACCTCAAACTTAACCTCAACTTTTGGCAACACGTCTCCCACGGGAGTCTTGCCAGAGTTTAAGGTCGAGAAATGTAAATCACGCTTCTGTCCTTTTCAGGAAATGACACGTTCTCGGCTCCAAATATACAACATCCCCCCCCACCACACACACACACACACACACATCCCCCCCCCCCTCTTGAAAGCATAGGATCAACTGTTACCTAGCAACAGCGATGGAGAGAGACGGCCGCTTAAGGCCATAAAAACCTGGTTTCTATACATATGAAATGATTCAGCGCTACCTGTTTTCTTCAAGCGGCAAGACTGAGGCCGAAGAACGTTTCGCTTTTTGAAGGATATCAAAGGATCTCGTCAACTTGAGAAAAGAAACCTGACATCAGGCACCAAATTAAAACCACAATTTTTTTATTCCATCTGTATATTTTATATTATTTTTTTACTGCTAATTTTTTTTGTTTATTACCGTTCTACTGTTTATTTATATTACTTGTTTCTTTTCTTTTATTACTTATTACTTGTGAGCAGTGCGACTGTAATCCTGTAATTTCCCCACTGAGGGACAAATAAAAGATTATCTTATCTTAAATTCTGACCAAAAATAAAGCGATATCGGGTGGAAAGGAGACCTTTATAATGCCAGCTTGAAGTGAGAATGCACACACAAACACACACACACACACACACACACACACACACACACACACACACACACACAGGTGTGCGTTGGTCATTAGTTGTCATTCAGCGGTGGATGTTAAATGTATTTACAAAAGTAAAAACATGAATTCAATAATACAGAAATAAATAAATACTCACCAGCGTAGTATGTTATTCTGGAAATATCTAGAACAAAAAAGGGCCGGGGGGGGGAAGAGAAAGAAAAAAAAATTACACACGTTTGTTACATTGAATTATTCACAAGTACCTTCATGTAATGAGTGATGTGGTGACATCACTGAGAGCCGCTGTGCTACGTCATGACGTCATGACTGGAGGTGTTTGTGGGCCGGAGGAGCAACTGAAGACCGTGGTGTTTATTCCTGACCGTTTAGCAATGAATTGTGCATTCAACGGATCCGCTCATTTCCAAGAATGAAACTCTTGACATGCTCAGATTTGTCCTGCTCGCACAGATGAACTCAGCTCTACGTGTGCTAACAAGCTTCTGCTCAGAATAGACACTGTATTTTCCTTCATGTCTAATTAATGAGCTTCTCTTTATACATTAACAGGAGGAAAACTAATTGAGAATCACTTTTGGTAATTAATTTATAAGTAATGGTTCTATATATATATATATATATATATATATATATATATATATATATATATATATATATATATATATAAAAATAAACCAAAACACTCAAAACAACTATGCAACACTTTGTCAGTCAATCAAGTCAAACAAATGCATTTCAACATACAGATATGTACAAACATATATATACATATATATACATATAGATATATACATAAACATATTCAATGGGTTTTATTCATGAGCTTGTGAGGTCAGGGAGGAAGAGCCACCGGCCAGTTTCCTTATTTGACATATTATATTTGGTCCATTTTGTCCAGGTTATGTATATAACATTTCTCAGCCTCAGGAGGAAGGTCCATCTTTCCATCTCGTGGATTTCTCTGATTATTTCAGTCCAGTTTTCTGTCTTTGAATATATTTTTGTACATAGGTTTGTTAGACAGAATTTAAGATTGACACGATTGACTGACAACATCGTAGAAGTGTTGCATGGTTGTTCTTTATTTCATGTTATTTTTTTAAATATATGTATTTTTTCCTCATGGCCCGTCTTGGCCGGATGCGTGGTTCATTTATTTTATTCATCTTACTTTCGAAAGGATATATTTCTTGTCCAACTGTTAAAATACCTAAAAAAAAAACCTCGCTGTAACACATGAAAGAGGACTTCCATTATTTGGAAAGTTCAGCTGTACAATTTCATTACAACGCCGAGTTCATTTGAGTGACGGCGGTCAGTTTCTAATCCCACTGAGCACGTCCACTGGTTCACACGTCGGCGCTGCTGACCAGCCGCTGACAGCATTTGAAGCTCCGCCCCCAGACAGTCGGAGGAAGGCGAGGACCACGACGTGCCGGTGTTGTGTAGTCTGCTCCGTCACAACTCCACCCACTGGCCTCGCAGCCGCCTCCACGTCACCTCCGACTCCCTCTCTTTCCCATCTCTTCGCTCGCTCTCCACAATCTCACGTAAAAATTACAACAAAATGAGCAACGAGATGAAAAGTCCAACGCTGACGCAACGCTGATCCGTTACTAAGCAACAGGCACGGCGCCGTGGGGCTAATTAGTATGCCGAAGCTTTGTCTTATAATATCTACAGTAAGATAGCAAATATATATTCCAGATACATTTCTTCTTTGTATGAAATAAATGAGGTACTTTTGTACATTTTGCACAGGAAGTGCATGCATCAAATTGCAGCTTGAAAACCTTTAAAGAGATTTTTTTTTGCATTAATTTGTTTATAGCAGCATATTCTGAAGTCAATTTAGTATCTAAACACTGATATGTTTCACTTTTCTTGTGCAAACACACAATTAAACTCAGGTAAAGGTGAGAATGTAGTAAAGCATTAGGAAAATACATAACATTTTGTTTTTTTTTACTTTTTTCTCTGTGGTTTGATTCTCTGCTGCTCGGGCTGCGTTCTGACACTTCACATAATTTCCTTTAATCGCATAATCCAATTTGTTCCTGGCAGAGTTGTGTCCAAACCGTTGGCGACAAGTATGAAGCTATTAACAAAAGCAACACAACGAATATCTTGGCAACATTCTCCCTCTCCCCCACTCTTCAGTGTCAAATTAATAAATGTAACATCAAGGCATAGAGGAAAAGGTTTAAGCGTGTATTGAAGGCGTTGGAAACATCTGCCCTCCAGAATCGCCCACGCATTGCCCCCGAAAACAGACGCCTGTGCCAGAGTAGATTCAAATGCTTGAACACCTAACAACATTGTGCATCACTACGCAAAAATATGTTGTCAAACAAACCTGTATGCAGAGATATTTTTGTCAAAGTCACCAGAAGTGACCTAGCTTTGAAACCCGACTTTAATCTTTCACGTTCCACAAATAATGACCCAAAACTGGAACCTGTTATCAAAACCCGGACGGAGACATCTGTCACTAAAACTGCTTAAAACATGTTCTGCCCTCGCGTAAGCTCTCCACAGAGCTTCTCCCTCTGAGCCGGTTTTCTTTCTTTCTCTCTCTCGCCAACATCAAGAGTAGGAAACGATTGCCTCCGGCCGTGACCCGAAGAGGCTGCGCTGCAGTCGACGCCGCGCTAACGGCGTCGCACAGCTCCATTCTCATCAAACAAACAAACAAACAAACAAACAACTGCCTTTTTGCAGGCCGTCTGCGCCGATCAGCAGTCAGATCAGAAAAGCATCAGAAGAAACATCAGGAGAAGGAGAATAAAGTCGCCACCGGTAGCGGCTACACCTTTAATGGAGGTAGCTGTCAGCTATGAAAACATTGTTTTAGTGTTGGAGGGATAAAGAACCAAGATGAAGATGGTCTGAGTCGCACCAACGACCCTTTTCACATCTGTATCCTTGTATGTTTTGTTTTGACATGAGCCGACGTCAACATAACATCTTTTTTTTAAAGGCTAAATTATATATATCATGGAGTTTACGGCTCAAATCCTTTACAAAGCTTGTAAGATCCCTCACATCTGTTCATCAACAGCCCATTATCAAGCACAGTCTTCAGTTATTTTCCTCCAAACAAACAAGACACTGAACCACACCTTCTTCTTCTTTTAATTAAATATTTCTCTTAGACCAAATGATGCAATTACAACATGTTTATGCAACATAACATGAGATTGATTAAACCAACTAAATATTTAAAAAGCTTAAAACGCAGACTGACATCCAAAGAAACTAAATATCCAAAGAAATCATGATTTGCCAGATGGATTATTTATTTGCTATTTATTATCGTTTAACTACTAAGTGAATGTTGTTCTGTGCGAAGGAGAAACACAGAAGATCCAACAGATATTCACGAGATAGGAAACGTAACAAATTCAGATATTTAGTAACGTGGAACATGCGATTGGATCCTGAGCCTTTCATTTTTCCTATTTTAAGTCATTCTAGGATTAGTTTGTTCAAATAAATGACGATGGTTATCTGTTAATGAAGTGCATCAAATCAATGAGACAGAACAAGGATTTGTTGTGAGTAATCTTATTTGAAGAGTCAATGATTTTAGCTTTATATAAACACTTTTACAGGGCAGGACTCCAGCGTGCGCCCTCACATCTTTACACCTCCCTACTCTCTCATAAATTCGCTGATTTACAGGCTTCACTTTATACAATTTCTTTCCACAAACAAGCCGCTTTACACGCCGTTTTATGGCTCGTCCTCGGTGTGCGGTGCACTGCACCAAAGTTAATGTTCAGACGTTCGCAAATACATTGATTTAAACTATACTGTGTCCCTGGGGTCCCACACGGCGTCTCTCAGTAACTTCTTCTCTCAGGATTTTGCTATCAAACGCCCAGTTTGTGTATGTTTCAAACAATCGGGATATACGAGAACATTTTACAGTTCTTACTTTCAAAACACTTAAGGTTCACTCGATCTTACACCAACATACTTAAACAACCTCCTGAGTGAAGGAAATTGGCTAATTTAGAAATGAATAAATGTGTTTTTGTAGTGTATAAATATATGAGCGCCGCTATTTCCTCGTCTGGCTGCTGCTCTAATCACAAGTTTTCGATGCGTTTCTGCAGAAAATGATAATTACAGTAAAATGCAAGTTAAAGAAAGACATTTATGACATTTTGAAGAAAAAAGTTATTTTGAACCAGACGACTGGTATTTATCAATTTTCGCAGATCATTGTAAAATGTATAAATGGGATTCTGTTCCACATTTGATTTATGATCCAGTTTGACTTCCTATTAACCTGCAGCCCAATGTGTTGAATATCAACACCTAGACCTCCTGACTTCCACTCTTATGCTACAAATGGATTTTAAACGGCAGGTGTTTCAATTAATGTGATATTGATTTTTTCCTCCATATCTTCCAGCCTAAAAGTAACTTGAAATAAAAGGAATATTCACCCAAGCTCGGTGCGACCTAACTCATTGCTTTGAGGATACATCTACTCATCAAAACTATGGCGAAACCCCAAAAAGCAAATGCACATTTTGACAAGGTGTAATGTAATGAAGTTACAATCGCAGCGTCTGACCACATGGGACAAGTCAAACAATGCAGCGAACTATAGACGCAAAGAGGGGGAAGGCTGATGATGACACAACAGGAACATATGTTTCCAGGCGATACTTTCACTTGTCTGAACAGACAGCCAGCTGCTGTGCCGTCCTGGAAAATGACAAGTCGAGTCCCTAAACTATAGCTCCTAGGTCTAGCCTCGCAACAATATGACACAACCCAGCAGGTATTTTAGCAATAGTTATGTATGCAATAGCAGAAAACATGGCCCGGGGCACAGGATGGGTGTTGGAGAAAGAACTGTCCTGGAATTAAACACAGCAGCAATAAAGTAACCACAATACAACACAACTTATATGAGATCATAAGGCAGAGCTGTACACCCTTTATAGATTAAGAGGGTGTGTGTGGTTTATATATTACGATCAGAGACACACACACACAACGTCTGAAGACCATCTGCATTCATCTGCACAGTCATCGATGGGAGATTGTAAACACGGTGACTAAAGCTGAAGCTATTTGCTTTTCGACACGTCTTGTAATTCCTCTAAAAGTATCAATTGTCAGACATTTTATTTCATTGTTTTGTTGTTTATTTATCCACGAACAACTCCACCAGCAGCAGCTGTCGGCGGCACTACTTTGGCACAGCCCCGTGGACAAGAAAAGTGACATTTGATTGCGGGGAGCCGGCGGTTGTTTAGCTGCATTTATACACAAACAGAAAACTGATGTTTAACTCTTTGTTGTACAGGTCTGACCAGGCGTCACGTCTTGCCCCAAAAGAGTCAAGAAGATCGGATTTCAAGCGGTAAACAATGGAAAAAAATCGGATGTAAGCCACACACAAAGGCTAGACCTTTTCTGAAAACTGCTCGTGCAAATGCAGGTTCAGACTCACAGGATGATTTTAACGAAGTCACAGCACCGAAAAAAACTGAATAAAAAATACGACAGAAGCTTACACGGGTGATAAATTCAAAGCTCATCTAACCGACAGTTAAAGTGACTCCAATGAATAAGCAGGTTGTTAAATTACAGCTGTCAGTCTGTTTAAATTCTCAAAAGGTGCCGGGGCCGAGGAAGTGTGGCAGTCGCAGTGTTAGTCACAGTAAGAATATCAATGACCGTAATAATTGAAGGAATAGTGATAAGTGTGGAGGGAGCTGTGGTTGTTAGACTCCATCTTTAGGTCCGTGGGACTTTCCAATCGTTCACCAATCATATAATGAAAAACGTGTAATGGCAGTTAAACGAGTGAGAAAAAAAAAACAGTCCATATGGACAGCACACATTTAATTTCACACGGTTCATGAAGGTAAGCCTGGTGAGCAAATATCCCAAAACATCCAGCGCAACAGAAACAAACAAATCCTACAAATGTATGAATGTGTCACATCTGCTGGGAGGTGCAACCAAGCAGGGTTATCAAAGGAAACAGAGCAGGCTGATACTGTATATCAGAGCCTGCTGCGTCTTTTGTTTGTGCCCCACTCTCTACCTGTTTGTGAGCTTTTTTCGCATGCAACTGCTTGCAAAGCGGTGAGCAGCGCAAATTCCTTTCCAGCCCTCAGCCTGCCAGAGCCTCCAGCACAGAGCACCCATACACCACGTCGGATCGCAGCCCGACGCATTCCCGGAGCCATCAGCATGAGTACACGCGTTCATACCTCCGCTGGTGCAGCTCAGGAAGTCCCAGAAATGCATGTCGGCGGCCGCGTACACAGGGGACTGAGCCTCTGCTGAATTACAGACTCCTGGATGTGATTCTGTTCTGTCTCTCCACTTCCTAGTTGTACTGTACGCTGTCACTTACAGGAGAGGGGAAAACACCCGCCCACTGATTGTTTCAGACTGACACACCTGGGGGCTGAGTTTCATTTCCAAACTGCTGCCTCCTTCTCCTAAGCTCTCATTTCTAATCGTCTTCCCACTACCGCTCCCTTCGCTCCCCCATCTGATCCAGTACGCTCATCTTCATCTTTTTTTCTGACCTGAAAAGAGAGACGGCTGTAAAAATTGATCCAACATCCTCAATGTTTCTTTCCACATCCCTGCCTCTTTAGATTAGTGGAAGTAGCG
Organism: Clinocottus analis; assembly: GCF_023055335.1. Taxonomy (NCBI): domain Eukaryota; kingdom Metazoa; phylum Chordata; class Actinopteri; order Perciformes; family Cottidae; genus Clinocottus; species Clinocottus analis. Next base: position 2,488,923 of record NW_027176251.1, on the reverse strand, counting down.
GGAGAGAGGAGGCCAGGAGAAACCGACAGAGGCCCTTCTTTATCTACCGTGTGAATAACACGGGTGTTAAAATGATGATTTATACTCACAGATTATTCATATGTACACAAAAATCTGACATTTGAAATCCAATCGCACAGGACAGATGGCACAACATTACTGATAAGCACCAGTCAGGTTTTAATATATCAGACTGCAGACCTGTGCACAACACTGGAAAAAAATATAAGCCATGAATCACAGCAATGACTGGACATGCAATCGAGCAAACATTAACTCGCCTTTCAATAATATCTACACTGCAGAGTGATTGTGTGCATCCATTGGGAATAGTGGCGACTTCATGGAAAGGCCAGGAAGTAAAAATGTCTCGGTAATACACTCAACACTGTTATATATCTTTTACAGAACCTGCAAGCAGATGCTCCATCATTAGTGGGATTTAATCACAGTTTATTTAACTGGAAAGTGAGCAGACACTATATGGCAGGCGTGTATTCAATTATAAGAGACCTGAATTAGCTCTGAGCTAGTTGCTGTTCAATTATCAAACGTTGTTTTTTTTTGTTGCCCACAATCTTTTCAAAACATCGGAAGACTTTGGGATCCTGACCCTCCAGTGAGGCTGCAAGGGGACGTAAATAGTTACATAAAAGGACCAAAAAGGAAAGAAAAGAAGGATGGAAAGCAGAAATCTGTTGGAGACAAGATGCATCTCTGTCTCCTTAAACCCCCAAAGGAAAACTGATCAATCCTGAGTGATGGCTCCTCAGCCAACACCATGTTTAGTTCTGCAAATGTTGACACCTGGAAACACTACCTAAGCATGCTTAAAGGGATGATCACTTCACAAACAACACATCCAGTCGGCCTACCACAGCGAGAAGTGGACAGTATTGTGGTTGTTGAGAAAAGACAGGCACAGGCGACCCCAACACACTCTCCAGGTGCTCAGCTTCAGCAGGAACTGACCCGCTTGGTCTTAAAAAAAAAAAAAAAAAAAAACGTTGCTTGCACCCTCCTCACCCAACAAAAAAAAGTATCAGTTTGAGCAACACGTAATTCATCCACACGCAGATGTTTCTCCGTGTGTCGCTCTGCATGACATAAACCCTCCTCGCCTTGGACCTTTGCACCTCCGCGGAGGCACAGAGAGGGGTGGTTTCGGCCACTGCACCACTTGTCTGTCTGTTTGGAATACAAATGACTCCGCGGTGTCAAAATGAGCAGTGTTTTCACTTCATTCAGCCCACGATAATTCACCATAAATCACCATAAACAACCCCTCGCTGCCCTCCGCCTCTTGCATGCGCGTTAACCCCATTGTCTGTGTGTGCGTGTGTGTGTGTTACCCCCCCCCCCCCTTTAATGCTAAGCTAGCTCGGCTAACGGTGGGCTATTCCCATTTAATCCGACCCCCTTCCCCACCCCACCTACCCGCCCAGAGGGATCAATACTCACCCGCTTTTCAGCTCCGTAGCTCCGGCCGCACCTACTCCCCGTAACCAGCCAGTGAGTTTTGGGGGTTTTATATAAATGTATGAACCCCGTTGGTATCAGAGCCGGCTTTTGGTGGCTGTGCCTCTCCGTTATGATCCTCTCTCCCGGTCTGTGTTTGTCCTCAACAGCGCCGTGCCCGGTAGTCGGTGTCCACTGACGCTAGCTAGCTTGTTAGCATCGCCGCTGCTGCCGCTGCTGCTGGAGCCGGAGCTTTTCCAACATGGCCGCAGCTGTCTGGGCTCACTGACAGCAGGAGAGGGGCCCTACGTGTCCAGCACTGCACAGCATGGGTCCCCCCCCCCCCTCTTTCACACACACACACACACACACACAAATTATTTTTTTATTAACGCCCCACTGTTGCAATGCCCTCCTCAATTTATCTTTTTAAATAATGTCACAGAGAGTGAAGCTCAACACTTCTCCCAATTCCCAAATTACTTCTCACTGTACATACTGTTTGTGAGAAAATTGATCGCTGCATGTGTTTCAGTGTCTGTGTAGTGTTTATATTTATTGTTAGTCTGTGCAACAGGAGACACTAATATTGCCAGTTACAGTTCTGTCACTTTTTTTATGAATTTATTGCCATCAAAGTGTCCACAACTGAAAATATCCACCAGCCAGGATGTTCATCAAATCATGAAAAATATGATGATACATTTTATCAACTAAAGCTGATTACAGCACCAGATAAATAAATACCCATATCAAATATTTTGGAACAGCATGCAACTATTATTCTGGTCTGTAATGATGATGTGTTTGCCTCTTTGGTTGATGTAGCTGATAAGAAGTTGTGGAAACTGAGTAGCAGTCAGTGATCAAAACTGCTATGAACAAAATAGACATTATTTCACTCTTCGATGTTACTGAGTGAAGCTGAAATAAAATCGCTCTCCACTTTGTCAGCCCCACTTGGGGGGAGTAATTGCTGTGCTGGTATAGGGCCGACATTAAATCCACCTCGTAGGACAAATCACAAATGTCTATACCCAAGAGGAAGGCTATTTGCAGGATTTAGTATTTTTGAGATGCAGCTACACCTAAGCACATGAAATAATAGGAAACAGCGGATGTAAGAACCTGCAGTCGCGCTAGAGCTGCTGTCTCATGTTTAAATGACCTCTTAAGAGATTTCTGTCATACATTATTCATCATAGGATCATAATGTAAGCCAAACAAAAGAAGCTTTGAAATAAAGATGCTCCCCGGACACACAAACACACACACAAACAAAATTATTGTGACTTTGATGCTGTCTGCCATTATGCTGCGCTGAGTCTGTGTGTCTCCACTGTCTTGCTGTCACAGCCCAAAACAATCCATCTACTGACAGCAGGCCTACACACAGTCCCACCTACACATACAGTACATTCATGCATGCAGCTATTGTCCACACACACAAACACACACACACACACACACACACACACACACACACACACACATAAAGACGCATACTCAGATCAAACATTATTTTTATGCAAACTGAAGTGTGATGCAAATTTTGGCACAAGGGAGGGAGACACTTAGGGGGATTAAAACTCACGACGTCATAGCTACAAGGTGTCCGCTAGGGCCAGCAATATACTCCACATATTCACAGTCACAAAGCTTGGCAGCTGTTGGGGACAAACATATTATGTTTAACGTGAATATCCAAACAGTATGGAAAAAAAGGAAAGAGTAAATTAACCATGAGCCATTTGCGGATGGCAGGCCCTGTTTATATTCTGTACTAGATGCAGTTAAAACCCCACTGCATATAGTTAGAGCGGTTGATGTTGTGTATCACGCAGATATTTCATTACATTGTCTCTGATGGAGCTGCTGCTTTACTTAATAGAGTTTCATTTGATTCAGATTTAAATGCGCAAATAGAGGACGCAGACGTATCATAACAGTCGGTTTCCAAATTGAAAAGGGGAAGTATGTTAATACACCGAGGTCATTTGATCGACTCCCACCTTTATTGACCAAAGCATTTGCACATTTCCTGTTTCACTCCTTGATTTGTTATTGTCTTGCATATGTTGTTCGTCATTTGATGGGCTCTAAACAATGCAAAAAAAAGTTATCACTTCAACAGGATCAGGATTAGCAGAGAAAACCCGAAAGAATAAATCTCTCATGGCACGTGAGTGTGTTCAGGGATGATGGATAAGAAACAAACTATTATACAATGCACTTTAATCCAGCCCACTGGGAAGGGACACGGCTAAATACGAACAATAAAAGATATTAAACAGATCCATGCGTGATATTAGAAACCGAGCAGATGTTGGACATTTGACTTGAATGTTATTTGGCTGCGTGACTGCTGGTGAATTACAGAGAAAGAGAACAGAAGCGGTTACAGACCGCCACCTAGTGGACAGTCAGCAGAGGTACACGTCTTCAACCAGATCGACATTAAATGATAGCTATACTACGAGAGCATGTTTATGGAAAGTAAAACATCTGTGCAAAATAACTTAATGAGCATGTGTTTCTTTAGAATTGATTACAATAAAGACACGTGTAAAGATTGATGTAATTAGATTTCCCTTTTGTGTAAAACAAATATTTCCTGATGTTCTGGTCCCTGCTCTCAGTTGAAATACTAGCAGAAGTATTTCACAACTTCCATCTCAAATGTATGGAAGCCCATTTTCATCACACAAAAAAGGACAAAAAAGGACACAAAATAAACATACATATATAATATAATAATAAAAAAAAAATTTCGTTGATTTTTTTTTGTGGACACCAAAAAAAAGTCGACAAAAAAAAAAAAAAAATTTTGGTCCTAATTTTTATTTATTTTTTTGGTCCTAATTTTTTTTCCCGTGGCGGAAATGGACTTCTATACAGGTGTCTTCTTTTTCCCTTAAATGAGTAGGACTATGTCACTGATTTAGCATTGCACATGAAACTGCCAGACACCAGAAGAAGCAGAAACAAACCCAGAACATATTGTCTTTTTTATTCAAAACAATCCAATCAAATAACCCGAGAGGCTATGAACAACAATATTTTGTCAGAAATACGTTGTTTGTATGACGGTAACAATCACAATCCTATTTGATGGCTGTTATTCTCTTTTAAATCCAACATGTTTTAGTTGTAGGGCTACTAAGTTCAAGGTTTCTGACATAAAAACAGAACAATCTGACTTGTTACCACAACATTTACACCATGTGAACGTTAACAGGTCCGATTGTTCTGTTTTTCATCTGTAGGTAGAATACATGAGACACTTACAGTAGATGACTAAAATAGCACAATACATACTTCCTTACATCTGTTTTAATCATCAAATTGAATGTAACTTGTCTTTACGCTAACAACATGATTTTGTTTTCACAAAATTCCAATTTAAAACAACCATTTCTTATCTTCAACATATATTTGTAACACATAACACGTGTATGTCACACAGATGTCACATGTTGCATTTACTCATTTCACATTACTTATGAACATCCAGTTTTAACACTAGTATCTTTTCATTTGAATTATATAAATTACATGAATACACATCTGAGTTTTGCATAAACGCACAATTTTCAAACCAAACATTTTCAGCTTTCACAATTTCCTCATGTGGTGCGTATGGCCATAAATATTCAGAGCATGAGGAATAAGAAAAAAGAAATAAAGTAGAGAGAAGGAGACCAGTTGGGAACAACGTCAAGAGAGAGAAGGATTGTTAAATGGATGAAGGACTCAGAGGGATTGAGCCTCAAAGTCACCGGAAGGTCACGACCTTTGACCTTCCAGATAGAGCTAGTGCTGCGTAAAGGGCACGACAGAGAGGACCTGTCTGGATATACTGAGGTATGCTTTTGCTTTATTCGTGTGCTATTCAGTGCGGCGTGCGTTCCATCATGCCAACTGAGAGGACTTTGACGTCATCTGGTTGCTGTTGGAGGAACACTCCATGGCGACGTCGGTGTGCGAGCGCCCGCGCTTCTCCTCGGCGCCACCGCCGCCGCGCGACAGCGTTTGGACGCGCTCATTTGTGTGCGCGCGGCTCCGAGAGCCGTCCATGGACGAGACGCTGGAGCCCGAAGCCGTCCGAGAACGGAGTCTGGTCATGCTGGCGCTGGACACTGGGTCGAGAGAGAGCGAGAGAGAGAGAGAGAGAGAGAAGAGACGCTTTTAACGGTCATTAGAGGGATTGCACCATATTGATTCATCCTACAGTCAAATCCACTTATTGTAATAATACTATAATGTTCTGCTCTAAACGCCCATAAGGGGTTTCAGTAATCCTCTCAGTCACAGGAAGTGTCGTTTAATCGGGGTTTGTTTAGAAATGAACAGAGGAAGAATTGAGTGGCTGCCATAACCGACAGAGATTGGAATATCTTCTGGACTAATGTCTCATTTGTTATAACTCTAATGATAGATTTAGAGTGGCTTACAGTATCCCATGCCCTGGATGAAGTATTTCAGAGCTTCGATCACTTTGGCTGGCTGTGGAGAGAAAGATGAAACGTATTAATCATATGTCCAATCAATCAGGAGTGCAGATTTTATAGTTCAGCCAATAACATGTCACAGCCCACCTGATCCACCTGAGGAAGTCCTCCGCAGTCCGCCATCTTGAAAAGCAACGTGCAAAGGTCAGGTGTTATGTTAATGAGCTTTCACTTGACTTAAGTACAAGTTGTTGTTTGGAAACAGCAGATCACTCATCGTTCTCCACATGTGTGCAGCTTTAACTTCTCTCTCCTTTTTGGTTACCTTGAGCAGCGTCGTCTTGGTGGGGTCGAGTTTAGAGTTGCAGTCGACCACGGCCTCCACGACTGGAGAATTATCTCCTACGACCAGCAGAGTGGAGCACCTGAGCAGACGGGCGGGTGACAGGAGAAGTCAGACATACAATGTAATGATGGCCGCTAACAAGGGCATTGTAATACACGTGAATGAATGTCTCCGTAAAGGTCAGCGTGTTTACGAACTTGAGGGTTCTGGCGTTGATGTTCCCTCCAACAACAGGCCTCTCCACCTCCAGAGCGATGCGGCTGTTGTAGGAGTGGAGGAACAGCGTCACGTTGGACTGGTTCATCGTCGTTGTGATGTGGTGACGGTACGTCGCTATGAGGTCATGGTTGGTCTCAATCTCATCCTGAACAATTACAGCAGACAGGACGACAGAGATAGTCGGTTTTCCATATTGAAGACCGACTTGATGTTTCCTAATCAATGTGTTCGAAGTTTGATAACTTACCTTTCCAAACAAGTGTGTGATGACCGTGTCCGGGAGAGTGTGGGTCCATTCAGTGATCTTTAACACACAATGACATTCAGATGATAATATATCTACATTACAGGTTTAAAATAATCATCAAATGAAAAACCAAACGCTCTCGCTACTCTTCTTGTGGCCTATTGGGACAAACACTATACACAGAAATTGCTACACACCTCCATTGCGGCTTACGTGTCAGAATCAGTCACATATGTAATCTAATATCCATCAATACAACACCACACACACACTGCTCACCTTGCTTGCAACCGAATCTATCAGTCCTTCAGCGTTTGGGTTAATGTTGATCAGAACCAATCCGTCCACTAGATCTGGATGATTCAGCTACACACACACACAAACACACACATGCACACACACAGAGGACCTGTTAGTAATATGACTCATTTAGTTTTTAAGTGTGTCATGTTCTTGGGTTACATCATTGATTTCTACGGTCATATATTTCCGCTTATATCCTACATAACCATCTTTCTATTCCCTATCCAGAGTTTTTTTTATTTATTAATAGCATGACTGCTGCTACAGACAGCAAATTTCAATGATCAATTTATCAAATTTCAGCCGACCTCTGGGACTTATGAAACATGTATTTTGTGTCTTTATGGCAATACATAAGAACGATCAGTAACTCTAGATCTGACTTTTGTATTTGCTCGTGTTCGATATTGAAGGAAAGTGAGAATCTGTGCAGACGAGAGTAAAGATTAAAACTTTCTATTTGGCGAGCCAAGTGTCAAACTGCGTTCTCGTCGCGTGTCAAGACCAAATGGGATTTAGAGACGAGATTTGAACTCACAGCAAATTTAGCCAGGATGTAAGCTCCAGCTCCGACTCCCACTCCAATCACCCGACTCAACCTGCAAAGCCCACAATCAAAAGGTCAAGCCGAGTTAGATAAGAGCGTGCCGCGTGAACAATACTCTGACCTTTTAACGAAACAAAGACAACTGAAAAGTGTTCGCTGCGTTGTGGGATGGACTCACCCAAAGTGTTTGAGGACGGCGGGCAGCGCTTCAGACAGCTGGTCCATGGAGGGGTAGGCGTATCTGAAGGGTCAACACAACCATCAGCAGGTGTGGGATCCTCTCCCTTTGATCACATAATGGTGGTATAATGACAGCGGGACATAGATTACAGGGTGTACTGACTCAGCGTGCAGCGTTTTGGCTCCCTCGTGTTGTCCCGGTGCTTCAACGTGACAAACAGGCAAATGTCTGATGATTTCCCGCATGTCCTCGTGGTGGAAGAGTGTGTCGAAACAGGACTTATCTGAGAGAAATTACATAAATTCTGTTCAAGTTAGGTGATAAAAGGTGATAGGAATACTGAATATAATGTTAGAAAAGTATTTATATCCAATAATATGTATAAGAAGTGCACAACATTGGATTATTAATATGTAAAAATAAAGTGTTGATTAGAGGATGTGAAATGTTAGAAAGAATAGTTTGATACGTTTGATACGTCAACGCAAACGAAGATAATTTGTCCTTATAAACCAACAATAATAGCAGATATATCTAGTTTTCATCTTAGCTGATTTCCCCAAAGTGATGAGTAGTGGTGATGGAAACACACTACGGTCCAAACGCCACACTATTGTTGGGACTTACGGTTCAGTCCAACGTCATGAAATGTCAGGACGGCGGGGAGGTTTGCCTTCGGCGTTCCTGTCATGATGCAGTGGACGTTCCCATAGTGAGTCTCCACTTGCTCCTCCTAAAACAAATAGATTCAATCACATCGTCAGATCGTTTCTAAGTGGCTGAAGATAAACATTTACAAATGTAGTTCATTTTTTTAGCTGATTAGAGCACTTTTATTTTCCAGATACTGTTAAAATACTTTATAATTTCCCATATAGATATAATATGATGATGCACTCTAAGTGATATCGAGGCAGAAGTCATGTAACTTTGCACAGGGATTACATCCGTCAGGTGTAATCTCTCTGGGATACTCACAGTGATGTGAGTCTCAAAGACAGAATCCCCCTCGTGATCCTCGAGTACCATGGCTGCCGATGGAGCAGAGGAGAGCCCAACACAGATGAAGCAGATGTGTAGTCCTGTGTCGAGCTTCGCTTCTTAAATTCCTCCAAATAATTTGGGATCCTTAATTGTATTTCTTGACACTTCCAGTCCCGCGGGAACAGTCGACCTGAGAGCGACGGCGCTTTACGTGTGTGTGCAGACTTTTTGTTTGAGCTGGTTTATATATCCCCCTCCGGGCTAAATGATCTGCCTCTAAGCCTTAACTCCAACCTGGCTTGCACGTGGACAACTGACCCGTCCTGTTTTAATCTGACCTTCGGCTGCCGCGTTCCCACAGAAACAACACTGGAGCCCTCAAAGAGATTTAACCAGAACATCGTACACTCCAAAAAACACACCTTTTTTTGGCTTTCATCCATCTAAGATACCTCGAGCAAAAATATCTAGCGGAAATTACAGATGATCATGAAATGTATTTCTAGACATTCATGAAACTTTTCTCCTTTTGAACAATGTATCTGTGTGTTTCATGCACAGCAACTGAAATGAATCGAAAACCACCACGAAAAAAAGTATTGAAAACCAAAAATCGGACTAAATGCATACTTGATATCTTGGGGCTTACATTCAAATCACAGGTGAAGCTTGTTATTTGCGCTGTGAAGCGTCAGTGGAATCACAACACGTTCAGCCAAGCCTTGAGCAGGTCAGCTGTCTAATCTCAGCAAACCATCTGCTCCTCACAGCAAAACATTCAGCTCGTTGCCGCTCGCTTTATCCTTGACCCTTCCGCTAACGAGTACATCAAGGTAATTTGGATTTGGTCATCTCGATCTTACACGGCACTCATTGATCCTACGTTCTACAAGTACATTAAAGTAAAGATGGAACTCTCCATTAGCAAAGTCCGATTACGGCCTTCAAATTCCCAAATCTATGAAACGAAAACAGATGAGATTCTTCAGTTGGAATAATTGTCTGAGTGCATCATTGAATGTCAGAGTTGATACCCAGAAATTCTCTAAATAAGTTTGACTGTTTATTTTAAATGGTTTGCTGCCTAAAGAACATCGTCCCCGCCGTTCAGCATGTTTTTTGGGGGTGTTTCTCTGCATCGAGGGGCCGTGTGTCCTCCTCTTTCCCTCAGCTGGGACACTGAAAATAGGTCGCGGGGTCGGTCTTCCAGCTCGCCGATGACCACAAAAACACACGGTCCAACAAAGGAGTGGCTCAAGAAGAAGAAGCACCTTCAGATCATGTGGCCGAGCCAGCCTCCGGACCTTAATCCCAAAGCAAATCTGTGGAGGAAGCTGAAGCTTCCAGTTGCCAAGTGGCCGCCTCGAAAACCTTAAGGATTTGGACGGGATCTGCAAAGAGGAGTGGAAAAAAATCCTTCCGGAGATGCGTGCAAACCTGGTGACCAATTACAAGAAACACCTGACCTCAGAGCTGGCCAACACCGGTTTCAAAGTCCTGAGTCATGGTTTGCTCGCAGATCAAACGCTTATTTCACACAATCAATTACAGTTTAAACTTTTATATGATGGGATTTGTATTTATATTCAGTCTCTCATGAAAGAAACACACAATTACAATTATAAACCCTTCTTTTTGTCAGTGGGCAAACTTACAAAATTGGCAAAGGGATCAAATACTTGTTTTCTAGTGAGCCATGACTATAAGAACATTTAAATTGTAAAATTCAAACCTCGATATTTCGTCAGCGGAGCCTGCTCTCAGAGCAGAGGACAGCTGTGGAGCAAAGAACTGCAGAACAGAGCATCGGTAGTTTTCAATAATCTTCCACTGTGCACCATTTTAGTTCTCATAAAGCGTTTGTGAGTAAAATCACTGCAGATACACAACTTTATTTACTCATTTATGGTGTATTCCAGAGGGTCAGATGAAGCAGATACAGCTATCCGATGTGAGCATATAGAGCTCACTGGAGCAGAGGAGTAACTTCTCCAGTCCCCTCACCTGGTGAATCTTCACCACCTGCACAGAGCGAGGGTGTAAATTAGCAAAATCTGGAAATAATCTAATAATGCCAGAATGAAACATTTGTAAATAGCTGAGGTGTTGTGTTCACCTCTATTGCTGCGATCATTTCAGAAGCAATCCGTCTGATGTGTGATGTTGCACGACAGATAGGCACTTAGGACTGTATGAAAGGAAGAATTAGGAAGGAACGAGTGTGATTCACCGTAAAGACCCTCTGATTAGCAGCTCATTCCTAGCATGAGTGTTCATCAGGTGCTTTGTGTTGATCGATTATGGTTGAAAGTGAGCGTTTAGAGGCCGGGATGAGAGGCTGAACCAGATGCACACTTTTAAAGGCTGATTTGGGATTCATAAAAGGAAATTGCGCACTAGCAGGTGTACGCAAGGTTTTATAATTATTGATATTTTTGGCCTTACGTGAACATACGCACACGTTTAGTGCTTCACTGCGCTGCAATACACCTCGGTGGCCGTCCTTAAAAAAGGCTTCTTAGGAGAATGAGCGGTTTGATTATGTATTCAAGGTTTACAGATGTATTAAAAGGATTTCCCTGTGCGTAGAGTAAACACACACCAACACATTGCTTTGCTGTCTCCAAGGTAATTGAATTGCTCTTGAATGTCTAAACCCCTGTGATGGCAGCGGGTCAAATGTTTAGGGATTAGCTTCAGACAATCAGGTGTGGGAAAATAAAAGAGCGCCACGGCCTCAGTCAGGTGACCCTGCGCAAAACACTGAATGTTAAGGCTCACATGAAGAAGTCAGCTGCATGCTGACTTGTTTATTTAGTCGTTGTCACTGGCGTACAGATTATTCCTTGGATTCCTTGAGAGGTATTACATGGTGTGATAGTCGACTGTATCCAGTGGCTGCAGAGGCTAGCAGCTCGCCGAGAGAAAATGCAGCAGACTGTGCTGTGGCCACCTTCTTTTTTAAGACATAATGCCACCACTGCTTCGAACACAGCAGGTACACGCCGCGACTGTAGATGAGCGCTGAGCGTGGAGCAGGTTTAATCCATTTAGCGGCGGCTGAAGAGCAGAAAACAGCAGATGGGTCTTACTCAACCTCACGTCCGCCTGAAGCCATTTTAACTCGGACTAAACGTTGGCCTGCCGGCCTATTCCACCATCGACCACGTCCCCGTACTTTGTGATCTTTTCCTATGCATCATTGTGTCACCTTTTGTGCAAAGAGACTTGAAAACAACAGCCTGTTGTTTTTCTTGCTTAGATTTTTGGTTGTATCGTGTGTCAGAGGTTCAGAGTGGTTGTATAATCTCAGTAGTTGAAGCGCCTTCAATATTAAAGCAGTCTAATACGACATGATTCTGCTCTGGTGTAATCCTTCATTAGGCGAGATGCAAATACAAAAGGTATGGTCAAATAATACAACACAGCGATTCAGAACTTAATGAAGAGGACACTTTAAACATCGTACGGGTCCATACAGAATTTGACAGTATTGGTACTCAAAGTTCATTGTTTTACAAACCCCACAGTCTTAAAATAGCTGCGTGAAGCTGCAACTGAATCTTGATATCACTAATCCTGTGTCAGACTCCAGGGTTGTCTACCCGACTCTGCACCTGTGGGTCATTTCCAGCAGATGGAGATATAACATCAACCTTCTGGATGCAGCGCGTCTGGCAGCATGGAATAAGTTCAGAATATCGACACCCTGCTTTGTTTTTCTCCTGACAAACCTTATTTGTTAAATGACTCTTGCTTTACATCAAAAGCACTTTGTACTCAGCACTTTGCACTCCCACACGTAGCTTCAATTTGACAAATGTGGCCTTACATCTATTCAATAAGATATCAAAGGAAGCCTCTTGGGGCTCTTTTGGGTTTGTTTTGAAAATCCATGTGGGTGTGTCTCCTCGAGAAACAGAAGGACTGGACGGTGAGATGGAAAGTGAGTTTTGAAAGCCAGAAATCTCAGCATGAAGTGACCCTTGACTCACGAGCATTGATATTGGACCTTATGTAACGTGTTGCACATGCGATCTGGACATTCTGTGAAGTAATTAAAGCTTCTGGAGCATCAGGTTGCACGAGGGCGCGTACTCCAACACTTTATTTGCTTTCTTTCTTCTTAATCTTCGGGGCTGCAGACCTACTTCTACATGCATTATATAATGTTGCCGGTACAGTAAAGTTGTCTGGTCATGCTGACAGCTGCCTGTCATGGTAACTCTCCAGTCTGCAGGTGAAAGTCCTGCTGTCCAACTCTCAGCTTTCAAAAACTCTAATTATACACACAGCAGCTGCTGCCGCTTGCCACATGCTTGACCGTGTGTGTGTGTGTGTGTGTGTGTGTGTTTGTTGTTGTTTGTGTGTGTTATTAAGTATGTATAGGATTTTTTCCTTGAACTTGAGTGTGCGTGTGCGTGTGTGTGTGTGTGTGTGTGTGTGTGTGTCTCCTGTATGTTTCCGAGGGTGTGCACGTGTTCATGTGCACAAACACACGGGCCCTTTCCACACTTCCTTGTATAGTATGATCAGCTAAGGACACACAGCGTGACGTGTTGTTTTCATGACCTGGCTAGAAAAAGAGATTTAGGGACAGTAGCTGCTTTGCTGTGGAGTTAAGCCTTCAAAGTTTGATCCCTGAAACAGTTTCATTAAAATTAAAAGTAAAGTAAAGGTCCATTAAATCTCCCCGGCGGCTCTTTTGTTTTCATTTGATTCAGTTTTAGAGGCCTGAAAAGGTACAAAAACAATCCAGGTATTCAAGTGAAGGACTCATGAAATCTTGGATATAAGTACATTTGTAGGATTAATGTTTGTATCTGTTCGCGACCCCCTGGGGGTCCTGTCCCTTCGGGGAACACTGCTATATATAATGCAGGTCGTGTCTATTAGCACTGTATTGCATTGCATTTTCATCATAATGTCCTGTATCATATTATTTAGATGTGCAACACAAGATCCCTCCGACTCAACTGCAACCTGCAGCGACTGTCAGCTGTGACGCTGCACAGGTAACACCGGCATACGGCAACTAATCATTTGTTGCCTCGAGTAATCTAGTTGATCTTCAAAATATTAGCGTGGCTCAAAACAGGAAGCCCCGGAAATGTGATCTGATCCAACGATCACAGCATAGTGCTGCTTCTTCGCCACGCAGCCCTCCATGCTGCGTCTTCATGCACGCCATGCGGGCGAAGCCGGAAATGGAAGCTTACAAAATATAAAACGGGTGTAAGAAACCTCCTTTTCATATCCAGTTTCTTCGTAGTTGCTCTGGGGATTACAGAGTATTTCACACGGCTGCATGAGTAGTGTGCCTGAGGGACAGAATTACACACTCGTCCGGGGAGGGGACCCACTGGGTAATTGTATATATCAACATGGTTCAACACCATTTCAGTCATTCATTAGGAGGGAATGGCACACAAACTTATATAGACGTCAGTAGTCCAGACGTGGATTTATGAAAGATCAACTTTAGTTTGAAGATAAAGATGGACCATTATTAAGGGATTACCCACTGTATACTTTGTAATATAAACACCAACACGAGTAGCAGTTGTAATTACCAGGTATGTGTATGGGAATGTAACATTTTACTCAAGTATCGCACTTACAAGCAAAATTGAGGTATTTGTACGATACTTGAGTTTTTCCTTTTTAAGCAACTTTAAACTTCTCCTCCAATATATCTTAGAGGCAAATATTCTACTTCTTCACTACATTTGTCTGACAACTGTAGTGAAGTAACTAAAACCAGTGAAAACTAAAAACATGAATTAGATTCTGATAAAATGAAGAAACGTTCCCTCGTGAGTTAAGAATATTCACCGACTTCTTTAGGATGAATAAACTATTTTTAAGGGTTTTGGCTCAACTAGAAAATAAATCATCATGAATCTGACAACAAGGCTGTTTTTTATATTTACGTGGTTCTCACCGGATGCCGAAGCTACACACATATGATGAGTTTATAGCATATGATGCATTGCTGTAGATTAAAATACCTATGAAGTAGTTCAATTAGCACAATTTTTAACATCTGCAGCAGTAAAATGCATCAATCCCAAAACACTGACTGGGACAATTTTGCAGAAGAGTAACTTCACTTTAGAAACTAAACTTTGCAAACATCCTTTACTTCTGTTCCATTTTCAATGCAGGACTTTGACATTGGAGCATTTTCACAGTGTTGCATTAACACTTTTACTGAAGTAAAGAATCTGAATACTTAGCAGTAGTAGTAGTAGTAGTAGTAGTAGTAGTAGTACTAGTCGGAGCAGACTGGATGATAAAGCGGTCCAGTTCTACACGATGGTTGGACCACTGGAGGTCAAGCTTTTTATTTTTACCGGAGGCTATGTCTGTATTCAACAGCCACAAATACAACAGAGACGAGAGGCTAAGCCCGATTAGAGCGCCTCTATAAAGGTGATAGGAGGTTTAAACAACACCAATCATGACATGAAGCCAAGAATAGCTTTACAACGATAATCTAGTAAACCAACAGGTACACAAAACTTGACTCAAATAGAAGAATAATGCAATAAAAAAAGTCGTGTGACGTGTATGTTCATAGTGTTGAACTTTGACAGCAGCATTAGTTCTACATAAACACACACACACTCACAAGAACACACACACTCACAAGAACACACACACAGAGTTTGACAAGATATGAATTGAAGAACATGATTTGCATGACACAATATCAAGTATTTAGCCGTGTTATTGTCGATGACTTGAAAGGTTTGATATGAGGAAACAAAGTAATAAATTATCTCAAACTACTCAAAGTTAATCCAACTCTGGCAGGTGAGTCTGAGCGTTATTATTTTTAAATACCGTCATGGTCACCATCGAAATATGGCTTGATCACTTCCTTAACATTCAGTTGAAGCTGAGGGGAAAGGATCGTGGGGCGCTTTCACGGCGCCCAAAGTGTCCTTTCGGCTCTGTCAAAAGCACGAGACGACCAGCTGAGAGCTGACCTACAGGGTGTCGGCTCACATTCCCAGAAAACATTGCAGCAACCCTGTTTAGGCCGGTGCGATGCTGCCGGTAGTATCAAAACAGATGGTCCCACTGGAGCCGGCTGCTCCTCGGCACGAAGCTTTGAGAGGAAGAGCAATGTACAACCAGCAGACGACCCTGGTGTACATCACCGTGTAACTCATTCAAAAGCTGGAAAGAAAAGACATTTGTAAAAAGAGCTTTGAGTTGTCAGAAGATTAGACCGACGCCGTACAAATCCAAGTTCATTGACCATTTCACTTTATTCAAATGAGGCTGAAATTGACTCCCAGATTTGAGCAATTTTACGTAAAATGCTGCATGCATGACATCATGTAACATATTACAAATAGCCAAATGCGTAATTAAACTTCAAGAAAATAATTGACAGCATTTAAGTCATGTTTTCTGTAAATATTCACGTTACATTATACACAAATTCTCACAAATTCCCAGCCTTTCCCCACTCACTATGACGTCTGATGACTTAATCTGTGTGTGTGTGTGCACGCCTGCGCAGACCCTGTGCAGACATCTGCAGCGATTACAGGGCGAGCTTGTCTGTTGCATGAGACGCGTGAGTGAAAAACACTAGTGGTGGGGTGGGTTTAGTTAATTGTGGTTTCTATCCATTTAATTAAAAATCACGGTGGTCGTTGCAGACGCACGCTGCTTGTGTTTGTACTCCGTCTCAATTGGCTTCGTGGTCTCAGAAACATATCGCGACGTCCCATTCGAACACGGCGTTGCGTGCCAGGCCCGTGTTCCTGTCCCTCTCGACTGTGTTTACAATCACGGCGATGACACCCGTGCTTGAAGAAGCTGTAAAATACACGTACTGAACAATGTGTGAGCGAGCCATACCCACCTCTATTCTATGTTTAGATGTTGTTTGCGGCCAACGTCCTCAGCAAAGGACATCAAGGCAAAAGTCGAATCCTCTCTTTTTCCATCTTGCTCTTTTTTATCTGCCTGACAGTCACTTTGTTTTGGAAACCCAGCTGATCACCCACTTGTGGCTATATTTACACAGATTATCCAGGAAAAAAAAAGAAGGTGACAGGTCACCATAAGGAAAGCAAGAGGTGAGATAACAACTGGGCCTCGAGCCGAATACTTGTCACCGGGATGCGTGCAACACACACAGCTTGAGTTCTGAGAGCACGAATACGCACCGAGAAGGACTGAAGGAACGAGCGGCAGTCGTGATCCCGAACGCTTCAAATTTAAATGTGATGAATTGGAAAGCGTTCAAGTGTGTTTGAGCTAATTTTAGCTGCTAAGAGGAGTGTTTTTTAAAGCTCCGTGCGTGTGTGTGAACAGTCATGTCAACCTCTACTTGATTGATAGTGAGGTGAGGCCCCGGCGTGTTCTGCTTCAAGAAGGCAGTGCGTATGACTACCTTGTGACTCACATATCCATACCATAACCTTGTAAACAAATGGGAAAAACAAACGTTTAAAACTCCAAAATGCATGGCTTCTTGGAAGCCGGCCTCAAAATGACATCCGTGTAGAAAAAAAATAAATCAAGAAACAAAACCTTTTTCTTTCAGTCTTCAGACAAACACACTGATACGCTGGAGTAGCTTCACACAGTAGTTTGGCCGGAGGAACACAAACACACTTGAGACTATTGTCAGTTCAGGAGAAAGTTAATTCCATGAACTGAGACTGAAAGGTTTTACTTGTCCAGCCTGTCTGGTAGTAGCTCAAAGCGTCTATTTTTAGTAGGAACAGGGAGGGAGAAGGGGGAGAGAGAGGGAGGAAAGGAAAACAAGAGAAGGTCCAGACAGAAGTGTCATGACAGAAACAACCTCCAGTTCCTCAAATTATACATATATTATATTATATTTGAGAGAAATGTGAACTGAAATCCCTGATTGGCATTGATTGTGTGTGAGACCACGCGCCCCCTCGACCGAGCCTTGTAAGCATCAGCCTATGGGAAGGGTGAGGAGAGGAGAGGAGGGGAAGGACGGCGCCTCTTCTTTCCCCTGGAAGAGGGGAGGGAAAAAAGGGAATCGAGTGGATGAAGAGCACGAGGAGGAGGAGGAGGAGGAGGAGGGAGTGAGGCTCTTCTGCTCTCCCTCTAAGAGCATTAACTGTAGAGTGTTCTGGTAGTGACAGGGCTGTCAGGGTCAGATGGCTGCTCAGCCTGATTAGACCAGCTCACAGCAGATCCTCAGTCCAGAACGCTGCCGTGCCACAGCGAGGCAGAGCCGCGAACCGACACGTACGGTGCAGACATCGCAGCGGTTGCTGAGAGGCCAGGAGGGACAGGGAGAGTTCAGAGTCACAGCCGAGGCAACGCAACAGGTTGCTGCACAAAGACTTCATTTTTCTGCTGGTTGACCTCCAGACATTTCGGCTTCTATAGGCAGAAAAAAACAACAAAAAAAAAGCAGATTGACTTTTCTGTGCTAAAGAGGGAGAAGAACTGATATTTAGCCTGGGGGTTGGCCATGACATTGAATAGCAGGTAAGGACAATGACTTTATAGATCTGTTAGTAGATGCAGTGATCCAGCTAATCAGGAGACAGCGTTGCAGACTCTTGCCTCCACACACACATTGTGGCGTGTCATAGAACGAGCTGCTGGTATAGATACAGCTATAAATACAACTGCAGGTTTTCAGTGTCTACAGGGGTTTACTATAACAGGCAGTCAGCTGGTTGTAGGTCAGCACTTACACTGTTGAAGGATTACTGCATGCTTTTGCAGGACTAACTGTGGTTTGTGGATTTTCCTGTTCAGCCGGAAAATCTGTCCACTGAGGTAAGAGGGAAGAGACTCTATATGGTTTCAGAAACAACTCCAATGTAGGCATTCAGCACATCCTCCAGCTTCAGAGTGACGTGTGATTGGAGCTGCTGCAGAACACCGTGTGACTTCTAGTTGTACACTCGAAGGCGGCAACGGTGGAGGGCAACGTGTAAACAGGATTGATCCTATTTGAGGCTACTATACTACACTAACCCGCCGTCTTCACTGCTCACCTGCAAGGTTACCGTGTTGCACGTTGCACGCACCGTGGAAAAGTTTGGCAACCTAACCGCGACTCTGAAATAATTTTGAGATCCATTTTGGAGCCGGCCCGTGTGACACGGGCAACAGCCGGGGCGACCAACTGGCGACGCACCTGTTTTTAGAAGATCCGCCTCACAGTTTTAATTGGAAAGACGGCTACCGTCTGGCCGTTTTCTCCTCATGCTCCTCATGCTTTCATGTGGTGTTTTTGTGTTAAGTCACTCGGCTTTAGGTGTCAGCCAAACGCCTGTAACCTCTGCACTAGTTGCGAAGAGTTAGTATCACAATATATTAGGTTTAGATGTTTGGAGCTGTTTTTATTTAGACCTTGTCTGTCTCAACATGTCCGTCTGTCTGGTGTAGTTTTGTGTGATACGACATGTTTTGCTTTCATCCCGTGTGTCTCAGTAGAGCTTTGTGTTTGTGTTACACGAGGCTGGTAAAACATAAGTGGTGTCTTTAAAAAACAACCGATATAAGTTGTTGTTCTATCCACACTTTGAATTGACTGGATGGAACATTTATGACGTCCATCCTGATTAGTGGGAACAACAGGATAAATTCCTAATTATAGATAGTCAACAACCTGGAATAGACTGCACGGAGTAAGTCGGCATGTGATTATGAAGTGTGTGTGCGTGTGCGTGTGTGTGTGTGTGTGTGTGTATTGTCGGGAGCTGAAATGAAGAGGTGATGATGGATTACCCAGAGTACCTTTGGACTTTCGCTTATTGTTTTTCTGAATGTTTGAGCACATGAGTGAGAGAGATAATCAGCATTTGTTTTTCATTTTATTGATTAAGATGAAATACTTTCCACTTCACTACATCACGTGTTAGTGCCAGCCTTTCATGGAAGTATGGAAGATTTCTGGAGGTTAACCAGACAAGCTCTTTTTTAAATTATTGCTTGTTTAGTGCAGTATTCACCTGGTAGACTTTAGAAGAAACTGCGTTTTTTTATTTCCAAGCAGTGTTCTTCTTTCATCCTTTCACAAGACAGAATGCGGCAAATATGTATTTTCTTCAAATATACTTAACCGGAAAAAAACCATATTGCATATCTACATTACAGCATTAAGGGAAATGAACCGTTCAAGACACAATATTATACACCAAATATCAACTTGACATGTGTAAACAACAGCTGTTTGCATGACAAAATATGCCAAGTTATACAGCTGTTGATGCATTTTTCACAAAGTAGTGATCTGACATCTAAATCTACGAGGACCTGCGTTGAGCTGACCTTCCTTTCATCCTGTTCGGTTGGTTCAACATGTGGTCTTTTTGTGCTCTACTCTTTTATTTTACATCCTCCAGTACATTACTTATACGTCTGGTTTTCTCCTTTTTTCCCCTTCAGACCAAATTTGACTTGGTTGATATTGAGCAGGCTAAGATAATAACATTATTTATATTTTGTGAGCTACATTGTGTATTAGATTGCCTCATGCTGCATCTGACATCTGTTTCCCAGCTTTCTTGTCTATTAAATGCAAGTAGAACCACTTTTGTGTGTCGTTCACTGACTCCATATGGCGACAGTTTACTCGTTGTGTGAGTACATGTCCAAACAAATCAGAATCAGGTCTTACTTGCAAATATCATGTCTTAAATATGTGCATAAGCCTTGACGTTTGGCAGCCTTTGGTTTGTTATTTTAAGATTTCGTTTAAAAATAATTACAAGGACCAACACATTTTCAAAAGTCCACTTAGGTTCACGAGTGAGCGACAGGTCAGACCTCTAAAATAAAATATGAGAATCTGTATTTTAACCCTTGTATAGTGTTTTCATTTTTCATCAAAACAAAAATAATATGATTCATTATTTTTTCAAACTCCGTATTTGTTGTTTATATTGCTTCCAATTGGGACGAAGAAAACATCTGTTGAGTATTTAAACATCAAATTGTTTGATTGTGTTGAATTAAAAACCACAAAATACAGCGGGTCCAACAGACCCACAATACAAAACATGAACACCGTACGGGGTTAAACTAATGCTACAAATGTGTTTTGTGGGTTCGATGTCCAATCTTTTAAAACCTGTATACATGCACAAGTTAATGTGTGTGTTTATCTCTGTGCATCAGCCAAACAGCTTATCTCCTGTTGGCCTCCATATGACTGACGATGTCTGTTATCATAGCCACACAGTATAAGCTGGTTATGCAGAACGCTGGAACGAAGGCGGAACTATTGAAATTTGATTTCTACCCATTTTAATAACAGTTTTTCTGAACGTGATTCATTTGAGGAGTGACATTTCATCTGTGTGTTTTGTCATTTAGAACTGCTGGTTGATGGAGTTTGTGCGGCGGAGTGGTGACTACTGCCACGCCCAACACATTTAGAGCCGATCTGGGATGACGCCGCACCATGCAGTCCTGTGGCCCTGAAGCCTGAAAGACCATTCGGCCCCTCGCCCAGTGAACCAGCCAGCTCATGGGGTAACGCGTGGCGCCTCCACACTGGAAGCTAACGGGAGACAGAAGGAAACAGAGAGCGACTGAGAGACAAAGAGCGAAAGAGAGAGGACTGAAGCGGCGACGATCAGAGACGCGTAAAACAAACAGAGAGAAACTGTAACTTCCTGGACTACTGTGACCTGATGGAGTAAAACTGTACTCAGGACAACAGGCTGTCGCAAATTTGGGAAAATACCGTAACGGCTAAAAACAGTATCCCATCAGGAAGTTCAACAAGAGACAAGAAGTCACCGGAAGACTTGACATTAGTTGCAAACACAGCAGCTACCCGCGACAGTCTAAAGGTGAGAGGTGACTGGTCACCTGAGCGTGACTAAATATAGTTATGCCCCAACACTTTTTATCTCCCGTATATTACTGACTTGGTTATAGGAATCTGATGCTCAATGTGAGCTGAAATCAGCATTTGGTTTACCTTGAACATTTTATTCTCGTTACAAAAATGCTTTCATGTTCCAGGCCTCGCATGGAAATACACCACACTCCCCATTTTCAGAACTACTTCCTGTTTCTTTCGGAGGTTTGAGCTCAGTAATAATTTAGATGAAACGTCTTTCTGTGCTACCTGCTACAAAGCGCACACAATATTTAAAGACATGAAACCAGTGCCAATGCAACTGGAAAGAGGAGTGGCCTGAGTTCCTGGGTGTTAATTAAGTTGGACGATAGAGTCATCACTTTGTTTATCCTTTCGTTTATAGCATGTGAAGACAATGATGTCACATGAAAAGTTATTATCAATACTTAAACTGTCAGTGTATGGCTCAATAAGTTGCCTCTTTCACAGCAGCCATTTTGAACCGCCAAAGCAAAGTAAACACAGGTGTAATTGATCAAACTAATTATGACCCAGCTCTATTTATTGAGCCGCAGTCACTCCAGTGAGCCAATATGCTCAATACCAGGGCCCTGGTCCAGCAGGGAGTCATTAATGGCGCTAAACTACACAAATGTAACGTCATAATGGCTGCTGTGAAAAGGGACTATAGATGGACACTCTCCCTTTACTAGATGTGCATGTTTTCACTTGGATACAGAGACTGTAAATATGTGACTTTGTGAAGAGTTGTGAGATTTTGTAACAGGTTTGTTTGCGTTTTAAACATTTTCAGTAGTGGAAATCAGCCATTATTAATTTCATAACTTATACCTTTTCCTACTGTGAGAAGTCAAATGTCTTCCAGTTGTTATGTTTGGAAAAATCTTAAGAAAAATCTGACAAACTGCAAAAAAACATTCTAGCAAATGTCTTAAGTTTGTGCACGAAATGTGGCGCAAATATTTAACATCATGTTCACTTTTTATTTATAAACTGTACATTTCTCCCCGACATTTAAAGGTCAGAGGTGAACCCGGGACATCAAAGAGCATGCTGGCCAACATGAACCGCCCGGCGCCAGTTGAACTCTGCCACAAGAACATGAGATTCCTCATCACGCACAACCCCACAGACAGCACACTCGGTTCCTTCATAGAGGTATGAGACGTGTGAGCGTGTGGCGACAGACGCTGACGCACACGAGCGCACCTCGTGTATAAGCTGCGTGTTTTATTTTTTTTCCCCGATGGCATGCAAACAATTTTTATTGAATTGATCTACATGTTTTGGCTTCAATGTGAAAATGATCTCCTTCTCGCTGTCGTCACTCTCAGGATCTGAAGCGCTTCGGTGCCACCACAGTCGTTCGCGTCTGTGATATCACTTATGACAAAACCCCATTGGAGAAAGACGGCATCACTGTGGTGGTGAGCACAAACGCACACACAACTTAGTATGACAAAACCAAAACGGAGTGCCAGAAGTACTGAAACTGCTTCTTTCAGGATTGGCCGTTTGATGATGGAGCCCCGCCCCCATGTAAGCTGGTGGATGATTGGTTGAGTTTGCTGAAAAAGAAGTTTCAGGAGGAGCCGGGTTCCTGCGTGGCAGTTCACTGTGTGGCGGGATTGGGGAGGTGAGGGACACACACACACACACACAAACGCACACACACACACACGCTCGCACATGCACAACAGGGATTAACATGCAGAGAAAGTTTCATGTTTCTGGTGAAACTAGGTCAGACTGGTTGGATCACAGTCACACTACGGTTATTGTCTGATCCATATGTTATTAAAATAGTGTACACAACAACCTAATTGGATAATAAAATCAGAAGAATATTGCTGTAGGCATTGATCTCTCCTGTACGTGTTGGACACAAATGTACGGGTTCTAGTTTAGCTTATACGGCATTACTGAAACTTTTAAAAGGGGGTAAACTGTCGTTATTTTTACTCAGACACCAGTCTCAAGAGACGTGGATGTGACTCTGTGCGTGTTTGTGTGTCTATGCATGCATACAGGGCTCCTGTGATGGTTGCTCTGGCTCTGATAGAGAGTGGGATGAAGTATGAAGATGCTATTCAACTCATCAGACAGTGAGTACATATTAATATACAACCTCATCATGCAGAAAAGACAAGTATCAAACACATATACAATATTAAAAAATGACAACAAGCTATTCATATTTGTATGCATTGTACACCAGAGTGCTTTTTGTAATATGCAAAGTGCTTTACATGGATTAGGAAATCATCTCCACACATCATAACCACAATTCATGCACTTGAACGGTTCTTTCTTCGCCGCCATCTGGTGGCGGTGTCGAAGAAGGCAATGTGGCCGAGGGGAACGACTGACTCCAGATCTGGATTGTGCAATAAGAGCAATCTTCCATCCTACATTGTGTCTCTCTGTGTGTGTGTGTTTCAGGAAGCGTCGTGGAGCCATCAACAGTAAACAGCTAACATATCTGGAGAAATATCGATCCAAGCACCGACTGCGCTTCAAAGACTCTCATGCACACAAGAACAAATGTTGCACAATGTGAACACACACCCGCACACACACACATCTTGTGGTCCTAGACAAATGCTCTCAGGAATCCAACCGTACAAGCCTTGTGTCACCGTCACAAACACTAAATTTTTTTATTTTTTTTGAGAACGCATCATTGTTCTCTTTGTTTGGGTCGATCTCTTGATACATTTATTGGACTGTATGCTTCAATATTTGAGATATAGTTTACAGTGAAGAAAGATATGGCAAAGGTGGGCGAGGGTAAAGAAAATCACCTAGAAAAAAAAGAACATTTTGTCGACACGAAAGTGCGTTCAGGCTTGGGAATCGCGTTGCAATATAAAAATACAACAAATCAATTGTGTGCTCCTACAGGGACATCTACAAAGATTTGGTGTAACTGATCTAACCTGATGTATTGGCCTTCAAAACCTTAAGTCATACCGGATGTTTTGTGAAAATACCATTGAATTGTTTTTTGTTTTTTTTTCACAGATATTCAATAAGTTTAAACTTCACCATAATCACAGTATATGATGACATGCAGTACTTCTGTGAGTGTTCTTTTGAAATTGTTCTAACACTTTTTAAACATGAGCCAAAACCAAAACACTGAAACAAAGGATTGTTTAAGCAGCTTAGTGTTTTTATTGAGAATTAGTGTCTATACTCTAAGATGCTCCTTTCTTTTACAGTTTTCCTGTCTGTTCTCAGTGTAACTGCAAATATAATTTGGCATTTTCTGCCATTTGTCGACAATCAGAATTAAAAAAAACACTACTAAATTGCTAGATGAAGCAATTTGGTTTGCATAAAGCCTTCATTTGGATTTGCTTTTCTTACAGTTGCAGCATTACTTCATTGCGCTCAAGTTTTTACTCAAGTGTTTACATATCAGCGTGTGCATTATAGTATGCTCAGTTTATCGACACCCACAGAAGGAAACGCAGAAGGCTGATTTGAATCCAGGTTTAAAGTGCATATGTATTATAAAACAAACAAGGAATTGTTAATAATTTAACAGTAATGATACATTACACACATAGTATGGCGGAGAGATGTAAACTAGTTGTAAATAAAATTTAATGAGATATATCTTCTATTCTCCTAAAGGTCAGGGTAAACCCCTCTAATATATTCACTCCAAAGGGTTGCAAAGAAATTAAAATCATTGCAGGTATGACAAATGTTTTCTTTTTTTTCATGTTTGTGCATCAGGGAGTCAATTTCATTTTAGCAGCTGTATGACCCAGTCACTCAGTTTTACTCCACAAATTGTATTTGGGTGAATTGAGATATTGGTCAAATCCTAGCACAAATAATGCTGGGCATAATTTAGACGAGGTTACAGTATCTTTATACATATTTTCTTGTGGGGTGGAATTTTCTTATTCATTTGGATTGCTTCTGAATGAAGCGCGTAACCAATGGCTTCATCTTTGCTGACGATAGAGCGTACACCTTTTATGGATTAGTCAAACGCTTGTGATAGTCTCCTCACCACCTGATGTCATGAACAACAATTTGTAAGAAAGAAATGAAAGCAGAGGGTAAACAATGAAAGTAAAGGAGGAGAGATAAAAGATAATCTACCATCTTTACCTGAAAGTTGAACCGATCGGCTACAGTTTACTTGTTCATATATGTGTGTGTGTTTATTTCTTAGTCTTTAGCCATTGATTATCATTGGGACTGGCCTGAGCGGACACTTTTTTTTAAATGTAAAAACACATGCTGTAAATGTCTGTATGTCTGTAAATTATTGCACTGTTTAATAAAGGTTTTATCATTGTCCCAAAATAAGTGTTCATTAATTCCTCTGTCAGTTTAATGTAACAATATGATGTCTGGTTTGCAGCCTTATTAAGTTCATTAAGCATATACATTTCCACATAAACCAAAATAAATTCAGTTTCTTGCAAGTGTTGGAAACATAGTTTAGGTAGATTTAGTATCAAAATATGAGAAACAAATCCAAATAAACACTTATGCATTCATAGTATAACTTTACCTCAACTCCTTTACCTCAATAAATTCATCAAAGTAAGGCTTTATTGATTTAACGATGAGTTTGCAAGTGCTTGCGCTGCCTTGTAAGAATGAGATCTTTAAGGCCTTAAAGATAGTTCTCCTGGTTTTGAAATCATAAAATAAAAATGTTAATAGGAGCTATTGTAATATGCTATTTAAAACTGTGTTATTTTTGTTCTGTGTTTTCATGAACATAATTTAGCTTCACTTTCTCAAAACATGATTGTTTTTGACCTGATGATCATTTTATTTTGCCCTGTAATATTCTAATGCATTCCTAAGATTCAAAATTCTATATTTGTAATGATTTTCTAAGTAAATGTTCATTTAGTAAAAGATCATTTATTTGCTGCACTTACACTTTTCAGTCAAAATTTAGTTATTATCCTGTCAAATTAACTTATACAACGTTTGACATGCTTTGTATGTCGCTCCATGCAACCACCATCAATGTGTTACATTAGAACAAGTATTACTCTGAGACACACTGTATTACTCCCACAACTTAGACTAAACAACTAAAAGTCTACGACAAGAGTGATGAGGATTGTTAACACAGTACACATTGAAGATGTTAGTTAAAGCAATCCTTGGCTCAAATTAGTTTCTTTGAAAAACATCTGAATTGGTAGCAGTTCGCTTCTCCGCCGCAGTACAGTCCTCCCGCCACAGAGGGCGCTGCGCTCCCAGCTACAGTCTCACTGAATCCACTTCCGCTTGCTGGAAGGACTCATGTGGCAGATTCGACAGAAATTTCAATGTGCGCAATATAAAATTAAGCTCTAAAATCCGAATTCAGTTATTATATTTGTCTGTATGATGTCTCAAATCCATCGATAAATTAGTTTTCCTTTGTTGTTGGGACGCTGGAGGATGGACGGTGAAAAAGCAGGTGAGGCGTTTGGCTCGCTTCAACTCGAATATGTTTGTCGCGTCTTCACGTTAGTTTGGGCCAAATCAAAATAAACGGATGTTAAGTATTAAACGTGTGATGATTTTCAGAAGGTTTTAGTTTCTATCCTCACTGTGGGCAGTGTTTACAGACGTCTCGTTGCTTCAAAGTAATCTACAAAGAGTTGCTCTGTCGTGGTCGACAGCTAACTAAATGCGCAAAGTGTCAGTTCACCGTTATATCGACGTTCAGAAAGAAATGGATGATACAATGTCGACGAGAGATTGTCAAACTTATTTAAAAAGAAAAAATCATTACCACGGCACTTTTCATTGGTTGTTTCTATAATAAAGATTTTTGGTTAATTTCACACAAAAAAATCAAAGCCTCATATCTCTGTTATAACATTTATAAACTGTTGATGAATTTGTTTTTCAAGCTGTCCCATGTTATGACTTTATGTCATAAATGCAAATACATTGTTAATCAAAACAGAACTAGCCTTATTGCATAATAACATATCTACTTTTAAATGAGCTCTATTAGATGTGGACTGTGGAACAATAGAAGCAAAACAACAATTTACATAATATTTTTATCAACATGTTGTCTACTAACATACATGTCATTCTCCATGTCCTGTCATTAAACTGCACAAAAGCAACAGCATGCTCCTTGCCTTTCATTTCCCCTTTTTTAAGTACTGTTACATGTACAATATATAAATACAATTGAACAAAAGAAAATGGGTCGTCAACAATTTCAACACTAAACCAACAAATTAAAAACAACATTTTAACAACACAAGTCTGTCATGCCAAAGGCAGTCTGTCTGGAATATCAAGATGAGGAAATAATTGGGTACAATGACTCAATATAACATTTGATTTGTTGCTTTAAAACATGGAAATGTCGTCAATCTCTCCCACACAATTAACCTGTACGTTTCCCTCCGCCACCTTTCTTCGTCTCTCCTCAGCTGGTTCTGTGTTCATGTGTCGGCTCTGCAACCTCTTCTCTCCCAGTCGCGCCCAGCTGCTGGTCCATTGCTCCACGCTGCACACCAAGCACGAGCCTCCTGATGACATCATCATCGCTCTGCAGCCTCTTGCAGGAGAGCCTGTGGAGAAGTTGGCAGGTAAGATTAGCGAGTCATCGCCCAAATTACCATCACAAAATCTTTGCTGTATGACGTTTGTTTAAATAAAAAGCACCCGCTGTTCTCTCAATATCTGTTCTGATGTCTCGTTGACCCACAGAGAGCCCAGTGAAGCGAAAGCGAGGACGACCAAAAGGCTCGACGAAGAAGACCTGCACAGATTTGACAGAGAGCAAGACCGACTCTCCCCGGTCTGATGTTCAAAGAGAAGGAGAAAGGAATGCAGAGGAGGGAGACAAAGAATATAGCTCAGCACAAGGTGGTACTTTTGCTGTTTATATGTATCCCATAATGTTGTTCATGCAGAAAGATAGGATATGATAAGTTTATTTGATATGTCTATGTATAAGTTGATATGTTCAAGTTTATAAACTTGTCAAAAATAACAAGCATGAAACCGTGACTATCACCTTGCTGTTTGAGTTATAACAGACAGTTCAACTGACAAAAATGAGATATCACACATAAAAATACTAATGATAATATACAACTACTAGTGCTGTCAGTGTTTTATGCAAATGACTTTGCCTGGTTGGTAATCTAACTTTTGTTAATGGCATTTTAGCAATAAGTTTTATTTCTCTAAATTCAATTTGTGTTTGTTAGTGATTTTTGTAAGTCTGCAACACAAACTGTGTTTCCCGCTCTGGCCTGACTCTTTTTTCCCCCTCTCTGCTAGGAGAAGACGATAACGGGAGATTGGGGCTTGAATGTAGAGACTGCCGTCGCTCGTTCAGCAACAGACGACAGATCCGCAAACACATCTGCCTGAGAGAAGAAGAGGAGGAGGAGGAGGAGGAAGAGGAAAATGGTGAAGAGTGAAACAAATCAGCAATAGCAAAGTTAATAGTTGGGGTGACCTGAGGGAGCATGTTTGGAATTATCCTTACTATATGATAGATTATTAAATACCTCAGTGTTAACTACAGATGAACAGAAGAATATCATTTACATACCGTACATTTATTACAATGCAGGTGATTCTGGTTAACAGACATCATTATTATTTACAGGAAGCAACTGTGAGGGAGCAGGAATCAAGGGTGCTAGGAGTCTGGATCCTGGAGGAGTAGATCGAAACCAAACGCAGCAAAACCCAGAAAAAACAGGACTCAAGAGAGATAAAGGTCAGTTTAAGTTCAGGACATGATGTCTTCAAATGTATTCTTCCCATGAGGGACACTTAATTGCTGTCTTTAAAAAAATAAAAATCACTGCTGAATGTTATCTGTGATGAATTGTAAAAGACGAATGAACCTCTGCTTGTAGATGCGGACAGCTTCAGACACCCGAGAACCAATCGGAGCCGAGCCTCCAAAGAAGGAGGCCGAGCAACGGGAAACAAAAAGTCTGTCGTCAGTGTTGTTCTGACGGAAGATAAAACGCTTCCAGGTTTGTCTTCAAGATGTTTTTTTTCTGTGCTTTTATGCTTTGGCTGACAACTGAGTCGACTGCAGAAGGATTCATGTTTATAATTCTTTAATTCAACAGGTGTTTCTAAAATGGTTCCAGTAGAGGACAACTCAGCAGAGACAGAGTCTCCGGCCACCCAAGCTCAGGTAACAAATACACAGAAACATTCACCCAAATAACAAAACGTGTGTCTCATTTGGATTTGATTTGCACAGGTTCTGAGACGCATGACTCCATCCCACAACTTTACATCTTTTCTGTGTCCCAGTGACTGATAATAGTGCAGAGACTTTTTTGTAAGCAGTTTCTACCAAAGAGATAATGTATGAAAACTGTCGACAGCGGCTTGTGTCTGTTTGAATTTGTATTTACGTCTGTTTGAATGATAACTTATTAATAAAAAATATATATTTCTGAAATACAATGTTGCTGTATATGTGTGTGCTTTAGATTGTTATCTAATATTTATTTGATTCAAATGTATCTATAAATCCCAATATGACATGATGGGTTTCTTTATTATTTATTTTTCTGGGTGGTCAGCAGTCTGCAGTTTTCCAGAGTCAGTCACAAGACTTTGCAAGTGAAGTAACGACCTGCGATGGTTCCCCTAAAACAGATGAGCAGCCAAGGTAACGTCATGGAAAGTTTCCACCTCTTAATGCATTCAATGTCTCCTATAATAAAGGGTCATGACGACGGATGGTCAGTAAGCTTGATGTAGAAAATCTGACAACGAGAATTGATTTGTCAACTGCATGTATAAGGATGCAACATCCATGCTAGTTTGTACTAGCAATGTTATCTCCTGTCAGCAGTGGGACAACAACAACCACAACAACCACAACAGCAGCAGCAGCAGCCAGCAGAGGCTTCCAGGAATATTCTATCAAGCAAGATGCGACAAAGTACTGTAGGAATATTTTGTATTCGATAGATCAACATTGATTTCATTTCATAGTAGTTGTAGCTCTGCAGGTTGCGTGTAGCTGAATGCTCCTGTGTACACTACAAGCTCCACACTACTGTAAATAAATCTGCTTCTTATCTAACAATCTGTTGTAAATTAGTTGTTGGACTTTTTTGTTGAAGTTGTTGAAGTTTTTTTTTCTGTGTAGCCTAAAGCCACAATGGTTTTGGGCCTCTGCTAAATGTCATGTTGTTGCTCTCTGTCTCCCAGTTTACTTCAGAGCCAGTTGAAGATCTTTGCCTGCGAGTTCTGTAACAAGATCTTTAAATTCAGACACTCTCTGATGGCTCACCTCAGGACGCACACCCAGGAGAAACCTTTCCATTGTCCACACTGTGACTACGCATCAGCCATCAAAGGTAAAACTGGGCTCACAAGACAAACTGATATCGAGGCCACACAGACATTTCAGCTTGGATTATTAAAAGTGAGACTGAATCGAGATGGTAAAATGTGTCTTCATGAGATGGTATAAATAAGGATGCTGACAGGAGGAGGGTGGAGGAGGGTGGAGGGGGGGGGTGTAAAACTTGCAGTTACAAACTAATTAAAACTCCTGTATCGGCTGCTTACTTTCTGCGTTTCCCTTCAAAAAGCCAACCTGAATGTTCACCTGAGGAAGCACACAGGAGAGAAGTTCAGCTGTCAGCACTGTCCCTTCAACTGCCTCAGCCCGGGACACCTCAAGGTGCTTGTATCACTTTTTATTTTTTTTTCCTGTCTATTATTTGTATTATCGTGCATGATTGGAGACACAATGTGAGCTCTGTTGTAATTCTGTTTTCTATTCCGTGTGTCTGGTCTTGCAGGTCCACATCGAGCGAGTCCATCTGAAGGTGAAGCAGCACTGCAGCTTCTGTGAGAAGAAATACTCCGACGTAAAGAACTTGCTGAAACACATAGAGAAGCGACATAACCTGAAAGACCCCGATGTCCACCACAGCTACCAACAACTGAGGTTTGCGCAACGTTATCCATATTATTTCACATTCCTATCCGCTTATTAGACACACCTGCCCTTCTAATGGGTTTGTCTTGTTCAGGTTGAAGACCCGGCAGGGCCTCAGACAGCTCCTCTACCACTGTCCCACCTGCAACCGGCGCTTTAAGAACCAGCTGGAGCGAGAGCGTCACCTGTTGGTCCACGGCCCCCAGCGACCCTTCGCCTGCCTGATCTGTGATCACGCTGCAACAAAGATGGCCGCCCTCGCCGCTCACGTCAGGAAGCACCTCTTCCTGTACACGTGCTGCGTGTGTGACGGGAAGTTTGTCAGCTCTCAGAGGCTGAGGAGTCACCTGACAGAGTCTCACCAGGAGCTCGACCAGGAGCAGGCCTTCACAGACTGCATCAACAACAGCTACTATCTGATACAGCCTGGAGGAGGCATGTGGGGGGACGAGGAGATGGGAGATACAGAGACGGGGATGAAGGGCGATCCAAGTATAGAGCAGGAGGGGGAAGACGAGAGGATGGGGGAGGAGGGTGGAAGAAATGGTGTCGGAGGGGAGGAGTGCCGAGACGGGGAAGTGGAGCGGATGAAAGTAGCAGCAAGCGAAGATAAGAAGCAAGAGGAAAAACGAGATAAATCTCAGGGTGAAAGAGCAGAAGACGTGCAGGGGAACGGAGGAGGATTAGAAAACGGACGTGAACAGCAAGGTGCCCAAGATCGGCTCCATCAAGCTATTTCTACAGAAACCACAAGTCCCTCTGACAGAGAGGATGAAGCAACAGCTGAGGAAGAGCTACAGGACAACACGGCAGACGCACGCACCCCTGCAGCCGGAGATGATACGCACACTTTTGTATCACCGGAGAGCCGTCACACCCCTCTGTTGGAGATTAGGACTCAAGAAAACACACACCCAGCTGAGGAGAACACACAAACACCTCCTGGGGAAGATCCTCAATCCCCGCATTCAGAAAGTGTGAGTTCATTTGAGGTATTTAAGAAGGTAACGTCAGCATAGGGGGTATTTTCACTGTTTAAATAATTTTCCAATTATTATCTCAATCAGTTTGTCTTAGTTTGTCTTATTTTGTCCAAACAACAATCCAAAACCAAACAATATTTTGTCCTGATATAAGACTAAGAATTTCACATTTCAGAGGCTCACACAAGAGAATGTTGAGATGTTTCCCTCACAAATTATTATCAAAATAGTTGCTGCTTAATTTGATGTCGATCAATTAATCGACAACATGTCCGCACTAAAAATTTAACAATTAGTAATCTTATACATTGCAATGCTCTTATTTATTAGCAGACAGATCTATCTGAATTATGTTTCACATATCTATTAATCCATTTCAAAATAAAGTCTTCTGCATGTATAGAAAAGGCAACAAGAGGCAATGACTGCTCCCAATATAATGTAGTTTATCTATTTCATTACTTAATCAGACTAGATATTACTTCTTGATAAATATGTCAGAAACACTTCACATATGTGAGAGGAATTCAAACTTAAAATAATTTTTTCATCTTGCTCCTGGCAGTCTGACATGTTCGTCGTTTTATGCCGGTAGGTGGTGGAGGTCTTGCATCAGAGTGCGTTCCAGCAGGTGATCTCATCGCTCCAGAAGACTCGGCTCAGTACCGAGTCTTTCCAACGGCTCAGGAAGATTTACGGAGACCTGGAATGTCAATACTGTGGTGAGGAAGATGATGAATCCGCCTTGAGCGGGCTGATTTTGTTTTTCCCTGTTATTTTTAGTTGAATTTTTGTTTATATTAGTGTTGTTCATGACTTGGCTTTTTGTTGTTGATCCGAGTGTTAAATATTGTCCTTTGTTTTGCTGCACAGGTAAACTGTTCTGGTACAAAGTCCACTATAACGTCCATGTACGCACACACACCAAGGAGCACTCGCACTACTGTTCAAAGTGCAGCTACTCGTCCATCACCAAGAGCTCTCTGAAGCGACACCAGATCCAGAAGCACAGCGGTTTGCTGCTGCCTTGTTCGAGTCCGGGCTGTAAATACACCACACCTGACAAATACAAGCTTCAGGCACACATGAGGACACACCAGGAACAGGTAACCAGCCTTCACCTGGGAAAATAACTATAAATCACCGTCCCGTTTTTGTCTGGGGGAAATCCTTTCCTTTTTTTCCATTAATTCTATAAAGTATGCAACATTGACTATTGATTTATTTTGGTGAGATTTGTTTTCATGCCTTTTATCTTGTTGCTGCCCACAGGGGAAGAGTGTGACGTGTCCTGTCTGCCAGCACAGCTGTCAAGAGCACAGACTGAAACACCACATCAAAACATGCCACCCTGGTAAAGAATACATAGATGTATATCTAACAAAACACACACACACACACACTGTCTATTAATGTTTGCTTCAAACCTGTCCTTAAAATCAATGTGGCTATTATTATTTGTGTATTTTTGACACCTGACTGAAGTAAATAGGTCGTCACGTAGCCACGTTTAATGCAATTTCCAACTTGGAGGTTTTTTATTTTGTGGGTTTGTGTTTGCATGCGTGTGTCGGACAGACACGCTACCTTCGCAGGGTAAAGGACTGATGGTCCAACGTGCAGAGAAGTGCCCCTACTGTGACTCCTACTTCTTAAAGAACAGCAGTGACTTTCAGCGGCACATCTGGGCCCACCAAGGTGTGACACTCCTCTCATTTGAACGCAAGCAAACGCAAACACACACAGCATATGTGGGGAGAAAGAACACACGGGTCAGTGCATGACCGTGCACAGTATTATCACTGCTTGAGTATTGAGTTATCCGAGGTTCTTTCTTTCTGATGGACTGACTCAAATTGCTATTAAACATAA
Organism: Clinocottus analis; assembly: GCF_023055335.1. Classification (NCBI taxonomy): domain Eukaryota; kingdom Metazoa; phylum Chordata; class Actinopteri; order Perciformes; family Cottidae; genus Clinocottus; species Clinocottus analis. The sequence continues at coordinate 2,454,530 of NW_027176251.1, read as the reverse complement.
CTTTATTATCAAAAGGTAGATCTTATCTTGGCCACTCGCCTTCACTCAACATCGTGCATGTCCAAAACCTCGTTGAATACCATCACGTTTCTTCACACTCGTACATCCTTTCACTCTTAAAGTATTTTTAGGAGCTTTTTGTCGTGGTCTCATGTGGTTAAACGTTTGTGCACACTTGTGTCCACGTTTGTAGGTGTGAAGCCATACGTGTGCAGCGTGTGTGACTATGCAGGCCGCAGTCGGAGTAACCTGAAGACTCACATGAACCGACACAACACGGAGAGACGTCACCTCTGTGATCTGTGCGGTAAAAAGTTCAAATCCAAGGTCACGCTCAAAAGCCACAGACTGAGCCACTCTGATGAAGGTACATATATTATATTTATTATTATTATCCACCTTATAATTGATTATTCTGCTTGACTAAAAGAATCTAAAGAAGTACAAAGCGATGATAAATACAAGGACAATCGGTATTTGGTTTGTTTAGGGAAGCGGTTTCAATGTTCAGAGTGTGACTTCACGTCAGTCTCCAAACCTTCTTTGCTCAGACACATGGAGCAACATGCTGAGTTCAAGGTCAGAAAGAACACACGAGTTTCACTCACAACGTCACGTCATTGTTTATACAAAGATGATTGACAGGTTGTTTATACATCAAACGTATTCCTGCTGTACAGATTTATCATTTACATTATCTTTTTGTGTCTGTCGACGTAGCCATTTCGCTGTGCCCACTGCCACTACTCGTGTAACATCGCTGGCCCCCTGAAGCGACACTACAACATGAAACACCCAGATCAGAAGTATGAGAATGCCGGACCTGGAGTGCCGAACTCTGACGCTCTGAAGCAGCAAGGTCTGAGCTCTGCTCTCACACTGTCTGGACTTTTCATTGAAGATGACTTTAACCCTGTAGCAGCACAGCACAAAAGACGTATTCAGCTGCATGATGTAACGTAGCTTGTGTGTGTGTGTGTGTGTGTGTGTGTGTGTTTAGGTGGTATGAAGTGTCCTGAATGTGAGTTTGTTTATGGTACCAAGTGGGAGCTGAACCGCCACCTGAAGAGCAAACACAGCCTGAAAGTAGTGGAAGGCACGTGGGAGGTAAACAGCTCACACATGAACAGATAAGATATGTTGAAAATAGGCACGGGGGTCATTTTTAGCCACGATAGATGTGGCTCTGGGGTAAACCTGCTATAAATTAACATGAGAGCATTATTTTTGTGAACACGTTTGCACGATTTCCACACTAAGCTGCGAGCACAGATGGAGTCTCTTTGCCTTGTTTCTCACCCAATCTCATATTTTTGATTCATAAACTGTTGCTCAAATATCCCAAATAGGAATCCCTCTGGGAAAACGTGCTGGCTCGACAATGTCAGCATATAGTACTATACGTACCAATTGTTTTTATTCAACAAAGCATCAGTATTTTTAGAATAATAATGTGCGTGAATATCCAGGTGGGGGAGACGGTAGAGGCCCAGTTCGTGCCTGTGGAGGATGAAGAGCAGCTGACTGAAGTGTCTGTCACATCCCTGCAGGACAACGGTATCAACATCAGCACTAGTGATAAACATACAGAGAAAGCAACAGACCCAACATCTTCTATTATTTCTTTCCTTTGGGGAAGTGCTTGCATATGCAACATGTATTAATTACAATAAATGTGTCTTTTATGTTCAGTTGATATCCAGCAGATCACTGAATTCAGTTCGGAGACTCACAACGCCGTCACTTCAATGGTGGCCATGGCTCCAGGCACTGTTACTGTCGTACAACAGGTAAACGGCGGCACTTCACATACTCTGGAAATGATGAGTGTTTACAACATAAATGTTGACGGTAAGTCGCGGCTGAAGTTGCAGGTGGCCGACGAGCAGGAGGTCGGTGAGTGCACGAACCAGCTGATGGTGGTGAATGCAGACGGGGATCTAACTGGTAACCAGGTGATGGTCGTAGAGGACGCACACGGCCTGGAGGCCTTGACAGTCCTCACTCAGGGAGAAAACACCCACCACTATATCGTCTACGTCCAGGAACACACTGTAGAAATTAACTAGCGATGCTAGCAACATCTGCTGAGTCATCAGTGTTGAGCAGGATCAGTGTTAGCAGATGTGTTTAGTAACATACAATGTCTCATCAATAAGAATTTACTTCATCAGATTTATTTTTCAGTCACTTCATAATCATGAAAACTAAGAGTGCAATAATTGTGTGATTATGTGTCAAATTTTGTAGTTGCAAAGTATGTTTAAATAAACCCTTGTCGATGCACTGGAGTGGCTTAATTGTTGGAAAAGTTGTAGATGTGAGTTCTGTTTCTGCTCAAAATGTTTTGGCATTAAAACTTCTTAAAGGTTTACTACAGTCATTATATTATGACCGCATTTGACATTTGTGACAATAGGTGAGATAAAGCAACACAGACAATTTGTAATACACGTCAAAGTATCACAACATCTTACTTTTTGAGTAATTTAAAAGTAGTAAAACAAACCTTTTTAATAATATAAAAGAGGATGTGTTTCTCTTACATACTTGATTGGTGATTTAGAAAGAATAGCTAATGCATATGTTCATGCAAATAAATAAAGAGTAAAAGACACCAGATCTTAGTTAGGTGCAACACTGTATATTATGATCTCATTATAGTGGTTTCTGTTTGAACAGACTTCACAATGTGCTGTATGACACTCACAAGACTTGAATGTACACTACAAAAAGTATGGAGAACAAAACAAATAAGCAGTATAAATAATTGTATGTCTTGTATTGTTTTGATTACAGTATAGTAAATGATACATGATACCATAGACTGCAAAATGTAGTATCTGAATAAATCAACCACTGACTGTCAAATCAAATAAATATATATCACTCAAGAATATTTATTATCAGGTTTCAAATTGAACTGGATGAATTATAAATAATCTAATAATACATACATATCCTTATCTCATTTCAATTACAATAAGGGCTGGATTTGAAAATGGAAAAAAATAAAACATGACAGAAAAGTTTTGAAAAATGTTTATCTTAAAATAAAGTACCAATTTTACAAAAATACATTTCACTTCATCGTTTTTGCCCTGCAGCTTCAAATTCAGTTCATGCAGGTGTCTAGTGACGTCCACCAAAAAAAGCCACGATATTATAGCTCTCTCTCAAGCCGCGACAATTATTCAAATACTCACATGTGATTGGCCCAGTATTATCACGTGATATCATTTATATGCACGTAATTGGTCGGTGTGTTTCCTGGACCGCTGAACGAGTGCCGTAAAGGTTTTCTTTCTTCTTTTTAAAAATTTTCTTTTTTTTTTTACATGAATTACCTTCTTTTATTGTTTTTACACTTAGTTTTGCAGTAAAATTAAGATAAGGCTGATGATGATAATAATAATAATATTATTTTAAATAATAATTGTATTCTTAACGCCGGAAATGCTGTCGTGTTATTTAAAAAGTGTGTTACCATAGTTACGTGTAAACTGTCAAATAAGTTTGTTTTGAATGATTCTGTATCATTCAGCCAGAGAGATTGCAAAGCAACAGCCATGAAAACTAACGTAAGTGACTACAGTAAATATGATCTTTTTTCTTGAAAGTTAGCTAGTTTAATGCGACAGTGAACTGTAGAGAAAGCGGATCAGAACTCTTAGCTTTGTAAATATCTCTCAATTTGACCTTGCTTGTCGGTGGAAGTGCGTGCCATATTTTTGAAGATTTGGCATATTCATGCTAGCTTGCAGCAACTTGAAGAAAAGGTTTTTCCAGCTTAGCTAACTTACCTTGCTCATCAATAACCCTACATGTCTGTGTGAAACTCATTCGTCAAACGTTCACCCATTTCTCCTTCAAGGAAAATTATGGGGGACATAAATATTATATTAAATATATCACATAAAACACATTTCTGACATTGTTTTCAAAACAGTGTAAAATATCTGAAATGTTACATATATGTCACATTGGTAAAAACTGTTTATATTAGTTTCAGTGATATATCATGATTTTTTTGTTTATATTTTTTTAATATGCTTTGGACTGAACAATATAAAATATATTAGCTAAATACCATTGAATCAGCCAAATTAACTGAGCAAATTTTAATTGTTTTTTATATTCTGACATGTATGTCACATTAGGTTGTTTTTTTTTTTAGGCTAAATTCCTGATGTGACGTATATGTGTCACAATAATATTTACCTGATTTGTTTTATCAGCTTCTCCAAGAGATGCGAAAGCTCCAACAAAAGCTGCCGGGGAGGCAGCTGCTGCGAAAGATGGAGCAGCTGCTGCAAAAGAAGCGGCAAGAGGTGGAGCAGCAGCGGCGAGAGATCGAGCAGCGGCTGCAGAAGATGCTGGTGGGTATCTTTTGAGTGCTTTACGTGACGCATCACCTTCACTAATAGTTTAACATCAATGAGTTACTGCGTTGAAGCTGCTTCTGGACGAGGAGCAGCATCTGCATCTGCAGGAGTGGCTGCAGGAGGCGGAGTCACAGCTGCAGGGGGAGGAGCAGCGCTGCAGGAGGAGGAGCAGTGCTGCAGGAGGAGCAGTGGCTGCAGAAGGCGCAGCTGCGGGTGCAGGAGGAGAAGTAGCACTGCAGGACATTGAGCAGCCGGATCTTCTGTGGCTGCGGAAGATAAATCAGTTGCTGCAGGAGGAGGAGCAGCGCTGCAAGAGGAGCAGTGGCTGCAGAAGGCGGAGCCGTGAGGGCAGGAGGAGGAGCAGCACTGCAGGAGGAGCAGTGGCTGCAGAAGGCGGAGCCGTGGGGTCAGGAGGAGGAACAGCGCTGCCGGAGGAGCAGTGGCTGCAGAAGGCGGAGCCGTGCGTGCAGGAGGAGGAGCAGCGCTGCAGGAGGAGCAGTGGCTGCAGAAGGCGAAGCCGTGGGGGCAGGAGGAGGAGCAGCTCTGCAGGAGGAGGAGCAATGCTGCAGGACGAGGAGCAGTGCTGCAGGAGGAGGAGCAGCAGTGGCTGCTGGAGCAGCTGAAGCTGCTGGAGCGGCTGGGTTAGAATAAAATGAATTTTACGAAAAATGTTTTTTGTAAATTTGTAAACGTTATATACAATTCAAAATGATTGTCAGATGTGGCCAGAAAAGTATTATGCCACAGGAGCCAGAATATCAAGTTTTTAGCCGTTGATAAGGGAGTTGTGGATGTTCACGCTAGGACACTGCTGATGGAAGGGGTGGACAGAGAGGAAGAGGACCAGCAGTAGTAGGAGTCTGTGCTGCCCCCTGCTGTCCACAGCTGCACCTCCCTTGATTTAAAAAACATTAACAAATTAGTTGGTTTCGTGTCTCATGTGTGCAACCTCAGTGCTGTGATATGTGAGATTGTGCAAATACAACAAATAACATCTTATAGATTTCAGCTCAAAGTGCTTTCAATCCCAAGGTAATGAAATCATAATAACAGGACTATTAAAAGAGATTTGGCTATTACCCACCCGGTATTTGGAGCTCAGATCCCCGCATCTGAGGCTGACTCTCGGCCACAGCGGATCGGTAGGCGTCGTTTCCGATGAGGCCGGATTCTAGAGGGCCACAGTCTTTACGAGAGGGCTACGGAGAGGTGTTTTTTTGTACCGGCGTCTGCATAAAGCGACGGCAAAAGCACCTGCATGGTTCAGGAATTCTGAGGTCTATTTGTCACATGCACCAACAATATGTTGAAAAATGCAATGTGACATGCACCTAAAGCCGCGCTAAAAGGGTATAGTGTAAAAATAATTGTATCTTCAATTGTGAATAGTTTTTAATAATACCAACAAAAGATAAAGCAAATTAATGTTGTGAATATTTGTATTGTAAAATTAACCTTATAAAAATCTTAAATAAAAAATAACATTAAATAAAGAGCTTCCTTGTGTATAGTTGTATCATCTATGGAGATGACACGCCGCATGTTGGAGGTTTTGCAACTCATCATCATCAATGAGTCCATCCCAAAAGTCTCTTGATTGCAGCCCTGTTTCCCTCACTTGCGTCTTTTCTTTGCATCTGTCATGCAGAGACGCAAGGAAACCATGCGAGGAGGCAGAAAACAACAATTAATAAACTTGGGTTTAACACATTGATAATATAAATCTAACATTTCTGTAGATGCTTTTCACCACTAGGCTTTCAAAAATTATACACGCTAAAACCACTGTGGGTGTGGAAAAAGAGACAAGAGTCGGACATGTTCTATTGTAGTTCAGTTTTAGTCCATTAAGTGGCGGTATTGTATTTTGTGGTCTTTTGAGAAACGCCACATCGCTCAGATTACAAAACAAGAACAAGAAGGAACCGGTGGGAAATTTGATATTATTCTCTCATTTCAATAAATGCTGGACTTAAAAATGGGGAAAAAATAAAACATGTCAGGAAGGTTTTGAATAATATTTATCTTAAAATAAACTACCAATTTTACAAAAATACATTTCACTTAATTGTCTTTGCCTGCAGCTTTAAATTCAGTTCATTCAGATGTCTACTGATGTCAACAAAAAAAGCCACGATATTGTAGCTCTTTATCAAGTCGCGACGCCTATCCAAATACTCACATGTGATTGGCCCAGTAGTATCACGTGATGTGATTTACATGCACGTGATTGGCCGGTGTCTTTACTGGCCCGCTCAACCAATGCCGTAAAGGACAATAGTACGATAAAGCTAGAAAAAGGTTTTCTTTCTTTTTTTAAATTTTTTTTTACATGAACTACGTTCCTTTAATTTTTTTACACTTAGTTTTGCACAGAAATTAAGATAAGTTTGATGATGATGATAATAATAATAATAATAATTCAAATAATAATTGTATTAATAACGCCGCAAATGCTGTCGTGTTATTTAAAAAGTGTGTTGCCGCAGTTACGTGTAAACTGTCAAATTAGTTTGTTTTGAATGATTCTGTATCATTCAGCCAGAGAGATTGCAAAGCAACAGCCATGAAAACTAACGTAAGTGACTACAGTAAATATGATCTTTTTTTTCTTGAAAGTTAGCTCGTGTAATGCGACAGTGAACTGTAGAGAAAGCGGATCAGAACTCTTAGCTTTGTAAATATCTCTCAATTTGACCTTGCTTGTCGGTGGAAGTGCGTGCTATATTTTTGAAGATTTGGCATATTCATGCTAGCTTGCAGCAACTTGAAGAAATGGTTTCTCCAGCTTAGCTAACTTACCTTGCTCATCAATAACCCTACATGTCTGTGTGAAACTCATTCGTCAAATGTTGACCCATTTCTCCTTCAAGGAAAATTATGGGGGACAAAAATATATATAAAATATATCACATAGAACACATTTCTGACATTGTTTTCAAAATAGTGTCAAATATCTGAAATGTTACATACATATGTCACATTGGTAAAAACTAATTATATTAATTTCAGTAATACATCAGGATTTTTTTGTTTACATTTTTTTAATATGCTTTGGATTGAAAAATATAAAATATGTTAGCTAAATACCATTGAATCAGCCAAATTAACTGAGCAGATTATAATTGTTTTTCATATTCTGACATGTATGTCACATTAGGTTGTTTTTTTGTAGGCTAAATTCCTGATGTGACATATATGTGTCACAACGATATAAGGATAAGGATATATTTATTGTCAAAAAAAACATACAACGAAATTACGTTGGCAACAGAAAGTTAAGACAGCAGTAACATAAACAAACATGTATGACATGTAAACTAATTTAAAATGGCATTTTTTAAAATAAAAAAATAGATGAAACATAAAACACAGGCATCAATGTTTTTCAAGTGCAAAAGTGACTGTCCTGTGTGAGCTGGGTGGGGTGGTGGGGGTGGGGGTGATGGAGGAAACCGCTTTGGGGAAAAAGCTGTTCCTCCGCCTGTTAGACTGGGTTTTAATGGACCTGAATCGTCTTCCTGATGGCAGTGGAACAAACAGAGTGTGGCCAGAGTGTGTGGTGTCTTTGTATATATTGCTGGCTTTCTTCTGGGGGCGGCCAGCATACAGTGTCCAGGTCCGGGAGATTAGCTCCCACAATCCTCTGTGCAGTTCTGCCAACCCGGGCCTGTTCTCTGCTGTGCAGCTGGAAAACCACACAGTAAAGCACTGACAGAGGATATTTATCTGATTTGTTTCATCAGCTTCTCCAAGAGATGCGAAAGCTCCAACAAAAGCTGCCGGGAAGGCAGCTGCTGCGAAAGATGGAGCAGCTGCTGCGAAAGAAGCGGCAAGAGATGGAGCAGCGGCGGCGAGAGATCGAGCAGCGGCTGCGAGAGAACGAGCAGCGGCTGCGAGAGATGGAGCAGCGGCTGCAGAAGACGCAGGTGAGTATCTTTTGAGTGCTTTACGTGACGCACCACCTTCACCAATAGTTTAACATCAATGAGTTACTGCGTTGAAGCTGCTTCTGGAGGAGGAGGAGCAGCATCTGCATCTGCAGGAGTTGCCGCGGGAGGCGGAGTCACAGCTGCAGGGGCAGGAGCAACGCTGCAGGAGGAGGAGCAGTGCTGCACGAGGAACAGTGGCTGCAAAAGGCGCAGCCGTGGGTGCAGGAGGAGAAGTAGCACTGCAGGTCATTGAGCAGCCGGAGCTTATGCGGCTGCGGAAGACAAAGCAGTTGCTGCAGAAGGCGGAGTCGTGGGTGCAGGAGGAGGAGCAGCGCTGCAGGAGAAGCAGTGGCTGCAGAGGGCGGAGCCGTGGGGGCAGAGGGAGGAGCAGCTCTGCAGGAGGAGGAGCAATGCTGCAGGAGGAGGAACAGCGCTGCAGGAGGAGGACCAGCAGTGGCTGCTGGAGCAGCTGAAGCTGCTGGGTTAGAATAAAATCAATTGTATGAAAAATGTTTTTTGTAAATTTGTAAATTTTTAGCCGTTGATAAGGGAGTTGTGGATGTTCACGCTAGGACACTGCTGATGGAAGGGGTGGACAGAGAGGAAGAGGACCAGCAGTAGTATTAGTCTGTGCTGCCCCCTGCTGTCCACAATTGCACCTCCCTTGATTTTAAAAATAGATTTATACCAATTTTACAAAAATACATTTCACTTAATTGTCTTTGCCCTGCAGTTTTAAATTCAGTTCATGCAGGTATCTAGTGATGTCAATCAAAACAGCCATGATATTATAGCTCTCTCTCAAGCCGCGACGCATATCCAAATACTCACATGTGATTGGCCCAGTAGTATCACGTGATATTATTTACATGCACGTGATTGGTCGGTGTGTTTCCTGGACCGCTGAACGAGTGCTGTAAAAGGCGGGAAAACATAAGCCCTCTGTCAACATTTAATAATTATCAATTATCGAACCCGACTTTTTTATAACAGCAAGTTCACGCGTATAATGGAACTATTAACAAGCTTTATTTAGTTGTTGTCGTTGTTTTTTTTACATGAATTACCTTTTTTTGTTTTTTTTACACTTAGTTTTTGAAGCGAAATTAAGCTAAGGTTGATGATGATGAAAATAATATTATTTTAAATAATAATTGTATTAATAACGCCGTAAATGCGGTTGTGTTATTTAAAAAGTGTGTTACCGTAGTTACGTGTAAATTGTCAAATTAGTTTGTTTTGAGTGATTCTGTATCATTCAGCCAGAGAGATTGCAAAGCAACAGCCATGAACACTAACGTAAGTGACTACAGTAAGTATGATCTTTTTCCTTGAAAGTTAGCTCGTGTAATGCGACAGTGAAATGTAGAGAAAGCGGATCAGAACTCTTAGCTTTGTAAATATCTCTCAATTTGACCTTGCTTGTCGGTGGAAGTGCGTGCTATATTTTTGAAGATTTGGCATATTCATGCTAGCTAGCAATGTTCACCCATTTCTCCTTCAATGATAAGTATGGGGGACATAAATATTATATTAAATATATCACATAGAACACATTTCTGACATTGTTTTCAAAACAGTGTCAAATATCTGACATGTTACATATATGTCACATTAGTAAAAACTAATATTAATTTTAGTAATATATCATGATTTTTTGTTTACATTTTTTTAATATGCTTTGGATTGAACAATATAAAATATGTTAGATAAATACCATTGAATCAGCCAAATTAACTGAGCAGATTATAATTATTTTTCATATTCTGACATATATGTCGCATCAGGTTTTTTTTTAGGCTAAATTCCTGATGTGACTTATATGTGTGTGTCACAACGATATTTACCTGATTTCTTTTATCAGTTTCTCCAAGAGATGCGAAAGCTCCAGCAAAAGCTGCAGGAGATTCAGCTGCGTCGAGAGAGGCAGCGAGGGAGCGAGCGGCGTCTGCGAGAGATCGAGCAGAAGCCGCGAGAGAACGAGCAGTGGCTCGTTCCCTAGCTGCTGCTGCTCGATCTCTAGCTGCTTCTGCTCGTTCTCTCGCAGATACTTCAGCAGCTGCTACAGAGGGGGCAGCTCCAGCAGCGGCTGCAGAAAACGCAGGTGAGTACCTTTTGAGTGCTTTACGTGACGCACCACCTTCACGAATAGTTGAACATCAATGAGTGACTGTGATGAAGCTGCTTCTCGAGGAGGAGCAGCATCTGCATCTGCAGGAGTTGCTGCAGGAGGCGGAGTCACAGCTGCAGGGGGAGGAGCAGCGCTGCAGGAAGAGCAGCGCTGCAGGAGGCAGAGCCGTGGGGGAAGGAGGAGGAGCAGCTCTGCAGGAGGAGGAGCAATGCTGCAGGAGGAGGAGCAATGCAGCAGGAGGAGGAACAGCGCTGCAGGAGGAGGAGCAGCAGTGGCTGCTGGAGCAGCTGAAGCTGCTTGAGCTGCTGGGTTAGAATAAAATGAATTGTATGAAAAATGTTTTTTGTAAAATTAAAATATATATATACGAATTCAAAATGATTGTCAGATGTGGCCAGAAAAGTATTATGCCACAGGAGCCAGAATATCAAGTTTTTAGCCGTTGATAAGGGAGTTGTGGATGTTCACGCTAGGACACTGCTGATGGAAGGGGTGGACAGAGAGGAAGAGGACCAGCAGTAGTATTAGTCTGTGCTGCCCCCTGCTGTCCACAATTGCACCTCCCTTGATTTTAAAAATAGATTTATACCAATTTTACAAAAATACATTTCACTTAATTGTCTTTGCCCTGCAGTTTTAAATTCAGTTCATGCAGGTATCTAGTGATGTCAATCAAAACAGCCACGATATTATAGCTCTCTCTCAAGCCATGACGCTTATCCAAATACTCACATGTGATTGGCCCAGTAGTATCACGTGATGTGATTTACATGCACGTGATTGGTCGGTGTGTTCCCTGGACCGCTGAATGAATGCCGTAAAGGCGGGAAAACATATAAGCCCTCTGTCAACATTTAATAATTATCAATTATCGAACCCAACTTTTTTATAACAGCAAGTTCACACCTATAACGGAACTATTAAGCTTTATTTAGTTGTTGGTTGTTTTTTTTTTACATGAATTACCTTTTGTTTTTTTTTACACTTAGTTTTTGAAGCAAAATTAAGTTAAGGTTGATGATGATGAAAATAATATTATTTAAATAATAATTGTATTAATAACGCCGGAAATGCTGTCGTGTTATTTAAAAAGTGTGTTACCGTAGTTACGTGTAAACTGTCAAATTAGTTTGTTTTGAATGATTCTGTATCATTCAGCCAGAGGGATTGCAAAGCAACAGCCATGAAAACTAACGTAAGTGACGACAGTAAATATGATCTTTTTCCTTGAAAGTTAGCTCGTGTAATGCGACAGTAAACTGTAGAGAAAGCAGATCACAACTCTTAGCTTTGTAAATATCTTTGTACCGTTTTTATCTGATTTGTTTTGTATCAGTTTCTTCAAGAGATGCGACAGCTCGAGCAAAAGCTGCAGGAGAAGCAGCTAGCTATGTCTCAGCTAGAGAAGCAGGTGGAGAAGCAGCAGCTGCTGCTCCAGAAGCTCGTACTGATGCTAGAGATCCGGCAGCTCCAGCAAAAACTGCAGGAGGTGCAGCTGCGGCGAATGCGTATGCAGGAGGATGAGTTGCTGCAGGAGGTGAATCATTCGAGCCAGGAGACGGAGCAGTTGCTGCAGAATGCGCAGCCGCGTGTGCAGGAGGAGGAGCAGCGCTGCAGGAGGAGCAGTGGCTGGAGAAGGTGGAGCAATGGCTGGAGAAGGCAGAGCCGCGGGTGCAGGGGGAGGAGCAGCACTGCAGGTGGAGGAGCAGCGCAGCAGAAGGCAAGGCCGCGTGTGCAGGAGGAGGAGCAGCGCTGCAGGAGATGGAGTCGCAGCTGGAGCTTCCACTACTTCTACAGCTTCAGTAGACACAACTGCAGGAGGAGCAGTGGCTGGAGAAGGCGGAGCCGCAAATGCAGGAGGAGCAGTGGCTGGAGAAGGCGGAGCCGCAGATGCAGGAGGAGAAGTGGCTGGAGAAGGCGGAGCCGCGGGTGCAGGAGGAGCAGTGGTTGGAGAAGGCGGAGCCGCGGGTGCAGGAAGAGCAATGGCTGGAGAAGGCGGAGCCGCGGGTGCAGGAGGAGGAGCAGTGCTGCAGGAGAAGGAGCAATGCTGCAGGAGGAGGAGCAGTAGTGGCTGCTGGAGCGGCCAGGTTAGAATAAAATGAAATGTAAATACAAATTTAAAAAAAATGTTTTTTTCTCAATTTGTATATATATCAGTGGCGGTCCGTGGTGTTGGCCATTAGCACCCGACGATTGAAGTTTATATGTGATTTTATTTACAACGAACAATTGCTCTCCATGACCCCGTGACCCTCACTGTGATGGTTAATGTTAAACTTTGCAAATAATCTGAGCTTCACATTCAATTTTATTTCATTTAAATTTATTTTGTACAGCCTAAAATCACAAATGATCCTCTGAGGGATATACAATCTGTCCACATACCTCACATCGGTTCAGATGGGGATCCCCAACAAAAAATATACACTCTTTTGTTGTCCTTTCATACTCTGTGGCTTTGAACAAATAACCCAAACAACATGTTAATCCGTGAGCTTTACGAGTGCTGCCTGTGGCTGTTGTTATCTTTGAGTTGCAAGCCGTTCATCCCGTTTCCCGTTGTTGGGCCCGTATACACAACTGGCTTCAGTTTTTTATTCAAACAACAATGCATAACTTTTCATTGTAGCTAAAACCAGATTTACATGAAAGGTCAATGACCGATTCATTCATTAATTGCTGTGATTATTCAGAGCGTCCATCGTTGGTTATGACTTTGAGTTAAACATCGAGCATTAACCCCTTTATTGGGGTCTACATCTCGTCAGCGTGTGCAGGTTTGGCAGGATCTCGGCTTTCTTTCCTTGGATCAAGAACCAGACGCTCAGTTTGTCTGAAAACGAGAGCCGAGCTGTTCCCCATTTGGCTGCCCTCTGGAGTCGGCCCATCAGAGTCTGTATTTTCAGGGGTTTCTATTGGTTCATGGAGGATGGCGGCGTCCTCCGAAGGTCCTGATTGGTCAAGTTCAAACGGTGACGAGTTGTTGGACCGCACGGCTGAAACATCCGCATCGTCTGTTGTCGGCTGGGAGAAAGGATCTGTCAAGATGTTTCTGGAAAAAACTAGGAAGATGGAAGAAGATGTTATCTTGACTTTACACCACCATTTCACCGTAATTGGCATGATTGTGCCCAGTGACATGTCTGACAGGCTGTTGTGATGTTCTCCATCCCCAGTCCCATCATAGTTCACATGTGGAAGCGTCCCTGAGCAAAACGCTGAACCCCTAGCTGCTCCCCGGCGCCTCACAGGGCAGCTACTACACACTACTACAGCACTATGTCAGCAAAGATCTGTGACTCAATCTGAGCTCCAGTGGATTAAATACAACTCAAACAGGAAGTGAGGTTGAGCACTGACCTCCTCTTGGTCTGGAGTCGCCTGCAGACGAGATGAAGGGACCGAAGCTCGTCATCAGGATCAGACCCAGAGAGACGAGGACGAGCTGCAAACACACACACACACACACACACACACACACACACACACACACGTGAGAATCAGACCCAGAGAGATGAGGATGAGCTACACACACACACACACACTCTGTGCTTTCCTACCAGTAAGCAGGTGCTGGTCTGGGCTCCTTTACTGATCAGAGACTGGAGCCGTCCCAGCTGAGCCAGCAGAGACCTGAACAGATCACGTGTGTTTCAATCTGAGCTCAGATCAAATCTATCAGGAAACTCTTCTGTCTGTCGAGACGGCTGAAGAATTAACTTCTGTTTAGTTTTATCTCTTTGCATCTACATAACAACTTATCCACAAAAGATAAATACAGAAATAAGTTTACAGACACCAGAGGAAGTCCACAAAAACCAGAAGAAGACCACAAAAACCAGAGGAAGTCCACAGTGACCTCTGGTGATGGAAACACTTTGATGGGTCCGACTCTGTAAAACCACTGACGCGGCACAGAGCTTAAAAAAAGCCTAGTCATGATTCCTTTAATAAATGTGACTCATCAGTTTCTTCTATGACTCCAGATTGCTTCATCGATCAGTGAACAGTTAATTATCAATAAGAAATCTGGCCGTACATGTTGCGTTTTTCCAGATGCTCCACTGTCCTCTGCAGCTCTCTGTTCTGTGCTGTGCAAGCTACTTCCCTGTTAACAAACACACACACACACACACACACACACACACACAATTTACAATCTGACTATTCCCGCTTATTGGAAGTAGTTTTGCCTGATTGATTGATGCTCCTACCTGCTCTCCAGCCCGTCAACGTACTCCTTCCTCCTCCTCCGGCTATCCTGAGCCGACTGCTTGTTGCGGATCTTTCTCCGAACTCTTTTTAGGATCCTTTCCTCCGCCTGCAAATAAAGATTCATCCTTAATCAATGTCAGTTTCGTAGACTAGAGATCCCGTTACTACTGCGAGCTCCTGATTGGTCGATGAGAAATCGTTCCAAGCCAATCTGAAAGCTGAAATGAGGTTATATAAAAGTGATATGATATCAGTTTTTACTTCGCAGGCATTACTTTAACTAGTTTATAATTAGATAATAATAATGACATACTTTTACATTGGTAAGATTTTCAATGCAGGACCTTTCCTTGTTGTCGAGTATTTGTGGTATTCGTACTTTCACTGCACTAAAACATGTGGATACTTCCTCTCATGCTTCTAATACTGTTAATTAAGTATAATCTAGATTGAGAAATTCTGCATGTTCTTTGTATTTTTGTGAAAGGTTCTAAAAGGGTTAATGTGAGACATCTGAAGCCTCTCGGCCGCCTGACCTTGGTGAGAGGAAGTTTGTTGGGCAGAGAAACTCCTTCCTGTGTCAGTAGCTTCTGTTCCTCCTCAGTCAACAACTGCAACAGAAGGCAAGCTTGTTCAAGAGCACCGGTTTCAAACAACACGTGTTGATCAATGTGCTTTACAAAGAAATTAAATAAACTTAGACATAAAAGACAATATAAGTGCATTTATAAAAGCATAGAATATCTCATCTTAACAGTATTGCACAAACAACAAAAGAAGCCAGAAACAAATAAAAGCCAGGCATGTCTTCACAATGACAAGCGAGAGGCTGAAGGTCTCTAGACGGGGTTTAAAGGTATCCCTGGAAGGAGGAGATTGAGGTTTCAGTGGCAGCCTGTTTGATGACTAGAGAAAGAGTCGACCCTCCAGGTCAGCCCTCCGCCCTCAGCAGGGACAGAGTGTTCACGTCACAGTCTCACCAGACCACCGGCCGGGCCGGAGGGATCATCGAGCCGAACCACGGGCAGCTGGTTCACGATGCACGAGTCTGAAATCAACACCTGAGAGCTCCACCCGTCTGCAATGGGACAGGAAGTGACATCATGGTTACTGTTTGGAACGGAGACGGGACAAGATGGACCCTAACTGGAGGAGCACAAAGACAGAAATAAATACAGATAACTATAGAAAATAAGAAAAGAATAAAAAATAGACAAAGTATTTGGTAAAGTGACAGTGTACACCAGGCTGGTATATGAATATTAACATATTATAGAATATTATGGTACATTAATATGGTACTCTAGCATGTGGGATGTGAATCATATGATATGGTACCATATCATATGATTCACCTCTCTGTAGTTTTACTAGCTGTACCTGTAATATCTGTACATGTACTAACTGTACTTATAATACTACATGTATGTGTATAACCTGTACTTGTACTACCTGTACTTGTACCTACATGACTTGCTATTTGCTACCCAACCCTCATCTCCTTTTCTTTCACTGATATTTCTTATACTTAAATCTTCTTTAAAAGTGACGAAGAACTCCTTTCATCGTTCATCGTCTTGACTTGTTTTTCGATTGATTGTTTATTTTCGAATAAATGTGAGAAAATAGTGAATGAAGTCCAAAGTAGAATGTTCATGTAGTCTGACAAATAGATGGAGTAATGTTTGTATTGTATTTCCGATGTGAAAACCCTTTTCTCTCCCTAAACAACAAAGTTCTCAGGATTGTGTAGAGTAACATAATGAGAGTTTACGTTCAGGCTTCCAGTTAAACACACCGAGCTCTATGGAGATGACGTTCTCTTGCCCAGGTTCAGTCTTCAGGCCGCTGATGTCACAAACCACCTGATAGACGGGCTGGACGCTGGCTGCCGTCGCTGTGCTGAAGGGAACCACGGGGTCCTCAGAGACGCCGCTGTCACTCTCAGACGAGGACTTGGCATTGGGCCCGCTATGAAACACCTCGTTCGGGTCGATACCGTGAAGGACGTCCTCTGACTCGCTGTCGTTCAGCGCCTGAGGCAGAATCAGAACGCATCAAACTGGTGAGCGCGTCTGTGTTACCCAGAAGGCCACTGATGTTGGTCACTGATGGCGGAGCGCAGACTCACACGGTCCGGGTCCATGGTCCAGTCCTGCAGCGTGCCCTCTGAGCTGCTGAAGACGAGGTCGGAGCAGGAGAACGGAGCGGCGAGCTGCCAGCTGTCAGCCAACACACCTCCGTCACCTTCGTCACCTCCGTCAACTCCCAGAAAGACCTCCCCGCTCTCTGCATCCATGACCTAAAACACATCACACATACATAGATACATAAATAGAGAGAGAGAGAGACAGTGGCAGGCCGTCA
>NW_027176251.1:2407500-2432500 GCF_023055335.1 Clinocottus analis | reverse complement strand
ACACTTGCTAATCTTCATCTACTAGTTTACACAAGTATACGCTAACCTTAGCTAACATTAGCATTAGCTCATATGAGACATAAGTAAATATGTTAATGGACATAATATTCTTCCTTTAGCACAAACATGGGGTCCTCTGTAAAAACCTTTGACTCTAAAATGTCTTTATAACTGACTTTTATAACTTTAAACATGGTGATCTGTGTCCCTGAACTGAACTAAAGTATGTTTTTTTTTCTCGTCGCAGCTCCAATTCCCACTGCCAGAGTTCATCATGGCCATGGGCTTCTTCCTGGTCCTAGTCCTGGAGCAGATCGTCCTGGCCTTCAAGGAACAGTCCTCCTCTCACGTGGAGGAGCGTCGAGCTCTGCTGGTGAACTCCAGCGGCCACCAGTCCCACCGCCACCGCGGGTCCGAGGAGTCCGACGAAGGCCCCTTCCACGGGGACCTGGGCTCCCAGTCCGCCCTGCGCGCCTTTATACTGGTCTTTTCACTGTCTCTGCACTCGGTGTTTGAGGGTTTGGCGGTCGGACTGCTGGAAAAAGAGGAGGAGGTGCTGGAGATCTGCCTGGCGCTGATGATGCACAAGAGCATCATCTCCTTCAGCCTGGCCTTCAAGCTGAGTCAGGGCCGGCTGCGGCGGACGGTGGTGGCCGGCTGCCTGCTGCTCTTTGCCGGCATGTCCCCGCTGGGCATCGGCGTGGGCATCGCCCTCACGGAGACCCGGGCGTCCCCGCAGCACCAGCTGGCCCGTTGCACGCTGGAGGGGCTGGCGGCGGGAACCTTCATCTACATCACCTTCATGGAGATCCTTCCGCACGAGCTCAGCTCCGGCAGGAACCGCATCCCCAAGGTGGCGGCGCTGCTGGCGGGCTTCGCCCTCATCACCGCTGTGCTCTTTGTCAAACTGTAACCAACGCATGACACTTCAATCTGACACTCAGACCAGTGTTCACAAGGAAATCAGATCAGGGAACAGCTCCTTAGTACTCACAATGCTCCTCTCCAACATGTCACGTGATCATCTGAGACCTGTGTGACCCCGTGACCTTAAGAGGAACATTTCATCCTGTTTCTTCTCCACCCAGAAACAGAGGAAACGCACCTGGAGGACTTCTGTTCCTATAATGCACCTGTATTTTTGTAATTACCACTTTTAGAAACCATAGTATTTTAATCATTGATATTTTTGTATTGTGATCAGAAGGGAAAGACTATTAAAAATGAAATAGTTTTTCATACAGTGGCTGAGCTTTTGTTGCTTTAAAGCAGGGGGGTCCAAACTACGGCCTGCGGATCAACTGCGGCCCGTGGCCCAGTTTTTATTGGCAGCAGATTCTAAAAATATAATGGGGAGAAAGTCAAGCAAACAGCAGCTAGCCTGCTAGCTCAACAATAATATTTTTGCCGCGCTAACAAAACACAAGAAACGAGCAGCCACGAGGTCACTCAGCTCACAGCACGAGAGAAACCTCTCAGACGAGACTTCATAACAGACCTCAGACTATATAACAGACCTCACTACAGACTCCATAACAGACCTCACTAAAGACTTAATACCACAGAACTCAGTACAGAGTATAAAACAGACCTCACTACAGACTATATAACATACCTCACTACAGACGTCTTAACAGACCTCACCACAGACTTCATAACACAGACCTCACTACAGACTTCATAACAAACATCACTACAGACTTCATAACAGACCTATACTAAAGACTATAAAGGATCGCAACCAACTTGACTAGGTGCATACCGCCGCCTGTTGTACCGGAGTGGGAGTGTGTGTGCAGATTCAGGCTGCTGTTGCTGTCTCACAGTACAGAAGCCTCTTAGCAGGCCGTCACCATGTGTTTAACCGCCGAAGAGAGAGAAAAGAAAGAAACGTAGAGAGAAACAGAGGTGAAATCTTATTGGATCAAGAGCGTTAAGCAGAGCTTGACCCTGCAGACAGAAGAAGCCAGGAGCAGAGCAACAGAAGAAGACAGGAGCTGGTCAATGAGAAAATAATTATAATATATATTGCGTATTTGTGAAAAACAATTACATTATAAAATAGATATAACTTGTAATTCTATTTTTAAAAATAATAATAAAATATCTACAACTTTGTGATTGTGTTCAGGCGAACAATGAAAGGCTTAGCGGGACTGAATATATCTTCATAATACCAGGAGCTGAGGAATGGCTCGGCCCTTTTCATCCTCTCATGGTCAAAGGTCACACGATGTCAGTAGCGCCGATCCGCCGACAGGGGGCACGCTGCACTTTCTCCCCAAAAAACAAAGCTTGTCTTTGTGTGACAGGGTGACTCACTCCATGAGTTTAAATCATGAACTCATCGACGCTCTGTTTCTCAGAGTGGGCGTTCACACCTCGCACATGCGCACTGATCTCTAATGACCACACTGACAAGTATATTGTCTTCATTATTATATTCACTAATGTATAGTAATAATATTATAGTCATCATTAGAGGGAGAGAGACATTTTTAAATAAAAATTAAATACGTATTTGTTGAAACTAATACTAATGTAATGCATATTTATTTAATATATTTCTGTTTATTATTTCTGATATGTTTTTTTCGGCCAAGTGTGACTCGAAATGTTTCGTCATACTTTAACAAAGTTTTAACACACTTTATTATTGTATGTATTGTGTCTTTCAAAACTCATTAAAGGACACATGCAACATGTGGAATACTTTAAGTTTGTTGACACTTTCTGTCCCCAAAAGTCGCTGCGGAGTGAGCGCTCCTCGCGCCGCCTCTCTGTGTGAAATCATTCACTAAGATGTCTGCGATGGGTTCAGGCTGCGGACCCGGACCCGGACCCAGCTCGGGCTCCGGGTCCGGGTCCTCCAACCCCCGGAAGTTTAGCGAGAAGATCGCTCTGCACACCCAGCGACAGGCCGAGGAGACGGCTGCCTTCCAGGAGGTCATGATGGACATCACCTCCACCCGGGTGAGTGCGCGCCGGAGCCCGCAGGAAGAGAGGCCTTGTGGGGCTGGAGGCTCTGCTGCTGCCCGGAGCTCTGCTGGAGGGTTGACGGGAGACCAGCGAGGGGGTTAGGGACATGTTAGCGTACGGTTAGGGCCATGTTGTTGTTGTTGTTTATGTTTTTGTTGTTGTTGTTGTTGTTATTGTTGTTCCCTGATGGTTAGACTTTAGCTTTGGCTTTAGCTGCGACTTGTTTACTGGTCGTCCCGCAGAACCCCGTCCACACATCGCCGAGTTTAGCGTGTTCGGAATGATTTCTCCCGATATATGAAACAAGAAGATGTAAATCTCACAGGATGAAAACAGCATGTTGTTCTGAAAACTTCGGCATCCACGCGAGACGCAAATGAAACGTGTAAAGTTCCTCTGGCCTCACTAACCCGCAGCAAGGTCCCGAACTACTTGTTGCTCTCGAAGTGGATCTCTACTGTACAATCCTTGAAAATGTGTTTTATATGTGGGCCAAATGACAGCTCCTGGTCAAATAAAACTTCAAGATTCCTTGCGGTGGTGGTGGACGCCAAAACAATACCATCCAGAGAAACTTTATCATTCGATAATTGATTTCTGGGCTAAATAAAACAACTTCAGTCTTGTCAGAGTTCAGCAGCAGAAAGTTACAGGTCATCCAGATTAAGACACGCCTGAAATTTAACGATCTGGTGGATTTCATCTGGCTTAATCGATAGATATAAGTGAGTATCATCGGCTGTAAAATGGATTGAATGTTTTCTAATAATATTCCCTAAGGGAAGGATATATAAGGTAAATAAAAATTGGTCCAAGCACAGAACCTTAAGGAACCCCATAGCGAACGGCAGCGGTCATTGAGTCTTTATCATTTACATATACAAACTGAATCGATATGATAAATACGACTTAAACCAGCCTAATACTGTACCTCTAATACCAATCTTCTGGTCTAGTCTCTATAATAAGATATTATCTGTAGAAATACATGGATCCACAGAGCTTTGACTCTCAACCAGCTTGGCCACAGTGCTAAAGAGAAACCTAGGGTTGTTCTTATTTTTATTTATTAGTTTTGAGTAATAGGCCTTCTTATACGTTCTCAAACTAACGTATAAACAGACTAACCGGGACTTGTATGCGCTCAAGCTTCCGCGATGCTAACTTCAGTATGCTGGTCTGAGCTCTTTGACCTCTTTGACTCAGTACCTGTCGGCTTTAACTCTCTTTTTAGGCTTGACTGTCATGTGGGAAGTTTCTGTACTTTACGTATAGCATATTTCTTGTTGCTCATGATTTGGGAGTTGATTGATTGATTGATGGTCATGTTTGTGTCGTCAGCTCCAGGCCCAGAAGCTGCGTCTCTCCAGGACTCAGGGTCTGTACTACGGCGGCTCGCTGCCCAACGTCAACCAGATCGGCCGGAGTCCTCCAGACTTCCAGGTGACCACATGCGCTCTAGTTTTACACACTTGGTTCCTGACTGCTACAGCTTCTGTTTCTATGACTAGTCGAGATCTACTCATCCACTTCTATGAGTTTCTTTCTGATTCTGAGAACTATTTTTGCATAAACCTTGCATTGCAATTTTGCAGTAAATTGAAATGTATTTCATTTGTTTTATTTTAACTGTAGGTGTAGGACTGTTTCTTAAATGTACTTTGTTTTATAACAGTGTTCAGATGTTTTTATACACATCAATTAATTTTGATGAAGAAATAAATAGTGTTGCGTTGAACAGGAAGTGGTGAAGAAGTTGCTCTGGCTGCTTGTGACATCGCTTCCAAAGTGCTTTCCTTCCTGCGATAACCCTACCGCCCCCCCCATCACAGTAGCTCCCACTGCAATAAACGCCCTTTGCAATAGAACCAACAGGAGTTCTCTGGAAATGGGTTAGTTAGTTAAAAACAGTGGGAGCTCCGATAAGAGACTTTGATCTTGTATTACTTGTGTTGCTGTTTCCTGTTCAACATTTTATTTATTCCAATGAATCTGTTTCTGTCGTTCAGGGCTCTTTCCCCTCCACTCTGGAGTCCAACCGGTCCACTCGTCATCACGGTCTGGTGGAGCGAGTCCAGAGAGACCGCCGGTTCATCCCACCAGTCCGACCGTACCGCAACCGACAAGTATCCTTCAGTTTACTGTCCAATATAAACCTACACGAGGCTGAAGGGATTGCATGTTTTCTTTTTCTAAACAACCACGCGTTTGTCCGTCTCTCAGACCTGTCTGACTTCCTGCCTGATTTCGGTCTGACTTCCTGTCTGATTCCTGTCGGACTTCCTGTCTATCTCTCAGCTCTAAGCCCATTGGTTCCTACTGAAGGAACATGCAGTTCAGTCAGAAACTCTCATTATCATTTGTCTTGTTGTTCCTGAACCAGTGTTCTCCTCAGGTGGACAGCTCGCCGTATAACTCCGCCTACTTGTCCCCGCCTCCTGACCCCAGCTGGAGAAGGTACCAACCTGTCTTTCTCTCTTAAGACGTGGCTGTCCTGTTTCCAAACTTCTTGTTTCTCTGCTTTGAAAACCTTTGTGACGCCTCAGAGAGACAAAAGCATGAGAACAGAACTTGATCACAAACACATTTTGGTGGTCGCTGCAGGTCTCAGGAGACTCAATGAAGGCTTTGAAATACATTGAGAGATGAATGAATGACTTCCTGTCTGCTTCCGTAACTTCACTCATAAACAGCTTTGTTGTTTCACGTGCACTAATGTGCATTACTGAGCATGAACCCATAGGAAGCTGTTCAAGTGCACTAACTAACACACTAACATGCAGTAACGTAACGTGCACTAAGACACGCTCTGACGTGCACTAAGACACGCTCTGACGTGCACTAAGACACACTCTAATGTGCACTGAAAGACGCGCTCTAATGTGCACTTAGACATGCACTAACGTGCACTAAAAGACACTCTTGCACCTACCAAAAGTACAACAATACATTGAGCAAGATATTGTTAAATCAAAGGACTGGTGCTCTTTTAACTGGAGGAACTTTATGACTTTATGTACCTGTAAAGCAGGGGAAGGCAAACTACGGGCTGCTGGGTTTTTTAATCTGGCCCGCTGAGTATTAAAATTATTGTAATTAAATATATATCTTTTTAAATTATTATTAATATTAGGCCTGGCGCTATGGGCGGGCGGCAGCACATTGCCATATCTGCCAGCAGTGACATTATATTTTCACAGTTAAAGCCCAACACCCACTGAGCAGAGCTACTTAGCTGTCAGGGATAGAAACTTCAGTCAAGGTTTCACATTTATAAAGTTACACCACAGAACTGCATGCTGGGAAGTCCTGTCAAAGTCGGTCGCAGAGAGGACATAAATGAGTTCAGGCTATTGGCCCGGCCCTCCACAATATTTTCTGTTCCTCATGTGGCCCCCCGGGAAAAATAATTGCCCACCCCTGCTGTTAACCCCTAACTCCCCGCAGAGCGCTTCAGGACTGTTGGTCAGACAGACAAGGCATTGTATTGGACTATTTTCATGACATTTTTGTACAAACTAAACTATATTTATTTGACAGATTAACCGCTGACTGCGACACTTAATAAAGGTTATTTTCCCTCGTGATGAGGATCAGCCCTCTTGTAGCGTAAACTGGGATCTCTGATAAGTGAAGAGCAGGCATTGATGTCTTTAGAAACTCTGCATTCGCGTGAGGCGACACGCCAACCTTCTTCTATCCTTTGCTCGCTTCCTTCATCTTCCTCCTTTGCTCGATTCCTTCATCTTCCTCCTTTGCTTGCTCTTCAAGGCCACGTTCTTCTTTTTCCTCTTTTCAGTGTTCTTGCCCGCTGGAGCAAATAACTTTCTGTTCTTGTCGATCATAAAAAGGAATTGGTCTGGAAACTTCCCCGGGGATAAAAGCCAGTTGTTTCATCTCCCCACCACTGCACTCAACAGGTGAATCGTCCTCTTCCTCCTTTCCTTCCTTTTGCTGGCCGTCCTCCAGCTCCACCACAAGAGTGCAAGTCCTCTGAATCTAAATCTGTGGGTGGAAGGGAGACGGTGTCCTGTCAAACAGGATATTTCTTCTTTCTTTGGCTGACTGGATTATTAGAGAAGCTGTTCTGCCTTTTTAAACTAATCAAGTGTTTGTTCTTCCTGGTTCATTTGTTCCTTTTATCTGAACTCTCTTATGTAAAAACCTCTGTAAAGACCAGAGGGTCGCAAAAGTCGTAAAATACCGACGTTTGGTCAGTCGTGTGTAAGTTTCCGATGTCACCTGGCTAGATCCTCACGGTAACTGAACCTGGCCCGTTCATGTCCACAGTTTCACATTTAAAATCCCCTCAATGGTCTTTCTGCTGTGAGCAACAGCCTCTGAATCCATTTTACATCAGTAACCAATCACAACCAGCTTCAAAGGCCGGGTCCCTTTGAGCACACGGGTGATTCATATGACCTCATTTGTGCAGTTTTTCAGACAGACAAACACACACACAAACAAACAGACAGACAGGTGAGTCTCTTCCTCCTCGTCCTCCTCACACTGAGTGTTTCTTGCTGTTCAGGACCAGCTCTGACTCGGCCCTGCACACCAGCGTGATGAACCCTTCCTCAGGGGATCCCTTCAGAAACCTCAGCCCCCAGAGCAGCAGACGCACAGGTGAGGCAGACAACCCCAACAACCCACATGTTGCTCATAGCTGTTGCTCATGCATGTTGCTCAGATCAATATGTTTTGAGAAGCAATTATTTAACACTCACATCCTCAGTGTGAACCCTTCCACTTAAAGCGGTGTGCTTTCAGAGGGAACAGCAACATATCAAACTGCTTCTTCGTGTGTAGAAAGCAGCTCTGGTTTCGTACATTAAACTTTACTTAAGAAGGAATAGATGTTGTTGGTTTTAGAGACACAAAATGTTTTCCGCTTTGTAAAAGAGCTCGAGGTTGTGTCCTTGATTTCTATGTTCTAAAAAATAAGCAGTATGCCCAGAGAGCACTATGAACACATTGATCATGTTGTGGAGAACCAGCTGAAGACAAGATGGCGTGCTCCATCGTCACCTCCACCCACTGCACAGAGAGAGGCTGTGCACCGAGAGCTCCAGGGAGGACGGCCTCTTGTGGGTTTCCTGTTGTTATCCACCTCTTGTCCACTGCTTTGAGTCAATAGTAAAGTGCGTCATCCACAGTTAGTGTGCGTCTTTTAGATGTTCTGGTTCACACACACACACAAGATAAAGATCTCAACCGCCAGCAGGAGAATCAGGAAGTTCTGAATATGAACTAAAACCCACCTGTCTGTCTGTCTGTGTGATCCTGCAGGTCACAGTGATGGAGAGGGCCGAAGAAGTGAGTTGTATAATCTACCTGAACGTCTTCATAGTCCATGTCACTGCCAATATAATGTGTTGACTCAAATAATGTTCAGAAAGAACACAAGAGGGACTGGGGGAGAGGGAGACCCAACACAAGGGGACTGGGTAAAGTGGGAGCGCCTCCGTCGAGCTCCCTGTGAGACCCTGAAGACGTGCAAGCACAAGAACCATTTATTGCCATGTGTGTTTCACGGACAAGGAATTTGTCTTGGCAGGTGGTGCAAAACTAACAAACAATAGACACACTGCCAAAAGAAATAGGAGCATGATATTTGCAATTTAAATGTAGAATATAATGTGAAACAAAGTGCACAGATAATTACTTTAAACAAGAGCTGTGCTTGTAACCTTCAGAGGTCCTTTGGTTTCCTCTCTTACTCATTCTGACACATTGCACGAATCCAAACTGAAAGCACCCTGAGCTTTTTGTGAGAATAATGAACGTGACATGAAGTTTGTCCCTCAGTGTTTCCGTACCCAGTGCCCCCCATTGAAGAGAATGTGTTGGACGAGGGGAAGCTGCTTAAACCCTGGGACACCAAGAAGGTACGCTGCATTGTTTTGTTGTTATTGTTCTAATCTCTTTTTTATTCATATTTGACTGTCAGATTGTCACATATTATTGTTGTTGTTATTAGTATTATCTTTATTATGATTATTATCTTTTAGAAGTCTGCATGGTTCAGTTTTTCAAAAGGTAGAAGATAGAAACATTTCTTTTCTCCCTCCAGTTGCCTCTGTTGTCTTCCCGACCCAAGTCCTGTGAAGTCCCCGGCATCAAGTGAGTTACTGAAATGAAATGAAAGAACACATGAAACTTGTGAATGATCATTTCTCAGCCCATGTTGCCGCGCTCTGTGTCTTTAGTATCTTCACGTCTCCGGAGCAGCCGTCCACGCCGACTCACGGCATCCCGTCGGGGCTCAATACCGGCGGCTCGCTGCCGGACCTGTCCAGCCTTCACTTCCCCTCCCCGCTGCCCACACCGCTTGATCAGGACGAGCCCGGCTACCCAGGATCCTCCTCTCTGAGCGGAGGGGGCAGCACGGGGAACCTGGCTTCCACCCTCACTCAGCTGGGCATCAACGCCGCCAACGTACAGGCAGGCAACGGCAACTTCCACCACCACACGCCAGGTACAGTCTGCAGCGGCATGTTGACTGATGTCTTCGAGGACTCTGGACCGAGACAAGTTCCGATTGGTGTTGACATTTAATTATAGATTAGAAAAACAATGAAGGGAATCCCGTCTCAGTGGGCTGACCTGATTCCATTTAGCTCTCTTTTTTTTTTTTGCATTCATTCTTATGGAAAGGTCACTCCTGGGCCTCAGAGTCAGGGTTCAGTTCCTCGAGCAACAGTTTGGTGACGGCTTCCTGCTGAGGGGTCCAGGTCTGAGCTCAGTGACTCATGTGAAGGTTAGCAGAGGAAGTATGTGGGTGAGAGTGGAAGAGATGTGCAGCTCTAAGTTTAGCCTTCAGAGGGCGGAAGTGCAGTCGGAAAATGTTTCATCGTCGGTGAGGTGACTGAGCCACCGCAGGCAGGAAGCTGCTGCAGCCGACTCTCTGAACCCGAGTCTGGATCCTTTTGCTGCCCCCGAAGTCCACAAGGGGAATCTGAAACACTTGAGTTGTTAGAATTTAGTTTGAATGTCAAACTATGTTATATTGTTACTTGACAATATGCTGAAAACACAACCAGGTCCAAGAGTAGACCTGAGCTGTGGATTGGAGGGAGAGTGTGTATAGATGATGTACTGCGTCTCTTCAGTGACATCACTTTTATTCAGAAGATAATCTGGTGATCTCTAAAAGGTGTCAGATAAATTTCGAACTGTGTGGAGTTTGAGCGTCTCAACGAAATGTGCTCTTGAGTTTCATCATTGGAATTGTAAGATTCAGACTTGAAACCTCTTTGCTGCTTTCCTTTGTCTCGCTAGTCCACTCAACGAAAGAGATAAGCAACAATAAATTGCATCTGAAACTCATTTATCAAGGAAGAGTGACAAATTACAGGTGTTTACAAGAGCTTACAGGTGTTTACAGGTGTTTGTTTGCCCCCAGGTCTCCTGGCGTCCCTACAGAGCACGCTCAGTAGCCCCTCCCTGCAGTCCTCGCTCAGCAATCCCAACATCCAGTCGTCGCTGAGCAGCCACTCCTTCTCCAGCTCTCTAAGCTCCGCCTCCCTGCACTCGTCGCTGAGCAACCCCTCGCTGCAGTCGTCTCTCAGCTCCTCCCCCTCCTTGCCGTCTTCCCTCAGCAGCCAGTCGCTGCACTCCTCCCTCAGCAGCTCCTCCCTGCAGTCGGGGTCCACCGGCTACAGCTCCAGCTCCAGCGCCGCCTACTCGCCGCTGCTCATTGGACAGGGCCAGCCGTCGCTCAGCACGTCGCCACGGAGACGGGCACAGCTCTCCCCGCTCATCCTGCCCATGGGAGCTGAGTCACGGAGGCATCACTCCAAACAGTTCTCTCCCACCATCTCCCCCACGCTGTCCTCCATCACACAGGTACCAACAGTCCATCACACAGGTACCAACAGTCCATCACACAGGTATCACACCAACAGTCCATCACACAGGTACCAACAGTCCATCCCACAGGTACCAACAGTCCATCACACAGGTACCAACAGTCCATCACACAGGTACCAACAGTCCATCACACAGGTACCAACAGTCCATCACACAGGTATCACACCAACAGTCCATCACACAGGTACCAACAGTCCATCACACAGGTACCAACAGTCCATCACACAGGTACCAACAGTCCATCACACAGGTATCACACCAACAGTCCATCACACAGGTACCAACAGTCATCACACAGGTACCAACAGTCATCAGACAGGTATCACTCCGCCGTTGCTTCATAGATGAGAATCGTCACAAATAAGAAAGAAAGGGACATTGTTGTTGAATAGATTTTTGTGTTTAGTGTTATCAACGTGACACAGAGACTAAGAGAGATCATTTTCACTGTCAGGTAGTTTCAAAACTTCATTAAAAAACAAGGTTCCGTTGCGGTGTGACGACATCGGCACTGTTAACATCCAGTTGGGCGATATATTAATAAATGCTCCCCCCTCCTAGGGCGTCCCTCTGGACACCAGCAAACTGCCTCTGGACCAGAGGCTCCCTCCGTACCCGCTCAGCCAGTCCCACCCGCACCAGCCTCTCCCCGGTCTGCAGGGCTCCCAGCCGGGCCAGCAACCCTCTCCGATGAGCCAGCACCACCAACAGCTGCACCGCCTTCAGCAGCCGCGGCCTCAGCAGCAGCAGCAGCAGCAGCAGCAGCAGCAGCAGCAGCAGCAGCAGCAGCAGCAGCAGCAGCAGCAACAGCAGCAACAGCAGCAGCAGCAGCAGCAGCAACAACAACAGCATCTCCTGCAGAACCTACGCAACTCGCAAAACCAGCACATGCAGCAGCACTTTGGATCAGTAGGTCGATTGATGGATTCAAATATGTTACGTTCTCCAGTTCAGCTTACGGACCGAGTACGATGCTTTTCTCCGCAGCAACAGAGGCCGATGGAACAGCAGGCGAACACGGTGAACTCGCAGCTGATAAAGAGCGAGAGGCCGCCAGATCAGTGCGTGCAGAGTCCCTCTCAGTGTCACCTCAAACAGGAAACAGAGCAGCAGGCGGAGCAGCAACGAGCCGTCGGCCTTCCACAGCTCCAACAGATCAGCCACAACCTGGCCACCGACCTCTACAATGTAAGTGACTACAACACGTCAGAAACATTCACAACAAAAGTGACTACAACACGTACCTCTGTGTGTAGTGATGGGATGTAGTACAGTATAAAGTACAATATTTACCTGTGAGATGTAGTACAGTATGAAGCACAATATATACTGTGAGGTGTAGTACAGTTTTAAGTACAATATGTATCTGTGAGATGTAGTACAGTATAAAGTACAATGTGTACCTGTGTGTCATAGAAACTGATAGATATGTGTTAAGGAGTGAGAGTAAAAAATGAATGCTTTCTCGAAGCTTTACGAAAAATAGCAATGGAGAGAAAGAAAGGGAGATGTTGTTTTAGGTTTCATTGTAAACAGGATTTGTTTTCCATGCTTTCCAGGATGCCATGTTTAGCTCTCTACTGGACGACCCATACCTGAGTCTACAGCTTACTGGCAGGTCCAACCACCAGGTAACCAGCACCAGTACAACATGTACCTCTGAGATGTAGTGGAAGACAAGTAGAAATAGTCAATTGAAGTACCTTGAATGTTTACTTCAGTTCAATACTTTAGATCCAGGTTTTGATAAATACTCTCAAACACTTCATGTACTTGTTGTGTCCGGTCCAGTTTTTCAGTAAATCGCCTTCTCTTTTTCCTCAGTTCCCAGCGGAGTACCAGGGGGACCACAGCGGTCTGAGCTGCACCAGTGAGAAAAACCAGTACCACAACACCCAGGAGCACCTGGACCTGCAGCACCATGTGGACCAGCAGGTGGACCAGCAGGTCCTCAACAACCAGAACCACAACACCCAGGGGCACCTGGACCTGCAGCACCATGTGGACCAGCAGCTGGACCAGCAGGTCCTCAACAACCAGAACCACAACTACGGACGACACAACGTGCCTAACATCATCCTCACTGGTCGGTTCATTCAGTTAGTTTGAGTTAGTTTAGTCTATTTAGTTAGCTTAGTTTAAGTCAGTTTAGTTTGAGTTAATTTAGTCTATTTAGTTAGCTTAGTTTAAGTCAGTTTAGTTTGAGTCAGTTTAGTCTATTTAGTTAGCTTAGTTTAAGTCAGTTTAGTTTGAGTTAGTTTAGTCTATTTAGTTCGCTTAGTTTAAGTCAGATTAGTTTGAGTCAGTTTAGTCTATTTAGTTAGCTTAGTTTGAGTTAGTTTGGTTTGAGTTGGTTTGAGTTAGTTTAGTTTGAGTTAGCTTAGTTTGTTAGTTTATTTATTCAGTTTGACTTAGATTAATTTAACTTAAACTATTTAGTTTGTCTAGTTAGTTTGAATTACTCAAGTTTGTTTGAGTTTAATTAGTTTAATTATTCTATTCCGTTAGTTTACATGCTTTGTCTGTGAATCCCTGCAGGAGACTCGCCGCCAGGCCTGTCCAAAGAGATCGCCAGCGCTCTGGCCCACGTCCCGGGCTTTGAGATGGACCCATTCTCCCTCGAGGATCCCCTGAGGATGGACCCGCTGGCTCTGGACCTGCTGGACGGAGACCTGATGCTGGCCGACCCGGCGGTGGAGGACTCCTTCAGATCCGACCGGCTGAAGTGACCCACGAAGAGACGACGGCCCGTAAGAGGTGGAGATAGGCCCAGATGGTCTGCAGACCTCTGAGAGAACCGGAGGAGGGGAGTCTTAACCCGTTATGCTTCAAGTCCAGAACCAAGTCCAGAACCAAGACGTTTCTCTTCGGGCATTAGCTTGTGAGTCTGCATGTTCATGAAAAGTACTCGCAGGAATAAAACGCTCACGTGACGCCGGCTACACG
Source organism: Clinocottus analis (assembly GCF_023055335.1). NCBI lineage: Eukaryota > Metazoa > Chordata > Actinopteri > Perciformes > Cottidae > Clinocottus > Clinocottus analis. Next base: position 2,418,703 of record NW_027176251.1, on the reverse strand, counting down.
TCAAACCAGCAAACCCCCTCATAATTCATAATACATGATTCATTGTTCATGGATTCATAAATCGTGAATGATGAATTCATGAATCTTCCCGAAGATTGGAATACTTCTCTTTGGGCGTTGAGAAGTGGACTACAAGCTTTTCAATTCATAAACATTCTTCTTCTGGATGAAATGTTGGTTTCAGACGACTTGATCCCGTTCCTCATCAATGTCGCTTTCTCTTCACTTTTTAAATATTTCTTCATCAGCTTTTTTATTTTTTATATATATAAATATATAATACTTAATTTCAATGCATCTGTATCAATAATCCCAACTCATGGCAAGAGTTTCTCCCTCACACGTCGGAGATCTTTTTACCTTTTGACCTCGAGGTCTGAACCCTGAACCCAGAACCCTGGTTCTCCGTCTCAGAACCAACTGCATCGGCTCATGAGACCTGATCCAGAAGGTTCTGTCACTGGAGCAGAAGGAACCACGTGAACGTCTGAGACGGTTCTTGAAGAGACACGCACGCATTTTACCCCCGAGTGCCAAAAGCCAATAACTCCTAGGACCATTATTTTTTATCATCAATTAACTGCCAATTATGTTCTCAATTCATTGATTCATAGTGAAAAATGTCCAAAGTGACGTCTTTTTTGTTGTTGTTTTCGTCCAACCAAAAGACCAAATAAGATGAAGGGATTGTGTATAAAAATAACCAGAACAATTGTTACGTGACGTCGCCGAATCACTTTTGTCTAAAACCTTCATCATGAAACCCAAATGCAGTTTTTGGAGAGATTAACCTTTGACCCCAGTCACTGTGATTGACAGCCATAAGCCCCGCCCTCTCTACCTGCATTGCTGCACCTGTGTTTTCAGCACCGCCGCGGGCCAGAGAACCTAAATATTATTAATATTATTTTGACTATAAAGTTTTATTTTTTAATCTGTATGTATATAATTCTTCAGATAATATCTTTAACTAAAATAAATATAGTATAAATATTTAAGATGAGAGAAGAAAAACAACATATTTGTTTTGGACAGAACTTGGTGGTTTGTAACATTCTTTAGGTTTAAAGGAAGAGTTTAATTCTATATTTCACATTTATCCTCCAGTACTGAAGGTTTCCCAACATGGGGGCAGGACCCCCATTAAGGGTCGCAGGAAAGAAAAATTAAGATTTTGATCTTTGATCTGAAGAATTGGTCGTGAAAAGTGAATTTATGCACCGAACGTTATTTATTATATTGATTTGTCCACTAAATAAAAAGTCAGAGGTTTGATCAGAAATATTTTTGGTTACAAAATCTTAATTTAACAAAAATTGACCAAATCCAAAAATGTAATTCAAGGAAGCTGAATTTTGTTGTGTTCGTTCTGTTGCGTATTTCCCCTGTTATAGAGGGTTCTGTTGCATGGTTCCTGCGGTATGGAGGGTTCTGTTGCATGGTTCCTGGGTTATGTAGTGTTCTGTTGCATAGTTCCTGAGTACTGGAGGGTTCTGTTGCTTAGTTCCTGTGGTATGGAAGGTTCTGTTGCTTAGTTCCTGTGGTATGGAAGGTTCTGTTGCATGGTTCCTGCGGTATGGAAGGTTCTGTTGCATGGTTCCTGTGGTATGGAGGGTTTTGTTGTGTGGTTCCTGCAGTATGGAGTGTTCTGTTGCATGGTTCCTGCGGTATGGCCGGTTCTGTTGCATGGTTCTGCAGTATGGAAGATTTTGTTGCATGATTCCTGCAGTATGGAGGGTTCTGTTGCTTGGTTCCTGCAGTATCAAGAGTTCTGTTGCATGGTTACTGTGGTCTGGAGAGAAGGTTTTGTTGATTGGTTCCTTTCTTCTGGAGGGTTTTGCAGCATAGTTCCTGTGGTATGTAGGATTATTTTTTATGTTTCCTGTGGTATTGCGGTTTCTGTTGCATGGTTCCTGCGGTATGGAAAGTTCTGTTGCATGGTTTCTGTAGAATGGAGGGTTCTGTTGCATGGTTCTTGCGGTATGGAAAGTTCTGTTGCATGGTTTCTGTGGTATTGAGGGTTCTGTTGCAGGTCCAGAGAGTTTTGGGAATGTTTGGAAACTAAGTGGACTCGGAGAGTCTAAAGGAAGACAGGGGAAAAAGTTTGAATGCCTTTTTAGATTAGAAACCAGAAGTCAGAAATAAATCAGTCATGTGCCTGAAGTTTTGAGGACTGTGTCCTCTGGAAGACTCTTGTGTCCTTTGTGTCCTCTGGAGGTCTCTTGTGTCCTCTGAAGGACTCTTGTGTCCTTTGTGTCCTCTGGAGGTCTTTTGTGTCCTTTGTGTCCTCTGGAAGACTTTTGTGTCCTTTGTGTCCTCTGGAGGTCTCTTGTGTCCTTTGCAGGACTTTGAGTCCTCTGGAAAACAAGAGTACTAAAGTGAGATCTCTGTTCTGGACCTGAATATTTGTTCCAGTCTGAATGGAAAATTAATCGAAGCAATTTGTTGTTCTGGATTTGGTTCTGTATTGTCAATCATGTCTTTATGTCCCGTCAAACCACAAGTCAATCATGTCTTTATGTCCCATCAAATATCTTTTTCCATACATTTGTATTTTCACGGAAGTACAAATATACTAATATATATATATACAAGGAATTTTCTTTCCTTTAAAGTAATAATTTAAAATGAGATTTTTACGCTCTCAAGGTCAAACATTCAGTCAACATGTTAAGAAATCATCCCATAATTTACATGTGCGTGTGCGCATGTACGTTGTTATGCAATACACTTGTTGTAAGTTACCATGCAGTTCCAGGCTCTGCCAGTAAGGGGAGCTGTTGACCAGCAGGGTAGTTGTGTGTGCGCACTAGGGATCAGTTTAAGGCCATATTTCATATATTTTTTAAATTTTTTATTGATGTTTGATAATATTAATTGCTCTCATATTATTGTTAGTTTTTCATGTTTTTTTGGCTTTGCGGAATAAAATCTACATTCTGCTTATTGTACTTTGTATTTGAATAATAAATTGACTTTTTGTGTCTCATATTTTTATTTGAACCTCGTAATAAATAACCAGGGAATGTTGAGTGTGTTGTAAATATGAACATGTTTTCAAACCAGAGATGCTTCTGAAACTAACAGAAGAGATTTCTAAAAAGACTATACCTTTAAAAAATATTTTCCAGAAAATAAACAAATGAAACCTGGAACAGCTGCAGTCTGTTTTTGTTTGTATACGAGCGACATATTTATGTTGAGATGAAGGTTATATTCAGAACATTTACTCCAGTAAAAGTACTAATACCACACTGTAAAAATACTGTCCTACATTAAAAGTACTAACACTACACAGTAAATGTATTCATACCATGCATTAAAAATAACTATTACCACACAGTAAAAGTGTTTCAATATTGTATGATACAGTACATAAGCAGCTAAAGCAGTTTGAACAGGAAGGAAAGTTTATGGATGAAGGACAATAAATGTTGTTTTAACAATGAAATAAGTTAATATGGGAGTTTTAGATTCTGGATTTATGAGCTGAAGTTGACTATTTCTCATAATTATCTTGTTTGAATAAGATCATCTGAGATCTAAAACAACATCCTTAGTAGTAGTCAGTAGAGAACACAGCTTCAGCAAGCATAAACTTCTATACAACCAGAGGAATCGCCCCCTAGTGGTCAGGAGAGAGAACGCAGCTTTAACACATGAAGCATAGACTTCTATACAACTAGGGGGCTTGATGGGAAAAGGCCCTTTCTGATCGGATTGTTTGAGGGAGTAATTGTTCTGTGTGGTTAATTGAGTTTATTTTGTGTAACCCAGAATCACAAATTACAAAGTTGCCTTAGAGGGCTTTACAATTAAAAATTAAATGTAGGTTAAAATTACATATCCACTTCTATTAAGGGTTAAGGTTAAGGGTTGTTAGTGTGGTTTCCATGAACACAGTGTGATATACTTATCTAAACATATTTATGTTGCAGTTTATTTATATTAGATACATATTATACAACGCTCATTAAGCTGTAATATGTGATGTACCTAGTATTGTAGAACATTATTATTTTGTGTCAGTGTTTGCAGACTCAGATACCTTTATTTTGAAGCGCGTGACCGGAAACAGGAAGTGTTGTTTTGGCGTGACGCCGTTGCGGCTCGTCGCAGACAGCAAACATGGACGTCACACGTGAGAGAACGACCTGAACCGGATCCAGAGACCAGCGGGAGCAGCAGCGGAGACCGCACGGTAGGACCCGTCTAACCCGGTGACCGGTAACCGGGCCGGTTAGCCCGCGAGCTAACGGACAGCTAACTGATGTTATGGCGTCTAACGGGGCCGCGCGGCTCGCACCCGCTCCCGGACACGCCTCCTAACAGAACGTTTTACGCTCGTGCCCGATATCTGAAATACATTAAACCGCATGAACGGTCGCGAGGACAGTTAAAGCACCGACGATGAGATCCGACTACTTCCTGGGTTAGGGTCTGAATGTGGTGCAGCTGCTCAGGCCATAGATGTTTTAGGTTATAGATTCATTCTCCTGTAGATGTTTCAGGTTATAGATCTATCCTCTGTAGATGTTTCAGGTTATAGATCTATCCTCCTGTAGATGCTTCAGGTTATAGATCCATCCTCCTGTTGATGTTCCAGGTTATAGATCCATCCTCCTGTAGATGTTTCAGGTTTAGACCTATCGTCCTGTATATTTTTCAGGTTATAAATCCATCCTCCTGTAGATGTTTCAGGTTATAGATCTATCCTCCTGTAGATGTTTCAGGTTATAGATCCATCCTCCTGTAGATGTTTCAGGTTATAGATCCATGTAGAATATCTTCACAGTGTAGTACCGGTACTTTCAAGTAACAGTAATTTTATAATACAATATTAGTGCTGATATTACAAATCTCCACCAGTCAATGTGACCTGCGTACACACACACACACACACACACACACACACACACACACACACACACACACACACTATATATCCATTGAAACCTGCAGCAGTCTTCTGTCTTTGTGTGTGACAGCATTCATCTGTCTATATATATATATCTCAGTGGTGGGCCGTGGTTTCAGCCCTAGGCCTTCAGTGAGTGCCAGATCGTGAGCAGGAGACCGCGTCCAGTAAGGGGAGGGCACGTCACGTCAACTCAACAACAATGCATGTTGTCTAAAATCTATCTAACAAAAGCACCACACTGACCCTGCACAGTGCAGACACGACATTGCAGCACAGCTGTGCCGGCAGCAGCAGTGCACCTTGGCGCAGGGAAAAGCACCAGCAGCCCCTGGTGCAGCAATAACAGCACCGTGGCTTGTTTATGATTTAAATACGAATGTAAATGTATGAAACGGTAACATAATCAGCGTTTCACTCACCAGATGCACATAACCCTCTGTGGGAAAGGGGTCATTACTAAGTCCTGAGATCCTAGCTTCTAGGTGAGACGCTAGCTTCACTGACCAAACACAGCGCATGTTAATGGTCATGCAGGCTCTGTGACCAATCACACGTCTCGGGTCTCCAGAAGGCTCTTCATGAATTTTAACCAGGCTGCTCTTTTATAGAGGAAGACAGGTGAAATGTGATTAGATTAAAAATTATGTTAAACAGGAAGAAGCCATACAAGAGGCCTGAAGGAGCAGAGGAACAGATGAAGGCAGCTGGAACATGAAAACATCTTTATAATACATGGAGTGTATCTGTGATAAATAAATACAACATTATTATTATAAAAAATCTATAACTTTTAATTATAAAAAATAAATTAAAGTTCCTCGTTGTTGTTGTTTACATCAGCTGCTTGTCTCTGATGATGCTGCTCATGAAGTGAGCCGGTGGACTAAATATAGACCAGATATTTAAATCTGCTTCAGGAGACTGAAGTGGCCTCAGTTTGGTCTCTGATCCAGATCCCTCAGTCCCAAAAGTACTAATACCGCTGTGTAAAGATACTCTGTCCCAGTTAAAGTACTAATACCCCAGTGTAAAGATACTCTGTCCCAGTTAAAGTACTAATACCCCAGTGTAAAGATACTCTGTCCCAGTTAAAGTACTAATACTAGTACTAATAATTAGGGTTAGAGTATCTTTACACTGGGTTAGGGTTAGAGAGTATCTTTGGCGGTCGGGAAGGATTCATAGAACCGTAGTTTGTTCTCCTGCAGTCAAAGTAACATCAGTATTCTGACGTATTGATGATTCATAGTGAAACTACAAGCTGAGGAAGTACTGTTTTTTTTTTCAGCAGAACTTTTTAAAGTGACAGTAACCAGGTTTACTCGTCCACACGTAGAGATGTGTACACAGCGGATGTTACATTATTGTGTTACAAAGATATACACATACTCTTTATAATATATGCAACTTTTGAATGACATTTGTTATATTTATTTAAATCCTACCCTTTCCCACTTGTCAATCTATTGTTACTCTTTCACTCAAATGTTTGAAATCAGGAGCATGAATTTCAGAATTATAATTGGGCAAAAAAAACTCCTGTGTGAGGGAATTGATCATGTGATGATGATGTCACGTCATGTTCTCATTGGACGTGTGGAGATGATGTCAGTCGCCGTGACACCCAGAGGAGACAAAAGACCCTTGTGGTCCCCCCCCAACACACACACAAACACACACACACACACACCACCACCTCCATTTCTCAATAAAAAGCTTTTTAACTGCCTGAGAAACTGGACATTCAAGGCTCTTATTTTCTTCCTTAAAACACCACTGACTTCCTGTGGCACATTTTCAAACTAAAGCTTCTCAGGTGAGATATCTGCACGCAGACACCATGAGATGGCTCATCTTTGGAGAAATACACAAAGAATCGCAATATGTGCAGATTTAAACAGGAACATCCAGTTTCTGTGGCAAGAGTTTGACAATAAAGTAGCATAGACGAACCTGAAATTAACTTGAGCAAAGCTGCTTTCAGACTTCACAGGAGAAACGGATACTTATCATAATAACACCAGTCGGACCACTGAGGAGAACTAACGACTGAGGTAGTTATTATTATATTATTAATATTGAGCTGCTGGGACTCGGATGTTTCAGAGGAAGCTCTTGAATGTATTTGTTGCCTCAGCCTCTCACCAGCTGTCCAGAAAGCAGTCTTTGGGTGCAGAGCCACGGTGTGATGCTAGCTTCTAGAAACAGGACTGAGGATAAGAGATGCTAGCTTCTAGAAACAGGACTGAGGATAAGAGATGCTAGCTTATAGAAACAGGACTGAGGATAAGAGATGCTAGCTTCTAGAAACAGGACTGAGGATAAGAGATGCTAGCTTCTAGAAACAGGACTGAGGATAAGAGATGCTAGCTTCTAGAAACAGGACTGAGGATAAGAGATGCTAGCTTCTAGAAACAGGACTGAGGATAAGAGATGTCATCTTCTGTGTTTAAGGGAAACCAGCTGAGGGTGAACAAGGTGCAGGTTTCAGCTGCTGTTCTTATTATTAACACTGCTCACTTCCTGTTTCTAGTGTGTGCGTTTGTGATATTTCCATTGTTGCACATGGTCCTTGTATAAAAAGGGAAGTGATTGTGATATCAGCTGTTTCAGCTAAAATTGTATATATATATATATATTTTTTTGTATTTCGGTGGACAAATCGCGCTCTGGTTTAATGTTTACAGACAGAGAAGAATAGAGGATGAAGAGAGGACATTGTCAGTTACATAAGAGCTCCATCATCTCATGCAGACCAACAGACACACACACACACACACACACACATACCAACACACACCAACACACACACGCCTACATTCGTACTAGTATTTGTAATTTAAAAAAGGAAGATATTGGCTGCAGGGTAACACATGAACTCTCTGCAGTGGAGGACAGACCGCCCGGCGGCATGACCGAGGAGAAATGTCCCCAGCTGGTGGACTACTTCGTGGTAGCAGGTCTGGACCCTGCGGGGGCCTGGAAGCCCCTGGATGAGGACCCTAAGACCTCGCCCTCGTCCTCGTCCAGAGCGGTGGAGTCGGTGACGGACCTGGCGGTCATCGCCCGCGGGCTGGGCGAGGACGTGCCGGAGGGCTTCACCTGCATCGAGAGGACGCTGGGGGGGCACTCGGCCGAGCTGAGCGCCGGCCTCATCAACAACCCACACCTGTACCTGTGCTACCGCCGGGGCCGGGACAAGCCGCCCATCCTGGACCTCGGGTGAGACTTCTTTCTTCAGACTCCTGGCAGGGTTAAGCCTAACCCAGGTCCACAGGGTCCTGTATGAGGTCCACAGGGTCCTGTATGATGTCTCAGCCTACCCCCCCTGTCCACAGGGTCCTGTATGAGGGAAAGGACCAGTTGAAGCAGAGCTGGTACGTGGTAGAGACGACCCCCTACAGCCGCTCTGCCAGCCTGAGCTCTGGCCCGGCGGCTCACCGGGTGTTCCTGACGTACCGGCGGGCGCTGGACTCGCAGGGCCTCCACACGCTGGGCGTCACGGACATCGGCCTGCTGCTGCCCGGCAAGGGGGAGGTGGCCCCGCACACCTTCTGCAGGGTGGACAAGAACCTCAACACCGGCATGGTGAGCGGAACCGCTTCCTGCAGATGTTTCACAATAAAAGTCTGAGGTTCAAATGAAAATTGAGGAAAAAAATCTGGTAACTCTTCCATCTTAATCCGAAGGAAATGAAAGGCTGGTTCTCAGATAAAGTGTTGTGTGTCTGCAGTGGGGTCCGGCTCTGTACATGTGCTACAAGAGAGCGGTGGCCAAAGCCAACGCGCTGCTCTACGAGGCCAGTGAGTATCTGTTGCTTCCACCTGGAGATGAGTATAATATATATAATATATTGTTACCTCGGTCTGCATCAGGCAGCCATGGTGAACAGACTGCTGTGTGCTGCAGGTCTCCTCAGCCGCTACCCGGATGAGGACCTGGAGGCCTTTCCTCTGCCGGAGTCAGTGCCGGTCTTCTGTCTGCCGATGGGCGTCAGCGTGGAGAGCTGGCCTCTGAACACCAAGTACCAGCTGCCCGTCTTCTCCACCTTCGTCCTCACCTCCGCCTCCGGGGACAAGGTTGGAGAACAACACTCACTTTAGTTGTCGAAAGTACATTTGACCTTCGACCTCACAGGAACAAAAAGATGAACCCCTCAGAGGAGGAGCCCTCTCAGGGTGGACAGTGATTCCTATGAGAGGAGTAACAGCACTGAGAATAGTAGAATATAGTTAATGACTGCTCATATTAACAGTAATGATGGTAATAAAAGCAGCTATAGTAACCCTGTGAGGCGACTCAAAGTTAATAATGTGCATTAATGCTGTTTGACTGATTACCCCTTCAGTCAGTCCTGAAGATGTTTCAGTGACCAGCAGCACAGAACAGAGACAGATGTTTCTTCTTGTGTGTGAGCCTGTGCTCTCCTGCAGGTGTACGGAGCAGCCATCCAGTTCTACGAGTCGTTCTGCAGGGAGCTGCTGTCGGAGCGGCAGAGCGTGAGGCTCGGCCTCCTCAGCGTGGTGGACCGGCGGCCGATCACCAGCCGCAGCCTGCAGGTGAAGAAGAGCATCTGCGTCCTCTCCCACTGGCCCTTCTTCACCGTCTTCCAGAAGTTCCTCACCTTCGTCTACAGATACTCCATCTCCGGGCCCCACGTCCTGCCGCTGGAGAAGTCAGTGCTCGCGTTTCCCTTTTTTAAAGACTGAATCAGATCTGCTGCTGCCTTATTAGTTTGGTGAGGTGGAATCATGGAGTTTCTGTATCCTCTTCTCCAAAACAAACAGACCAGCTGATTAAAACCAATGAAACACTGATTATGAATTAGGGTTTCTAGTTTGGGTGATTTGTGTCTACACCTGGAGAAGTCTTCATGAGTTTAAGTTTACGCTACCTTGAGAATATAACTTAAAGTAAAACTAACTGTTAAGTGTGTCTGGTGTCTTGGAAGAGAGCATACATTAAAGCTTCAGGTACCTCTGACTTCAAAATATTCAAAATATTGTTGGAAACATTTGGGATGAAAGTACACAACTCAACAACAAATGAAACGTATATCTCGTCATGTTAAGACACTGTAATGCACAGATGTTACGCGTTATGTCTTCAACCTGAACTCGCTCTAATAAGCCATTTTAATTATATTTATTTAGAGTAGGACTTCAGTCGTAGGACATTTAGAGCTTTTCCCACCTCGATGAATAAATACCTAGAGAAAAGGTTGTGATGCAATATGGATCACATCTAATAATCGTTTTTAAGGTGTGAATCGTCTGTCTCTGAATGCCGTGTGATGGACTGGAGACCCCAAAGACAGCTGGCATCAGCTCCAGCAACCCTAAACAGGATCAGTGGTTTGAATAATGAATGATTCTTAATTTTTTTTTTCTCTGCAGGCACATCTCCAGCTTCATGCACAACGTCCCGTTTCCTTCCCCACAGCGGCCACGAATCCTTGTTCAGGTACAGACTAAAGCCTTCAGCAAACCTTCCTCGTTTAGCATACCTTCCTGGCTCAGGTACAGACTAAAGCCTTCAGCATACCTTCCTGGCTCAGGTACAGACTAAAGCCTTCAGCATACTTTCCTTGTTCAGGTACAGACTAAAGCCTTCAGCATACCTTCCTTGTTCAGGTACAGACTAAAGCCTTCAGCATACCTTCCTTGTTCAGGTACAGACTAAAGCCTTCAGCATACCTTCCTTGTTCAGGTACAGACTAAAGCCTTCAGCATACCTTCCTCGCTTAGGTATAGACTAAAACCAATGCGTGTTTTCTGCCTACACGTTCAAAAGAGAAATGTTGTCCATACAACCAGCACAGACTTGTTCACCCCTCACTCCTTCTCCAACAGGATGTATGCGGTGATGTGATCACAACCTCAACATGGTAAATGTGTCCAATCACAAGTCCATTTAGAGGTTATTCTCATTAGTGTCCAACATCTCTTCACATAATTTTTTCACCACAAAAATAATTCCCTGATGATTTTTTCTCGGTTGAAGAGTGATTTCTCTCAGCTGCAGGAAGACGGATAATAGTTTCACAATGTGGGCGACAATGAGTCAATAAGGGTTCTTTTATTATGATGAATGTCACGCTTGAGACAAACATTCCTGAACTTATAGAGAAAGATTTTGGTTCTCATTCATGCCGGTTACAACAACATCTTACTCACCAACTTTAACTGGATCCATCAGCAAAACAACAGATTAGATTTCACTCAAAGTTTAAAGTGAAAACCCAGGAGGACCCAGGTCAGACCTGGTCTACACAGTGAGGTG
>NW_027176251.1:2287500-2405000 GCF_023055335.1 Clinocottus analis | reverse complement strand
AGGTGGACGTGGAGAAGCCGGAGGAGGTGAGGCTGATCGATCTGGATGAGACTCACTGTGGAGAACACACCGTCTTCATCATGCCTCCCGAGGAACCGCAGGAACCCGACGGGTCCGAGTGCGCGGCCCTCTACAGGTACAGAGGTTCCACGGCGTCGGGTGTGTGCTTCACTTCCTGTCTGCTGCTGATCGTCATGTCTGCTGACTTCCTTGTGTGCAGTTATGAAACCTTCCCCACTCTGAGGCCGGAGCTCTTCGACCGACCCCAGGACCAGGACCAGCTCCGGCTGCCTGCCAAGGGCAGCGCCCCCAGCAGCCCCGCCCCGCGCAGAACCAAGCAGGTACCGCAACGCAGACCCATCCAGACCCTGAAGCAGAACCTCCCCAGAAGAGTTTAACACAACCCTCTGAATGCATACATGTATATTTCTACTGTGACCTGCCAGGAGATCAAGCTGGCCCAGAAGCGAGCCCAGAAGTACTCGGCGGTGCCGGACATGTGGTCCAAGTGCCTGCTAGGTCACTGCTACGGGCTCTGGTTCATCTACCTGCCCACCTTCGTGCGGGCGGAGACCGCCAAGGTGCGCGCGCTGCACACGGCCTACGACGTGCTGAAGCACATGGAGAACCGCAAGGTGGTGCTGCCGGACGAGGTGAGGGCTAGGGTCAATGGTCACGCCAAGGAAGCACAGTGTGCGTTCAGGTGTGTTACGGGATCCTGTGATGTGTGTGTTCAGGTGTGTTACAGGATCCTCATGCAGCTGTGTGGTCAGTACGGTCAGCCGGTTCTTGCCGTTCGGGTTCTGCTGGAGATGAAGAAGGCTGGAATCACCCCGAACACCATCACCTACGGGTACTACAACAAGGTACACACACACACATCCTAAGTCCTCACACATCCTAAGTCCTCACATGACCTCTGTCCTCACATGTCCTCACATGACCTCTGTCCTCAGGCCGTGCTGGAGAGCAAGTGGCCGTCCACCAGTCAAGGTGGACGTCTCCGCTGGGCCAAGCTGAGGAACGTCCTATTGGCTGTGGCTCAGTTCAGACAGCCAATCAAACGCCGTCAGAGGAGTGGAACAGCGGGGTCACAAGGAGGTCAGGACACAAGTACCTTCTCTCTGTACTTCAAGTATTTATACTTCTGCTCTACCTCAGAGCTAAATGTTGTACTTTTATTTCACCTCAGAGGGTTAGACGTGATAAACCTGTTAAACGTGTGTTGGACATTCTCCACCACCGTTACCTAAACATTGTGACTTTAAACATGTAAAATGTGTAACTTGGATAAACCTCATCATGTGGTCCACTCTTTAAAAGAAGCCACGATGGACCAGAAGCCCTGCCCCCAGTCCACTCTGATTCGTCAGTCCAGTTGGAGCGGTCTGTCCCAGAGCTCCAGTCACGAGTCTCTGACGGGCTCGCTGGTGAAGAGCAGCAGTCTGAGCAGCATGAAGACGCCCACAGACAGTAAGACCCTCCACTTAATTAATATATATATATATGTATATGTCTTTATGGATGTGTTCTGGGTTCTGGTTCTGTCTTCATCCCGTGTCCCTCGTCCCTCAGAGGGGGCGCTCTGCAAGAAGACCCTGCTCCGTAACGCGGGGCCTAACGGGGACTCGGCCTCCTGTAAGCCCCCGATGGGCCGCGGCCCTCCTGCAGCGCCCCCTGCTGGGCTGCTGGTCCAGAGGAGTCAGGTCTGCCTCTCCACCTTCTACAAGGACTGTGCCGAGCAGGAGCCGGACTGCGGCTGCCAGCCGGCAGCGAGAGACGGCAGGTCAGTGCTTACTTGTTCACGTCTCAGTAATGTTAATAACTTGTGGTTCAGATGTTTGAAGGCTCCTAAATGTTCTGAAGCTTTCAAACGTGCAGTTTATTCAAAGGTGGAAAACTTCTTTACGCGTGAAATTCCTCCAGTGATGCAAGAAAGTGTGGAGAATAGATGTAGAGTTCATGTTAAGAGTTTAACTGCACGAGCACTACGACCCTCACCTCGTCTACCTTGACCTTTGACCTATGACCTTCAGACCTGCAGGGACTCGGAACTCTGCCGGCAGGAATAAAGCCGTGGACGAGAACTCCAACAACGTCTCCTCCCCGAGCCGAGGAGGGCTGGCGGGAAAGCTGCAGCAGCTCCTCACGCCCACCAGACACCGGGGGTCTGTCCGCCGAGCCGCCAGCGTGGACGACCGCCGAGGAGGAGGAGGAGGAGGACGAAGGGTGTCTGAACAGAGGCCGTCCAGGAAGGCTCAAGTGGCTGAGACGCTGCTGAGAGCCAAAGAGAGGCTGGTCAGCGCGACCTCAGAGGTGTGACGCTACGTCTTCACTCGTTTATGTGACGGGTTGTTTCCAACGGGTTCAATTCAATTCTTTGTCTCGCAGTTTGAGGTAGAATGGATTCTCGTATGAGAAATGGGAGTAGAGGTGACTAGAAGAACTAAAGTGTGTCCTCTTGGAGAGCTCCTGCTTCATCGTCTCTCTCTTCTCTCAGAGTTCCTTGTCTGTAGGAAGTGACCTGGACTTGACGGACACGCCTTGTGCAGCCTTTCCTCTGCGGCGGTCCTGGGATGCCAACCAAGAGGGGGCGGGGCTGGAGGTAAAGAGGGGGTGGGACTGGGTGTAAAGGGGGTGGGGCTGGAGGTAAAAGACTCCAGCAGTCCACACGGGTTATTGGGCCCTGGATAGGATTACATTAATTCATGTTATACTCTTACTACTATTCTACTTTCTACAGTCTTTAGAAAATACATAAAATACTCTGACAGAAAAAGTGAATGTAATTACTTGTGAGTCCTTGTGAAGACCTCCTCTGTGTGCGCAGGTCTTGATGTCCAGCTGCTCTCTGTGTCGGAGCTGTAACTCGTTGGTCTATGACGAGGAGATCATGGCCGGCTGGACGTCGGACGACTCCAACCTGAACTCGTCCTGTCCGTTCTGCTGCGGGACCTTCGTCCCCTTCCTGAGCGCCGAGGTCTGTGACCTGGGACCCGTCAGGTACGGACCCTAACCCTGGACCAGGTCTGATGTTCTGGCCTGGACCCCGCGTGAGGTCAATCAAAAAAGAAATAAATAAGATGCACGCCATGAATGCAGTACAACCACACTGCTTTTACTTTGAAGTAATTTATGTACGTGCGCGCGCTTCTGTAGCCTCGCAGACATGCAGTGTTGACAACTTGCAGACTTGAGCCTGACGTGAAAGCACGTATTGTTCTGTAGTTTCTGTTCTCAGCGAGCAGCGGTGCTGCCGCGAGCCGCTCCGTCTCACATAGAGAAACACAGGCAGTCAGTCTCTTAAGAGCCTCGCTGCAGGCTCCAAGTCCAGACTGAACATTAATGGACGCTCAAAGCTTCTGAAGAGCTCCTCCAGATCCTGGTTTTGTAAACTGAATCATTTGTTCCTCCGTATGCAATCGCTCCGTGTTTAGTCTTCTTCTTTGTCCCCTTCTCTAAGTGTGGAGCGCAGCAACTGGAACGTGGAGGACGAGGTGGAGAGCGCTGTGAGGCCCCCCAGTGGTCAGGAGGCCGCCCTGCGCAACCAGAGTAACGGTCTGAGTGAAGACTCCAGCTCCGAGACCAGCAGCTACTCGGAGAACAGCAGAACCACCACGGTAACATGCACCTTAAATGTGTCCTGTCCTCTCGCCTCCTGCACACTTCCAACATACTGACGGTCTGGACTCCCTTCAGGCCTCCTCGGTGGGCGGCGCCCCCCAGGTGACGGTGGCCTACCTGAGCCCTCTGGTCCTGAGGAAGGAGCTGGAGAGTCTGCTCGAGAACGAGGGCGAGGCGGTCCTGGCCCAGCCTCAGTTCCTGGAGAACCACTCCATCATCTTCTGGAACCTGGTGTGGTACTTCCAGCGCCTCGGTCTGCCCAGTAACCTGCTGCAACTGGTCAGGGCCTCGCCACTGGGCAGCCAGTTCACACAGGTAATGTGGTGGTCTATAGAGGACGTTAACCTCTACTCTGGTATCTAACCAGTCAGACTGATGGTCTATAGAGGACGTTAACCTTTACTCTGGTATCTAACCAGTCAGAGTGATGCTCTATAGAGGACGTTAACCTTTACTCTGGTATCTAACCAGTCAGACTGATGGTCTATAGAGGACGTTAACCTTTACTCTGGTATCTAACCAGTCAGACTGATGGTCTATAGAGGACGTTAACCTCTACTCTGGTATCTAACCAGTCAGACTGATGGTCTATAGAGGACGTTAACCTTTACTCTGGTATCTAACCAGTCAGAGTGATGCTCTATAGAGGACGTTAACCTTTACTCTGGTATCTAACCAGTCAGACTGATGGTCTATAGAGGACGTTAAAATCAGAGACACAAACCTGCTCAAAAGAGTTGAGACATTCAGAAGGCTGCAGATCTACAGAAGCTCAAATCACAATACAAACAATAAACATTTGCAATTATTCAAAATTTCTCTGCTGGTGAGGTTTCTCCTAGTGTGTGTTCTCTCCTGGTGTGTGTTCTCTCCTGGTGTGTGTTCTCTTCTGGTGTGTGTTCTCTTCTGGTGTGTGTTCTCTGCTGGTGTGTGTTCTCTCCTGGTGTGTGTTCTCTGCTGGTGTGTGTTCTCTCCTGGTGTGTGTTCTCTCCTAGTGTGTGTTCTCTCCTGGTGTGTGTTCTCTCCTGGTGTGTGTTCTCTCCTGGTGTGTGTTCTCTGCTGGTGTGTGTTCTCTGCTGGTGTGTGTTCTCTCCTGGTGTGTGTTCTCTCCTGGTGTGTGTTCTCTCCTGGTGAGGGTTCTCTTGGTGTGTGTGTCCCAGCCGGAGAACCCGGCAGTAAGGGTGCGGCTGCTCTGGGACACCCTGAGCCCCGACACGGACCAGTGGCCCCCCCTCTACATCCTCTGGAGGATCCACAGTAAGTGAAGCCTCAGGAACCAGAGCTCTGTTGTCTCCACTGTGTCTCTCCTCCATGAGCCTGCAGCGCCTCCTGCCTCCACCAGGTGGCGTCCCCATGAGGAGCTACAGCTGGCGGCGGCACAGCCACCCCTTCACCCTGGCCTTCCTGGAGGAGGTGCTGCGCTGGGTGGGCATGAACGAGGTGCACAAAGCCGTCACCCTCTTCCTGGACACGCTGGCCAAGCAGCCGGGCTGCGCCTGGCCTCAGAGGTGTGTTGCACTGGTTACACTGGTTATACTGGTTACACTGGTTATACTGGTTACACTGGTTATAGTGTAGTGGTTACACTGGTTATAGTGGTTACACTGGTTATAGTGTAGTGGTTACACTGGTTATAGTGGTTACACTGGGTTATACTGGCTTTACTGGTTATACTGGTTACTCTGGTTTTACTGTGTTTTACTGGGTTGAACTGGGTTACACTAGTTATACTGGTTATACTTGTTATACTGGTTACACTGGGTTATACTGGCGCTACACTGGGTTATACTGTGTTGCACTGGGTTATACTGGTTATACTGGTTGCACTGGGTTGTACTGGTTGCACTGGGTTATACTGGTTGCACTGGGTTATACTGGTTATACTGGGTTGTACTGGGTTGCACTGGGTTATACTGGTTGCACTGGGTTATACTGGTTGCACTGGGTTATACTGGTTGCACTGGGTTGTACTGGGTTGCACTGGGTTATACTGGTTGCACTGGGTTATACTGGGTTGTACTGGCGCTACACTGAGGTTCCACCTCTGGACGGTTTCCAGTGGGGTCAGTTCCTGAATAAGAGTGAGTATGAGTAATATGTTTAAGTTCTTATGCAGTAAATTAACATTACATGGCCTTTTTTGTATTAATTCTTTGTTTGTGGCTGCTGTGTGTTTTGTGTAGGAGTTTGTACAGAGAGTTCCTCTTCCTCACACTGGCAGCGATGGGCAAAGACCACGTTGGTAAGACTTAACCTTGTTAACTGTTAATGACCCGTCTCACTGCAGTCAGCACAAGTCACAGCGGGCTGTGAGCAGCGGTAAAGGAATAGACAGCTGTTCAGTGTGACATCACATTCATGTCTGTATGGTGACTACAAAGGTCTAGCCAGCAGCTGCTTAGCTTAGCTTAGCATAACGCAACATCGGGGTTAAGAGTCCTGCATGTTAACTAATGATGGAGAACGACAGCAGAGCAATAACTTCCTCCTCTTCCTCCTGCAGCTGCGTTCGATAAGAAGTACAAGGCGGCGTACTCTAAGCTCAGTGGCACTCTGGGTCGAGAGGAGCTCCGTCGGAAGCGGGCTCAGCCTCCCGGCCCCAAAGCCGTGGACTGCAGGCGCAGCTTCCACCCGCCGCTCGAGTGCTGAGGGCCCGTGTCGCCAGGTCCTGCAGGAACCGCCTGTGAGGAGAACTCCTTGCTTGTATTCCTCACCTCTCTGCTGCCTCCTGGTGGATGTCGGAGTGTGGCGCTCCTTCCTCTCCCCTGTAGTTCTGTTTGCCTCGTCGATGTGAATCCAGCCGCCCTTTATCTTCACGGTCCTGATAGTTGATCCGGCTGCAGCAGCGGAGCTGATCTGCACTGAAAAGCTCCAGCAGAACTATCATCGTCTGAAGGGAACGGAGGTCCTGCATGTCCAGAAGAATCTGCTGAGTCGCTGTGAACTTTGTGTTTTCCCTATTTTAACCACAGTAGTTGTATGATGTCAGCAGTGTGACCAAGGACAGCAGTTTTATTTAGAAACAGGTGGAAGAAGGATTGAAGAGCAGAGATCCATGAAACGAAGCCTCGGACCTCCAGAAGACTTTTGGTCTCTGAGTGTTGGTCTGACTGAAGGTCGGTTACGGGAAGCGAGGTCAGAAACAAATCACCAAACCACCAGCTGCGACTTTAATCTCTGTTTGTGGAGAAGTCGACATAAAGCTACTGAGAAACTTTTTTTAGCTTTTTCCCATTAAACGTCTTCGATTGTTGTAATGAAAACGTCGCAATGAAAAGATGAGTAGAAACTTGAAGAGGGTTAACGAACAGTAAAGATGTAGATTCCAGTGAGCCGTAAATATCGCTGACTCAGCATTTAGTCAATTCAGCCATTTGATTTATAAAAACCCTAACCCACTAAAGAAGTCTTAGTCCACTAAAGACTTTGAGACAGCTGAGGAGGTCAGGTGTCATTGAAGTCCATGAGATGCATCTGACACCCCAGGAGATCGAGTAAGTGGACCTTTGAGCTCTGATTAATCTCAAAAACGTACATTTATCCAGACATTTATTTCAGTTGAGCTTCACCGCTAGACCTGAACCAGGGCCTGAACAGGGTCTGAAACGAGGTTCTGATGCGTCTGACTGATGAGCTGATAGAAATGTTAGTTCTCTTCCCGACATCGTGACCCCGATGTTGTTATTTACACACGAGCAAAAGATTATGGAATCTGCAGTTTGCATGAAAAAATCAACGGACTAAAAGAATAAAAAAGTTGGAAAGAGTTGTTTTAATGTGAAGATTATAAGTGACAGTGTTTACTGCAGAATGAAGCCATGTTCTCCTCAGAGTACTCGGAGTACTCTAAAGTACCACACTGTATATTTAATGCACCGGACTGCAGGTTGTTCAGCTTTGAACTGAAGGGAGTTTTATGAGTTGAGTAACAGTCAGAGGAGAGTTGTGTATTTAAAATAGATCATTGAGTTTGCTGTTGTAATTTATATATGGCTGTTATTTCAAATGTTTTTTTTTTAAGAAAACAAAAATAAAAGACGGGGATGAAACCAAATGTCTAATTCAGTGTCCTTTCATTTATTATTTTAACTCTAATTATTATAATTAGCACACCAAGCACATCCTCCCTCTCAGACATGTAAAGTCTGCACTAAACCGGAAGTTAGAGTAGCCTTCGAAACAACAGTATAGTAATAACTAATCAAAGTTATTGTTATTGAGTTGAGTTTTATTTTGAAAATCCTGACCGGATGTCGCATGTTTCCATGTCCCTGACCCATACCAGAGCTTCACTGCTTCAGCACCAGCTCACCTCCAGCCGGGCCCTGCGGGATGCGGCCTGCGGGACGGACCAGCTTGCGGGACCAGTGAGGAGAACTGGTGGAACTGGTGGAACTGGGAGAACTGGGAGAACTGGTGGAACTGGTGGAACTGGTAGAAGGCTCCACAACCAGGTGCGTTTCCGTTCCTTCCGGTGTTGAGACGGTGTTTAACGTTGAGACGTAACTACCGACACGTTGTCTTTATTTTTTTGGTGAATAGAAACACGTCGGTGTTTGTTCTCATCATTCTGACGTCACCAGCTGACGTCATCTACGACAGAGCCCGTTCACACACATTAATCATAATAATCATAATAATAATAATGTAAGATAACAGGGCGAAGTTTGAGTGAAAGTCGGACTGTTTAGTCGAACATGTTCATGCCGAATGTCAAAGTGATCTCTAGGGAAACTAAAACGGGTTTTATTTTAAATATATTCATCATAAAACTGTGTTTATGAGTGAGGAAACCTTTAAATGATGCACATTGTGAACGGAGTCTGGAGGGAGAGCCTTTAGGGATCGAGCGCACGTCAGCAGATCTTCTGTTATCGCGTGAATATGAGCTCATCGTCACGCAATATAATGTAATTCTCTATTATATCAATATAGCATCATATATCACAGCTGTTTGCTGTGTCACAGGGAGTAAGGGGCGTTTATTTTGAGTCACAGAGATGCCGGGCGGGGCGGGGCTAACGGTGGCGCTGTCCGGCAGCGCGGTGCTGAAACCAGAGTCAACACTCAGTATATAATATGAAATGTTATGTGATGATAACATGTTATGATATATTATAACATGTTATGACATATTGTATTATAACATGTATTAAATAATATATTTGAGCTGAGAATCAGGTTTATAATACACATAGTAAAGTTAATGTTTGTTAGACCTTGGTTCTAATTGTTGTGATGAGGAACGGGTTCTGGCCGGCTGGTTCCCAGTTAGGGTTCCTGTCCCAGTGAGCTGTGGTGTGCTTGTTTCAGGCCGAGCATGTGGGAGAAGGTTCTGCTGCTGCTCCACAGCGTCCAAGGTAAAGAACGTTAAGCTTCAGGGAGTCTCTATGTCCGTCTCCAAGAGAACCTCGCTACAGCGCTCTGTTCTAGTAGTTCTGCATGAAGAGAACCTCACTAAAGCGCTGTGTTCTAGTAGTTCTGCATGAAGAGAACCTCACTAAGGCGCTGTGTTCTAGTATTTCTGCATGAAGAGAACCTCAGTACAGCACTGTGTTCTACTAGTTCTGCATGAAGAGAACCTCAGTACATGAACCGGAGCACTGTGTTGTGTTGCAGCTGTACTGACGTCTCAGTGCTGGCAGGGGGCGACGTTCTCCGAGGCGGTGCCTTCCCCGGCGGTGGAGAACGTTCTGCGCGTCCCCGGCGCGGCGGCCTTGCCGCAGTGCGTGGCGGCCGGCTGCAGCCTGCCGGGCTACGACCTGGCCTGGCTGTTTGAAGGCCGCTGCTACATCCTGAGCTGTCAGCAGAAGAGCTGCCGACCCCGACAGAGACCGGGGGCCGACTCCTCGCTGGCCTTCCTGCAGAGGGGCCCCCAGACGCTGCTGCTGCAGTCGTTGGTGAGAGGAGAACCCTACCCCAGCCGCTGGAGGCCCTTCATGCGGTCCTCTGAGCCGCCCAGGGACCTGGAGGCCCTGAAGGACCTCGCCCTGTTGGACGGGTCGCCGCAGGACTTCTCTGACCCCGGCATGCTGGATGCAGAGTATCCAGAGGGAAGCCAGGAGGAGAGGGGAGGAAACCATCAGCTGTCTTTAGAGGGAAGAGAACAGTTCAACCAATCAGAAGAGAGGGGCGGGAACCATCACCTGTCTGTCCAGGGAAGAGAACAGTTCAACCAATCAGAAGAGAGGGAAGGGAACCATCAGCTGTCTGTCGAGGGAAGAGAACAGTTCAACCAATCAGAAGAAAGGGGCGGGAACCATCAGCTGTCTGTCGAGGGAAGAGAACAGTTCAACCAATCGGAGGCAGAGGATGGTCCAGAGGGGGGGCCGACTGGAAGCAGCATGACCCAGAATAGAGCCTCCTCTGGGGGGAACATCCGTCAGGGAGACGACAAAACCTGGAGACCAACTGCGTCTGCAGAGAAAACGGTGAGCGGTTCATTGATCCAGTTCCTGTGCTTCACTTCACAATGAGGACTGTTTGACCTGTGATTCCTGTCGGGTTAACTTAACTTACCTGTTGGGTTAACTTAACTTAGAGACTAATATAATGTCTCACTCTGATAATGAATGTTTATTGTGTTTTCTTTCCTTCCAGACCGAAACACAAAGCACCGTTGATTCAACGTCACGGATGTTTTCACTGCTCCCGAAACCGACGACTGTCTCCACCGTACACGACCATATAAGGCCTTCCCTTCCCAGCCTGGCCACGCCCACTCAGCCCATTGGACCGTCCTTTCAGCCAGGTAGACCTGAAGGTACTATGTCATGTTACAAACCTGTGTGTTTATTATGATAATAACCATATATTAACAAACACAATATGCAACAGAAAGCTTTTTGATCATCTTACAAACAGATGGATGTGTGTTACGCTCTCTTGTTTTTTCAGATGTACTGAAGGTGCTCCAGTCAGCGGTCGAAGCTCCACCGACCGCCACCTATCTCCCGGACAGACCTCTGACCTCTGACCCCACCGCCACCCAAACTCCTAGCAACAACCCTACAACCGCGGCCACTGCAGACTCTGGTACATTTATAGATACACAGGGAGTGTTTATAATAATAAATGAAAGTTATTGTAAACAGTCTCACCCCACATGGACGATACCATAAAGCCAGACTCCATAGAAACTATTGAAAGCTTCTTCATTCAGCTCCTGCAATCATGTATCTGAGGTGACGTCAGGGGCGTGGTTCATCCACAAGTATCAACAGAATCATTTCACAAACTATCTTCATCTCGACTCATTTACAGTGTCTGTATATCTATGAGAATTAAAACCATGAATACACTGTGACCACTTTTCCTGTCCGTTCCTGCCCTCTTCCTTTGTTCAGTATCAGAGGTCAGGGGGTCAACCCGTGGTCCGGTGGCCATCGTGGGCCCTGACAGGAAGTTGCTTCTCCCTGTGAGCAGCCTGTCGCTCGACGGCGGCGGAAGCACCGATGACCACGGCATCGCCAGCTACCGCTGGGACGCCGTCAGGTAGGACACAAGCAGTCCGTTGAAGATGAATAACTCCCCTCAAGCCGTCGCTGTACAGACTCTCCGTTGTGTTTCTCCAGCGGACCCCCGGGATTAAAGCTGGAGGGGGCGGACCAGGCAATCGCCACGGCATCGGGCCTTCGGGTGGGACGCTACACCTTCAGGCTGACTGTCTCTAACCAGCAGGGGGCGACAGACAGAGCTTCGCTGTCCGTCAGGGTCCAGGAAGGTGAGAGGGTGGACAGGGTTGACCTGAAGGGGGGAGGGGCTCCCACTAGACCTCTGCGTTAACTCCAACATCTTTCCTGTCGTCCTCCTGCAGCCACAAGTCTCCCTCCCGTGGCTCATGCCAGTGGCAGCCACACCGTCTCTCTGCCCAACAGTTCTCTGGTGCTCCGGGGCTCTGTGACTGACGGAGACCAGACCGAGGTCCACTATCTGTGGGTCAGAGACAGCCAGAGTCCTGCTGCTGGGGTCAGTACAGTACTGATTCAAATGATTAGATCAAACAAGATTACAGTATGTTAGAGTACTCATATTTTCGGTGATGATTTAAATCTCTGGTATTACTGGAATGCGTTGTTAATCCGGTGATCACCAGATTGTTAGATTGATCTGTCTGTCTGCAGGACGTCCTGTACGGCTCAGGGACTCAGGCCTCCCTCTTCCTGGCCAACCTGGTGGAGGGCACCTACCTGTTCCAGCTGAGGGCGACGGACGCTCAGGGGCGCTCCAGCACCGCCACGGCCACGGTGGAGGTGCGACCAGGTAGGTCCCTCGTTTTCGGATCGCCCCGCGGCTCACGAGGACCTGCTGAAGCGCGCCCCGCTGTTTGTCTCCGTAGAGGCTGGTGGCGGGCAGGAGCTGGAGCTGGAGATGCTGGTGCCGGTGTCTCAGGTCAGCGTGGCGCAGAGGGACACGGTGGTCCGGCAGCTCGCCGCCCTGATCCACGTCCTCGACAGCGACATCAGGGTCCGAGCGCTGCAGGGACACTCACACCTCAGGTACCACGACTGGATTACCGACTGATTTACTGACTGATAATAATAACAATAATAATAATAATAGCTTCTGTCTGTGTGTGTCGGTGCAGCACGGTGTTGCGGTTCTCGGTCTGGGGCCCCTCGGGTCCGATCTCTGGCTCCCGGCTGGTGGTTCTGCTGAGAAACCAGCTGCTCAGAGAGAAGAGCGACTACCTGCTGTTCAGAGTCCTGAGAGTCGACACCGTCCGTGAGTTCAAACCCATCTGGTTCACTGCAGAGAGCCTGCCAGACGCTCCTCTGGGTCATAAGATCCCAGCGTTAGTCTTCTGCTTGGCAGACGCTGCTCTGGTTGAAAATGTTCCTTAAAGCCTCTGAATACACACATGTGGTCACGTTGTCTGTGTCCTCTGAATACACACATGTGGTCACGTTGTCTGTGTCCTCTGAATACACACATGTGGTCATGTTGTGTGTGTCCTGTTCCTCTCAGTGTGCCTGCTTCACTGCTCGGGCAGAGGCCAGTGTGACCCCGTCACGAAGGAGTGTGCATGTGACCCGTTCTGGACGGAAAACCTCGTGCGCAGATACCTCGGAGACGGAGAGAGTAACTGTGGTATTTATGAGCTAGTAATACTGAACGCATACATTAACATTTGGAACATCACCACTGATATATTAACATTGTGACCTGTGACCATGTGACCTGCGCTGTTCTTCCTCAGAGTGGAGGGTGCTGTACGTAATCCTGACCAGCTTCGTGCTCATGGTCTTCATCCTGTCCGTCAGCTGGACCTTCATCTGCTGCTGCCGTAGGTGAATGCGTTTACCTGTTTACCCGTTTACCTGTTTACCTGCTTACCCGCCGTCCTCCGCTTACTGAGGAATTTCCTGTCTGTGTCCACTCAGGAGGAAGCAGACCAGAGTGAGGAAGAAAACCAAATACACCATCCTGAACAACATGGACGACCAGGAGAGGGTGGAGCTCCGGCCCAAATTCAGTGAGTCCCTTCACTCAGAGCTTTAGTGGGCTTAGGGTTAGTCTCACCCTAACCCTGGTGGTACGGTGGCCCAGAGAGCTCAAAGCTGCCAACAGAGTCCAGCTGCCAGTCCCGTCCAGAAGGGACACCCTGACATAGAGACCCACGATGGGCGATGTCCTGACTGCCAATTCCTTTCAGCTTCAGGTTGTTTTTATTGCTGGTTGGTTTGCTCGTAAGAAAAAGACATTCCTATTAATCGTATCAATACGACGACCCAAATTGATTGATAGTTTGATTGATTGAAAAACTGTGCAGTAAAAAACAGGCTGTGTTCCACACTACACGCAACAGAGTAAACCATTTTAGTTTTCTGGCTTCAGTAATTTTATTTTGAAAGAGCATTTTTATAACAGACTGCTTACA
Organism: Clinocottus analis; assembly: GCF_023055335.1. Taxonomy (NCBI): domain Eukaryota; kingdom Metazoa; phylum Chordata; class Actinopteri; order Perciformes; family Cottidae; genus Clinocottus; species Clinocottus analis. Next base: position 2,391,496 of record NW_027176251.1, on the reverse strand, counting down.
TGTGCAGTCATTTTATTTTGAAAGAGCAGCAGAGCTCAATGAAAGCTGCTGTCTGTGTTTTTTCTTCATATTCTTCCAACTGAGATTCTGTTTGTGGGGTATTCAGAATGACGCTCCTCTCGTCTCTCAGGTATCAAACACCGCAGCACCGAGCACAACTCCAGCCTCATGATGTCCGAGTCGGAGCTGGACAGCGACCAGGACACCGTGTTCAGCCGGGACCGACCCGTCCGCAGCAGGAACCGGGTCAGCGGCCGCAACGGGAACGCCTTCGGCTGAGCCGGGGCCTCCGTTTGGGATGTTTGCGTTCTTGCGGCTTCGAGTGGCAGCAAGACATTTAAGGACTTCAGTGCCCAGAATTTCTGTTTCTGTGAGGTCAAATGAACCGGTGTCCCATTTCAGGGTGAAGCTCTTTCAAAAAGGACACGAGGGCTTGAGGCGACGCGGAGAACAACGGGTCACATGGGAAGTTTTCTGCCTTCAGGTGCAGGCTCAAAGGTCTGGTGGGTTCTCCCGGTGGTTCTACTCTCTCTCCCCAGAGATCAAAACAGTTCGTAAAACTTTCAGCATCGTGTTCCTTCATCCGGTTTAGGACTTTACCCACAGAGGACTTTCCAGGCGGTACAAGAGGTCAGCTGTTCGACTCCCACCTCACCAAACTAAACGATCAGCGTTTGGATCGAGTGACGAGCTCCAGAATGTGAGCAGAACAGAACACGCGACTACTTCAATAAAAATGATACTGCATTTGTAAAGCATGCTTCACATGAAAGAATCAAGAGTTAATCATTTTTTGTGATGTCATTAGGATACATCATTTGCATCTATCTGTCCATCTGTCTGAATTAGGGTCCGATGTGAGAGGACGAGTTCTTCTGACTGGAGAACGTTCCTTCTTTAAACGACGCGTCTTCATTAACAGATCTTTCGTTCAGTGGACGTTCTCACTAAACTGTTCAGAGAGACAAAGATCAGACAAATCGGCAGGAAGTTTAGATTTGAACTGGAACAGCTTCCTGTTTCTAGAGTTTCACAATAAAAGCATCCTGGAACAGCACACCTTCTCAGACTGAAGGTGTGTTAGAACATTAGCGGCTCTCAGTGTAACCCTTCTATCAATATTCATGATCAATAATCAAACTCTTGTCCAGGATTCGGTCATGTGACGCGCTGAGTCCGGCTGTTCGATGCCCGTCTCCTGCTGCCTGTGTGTTAGTGTCTTTACAACAGCGGACATGAAGAGGGTTGAATATAGAGGTCAGACAGAGGTCACGTTTCATCACTGTACCGTTTATTAAGACCATACTAAAAGATTTAGATAATGTCAGTTATCATTGAAGAAAACATAACCTCTGAACACATTTAAACTCATAAAACACTTGGATGTTTTACATGAACGCAATGTGCTATAATAATAATCATTAGAAATGGCTCATTAATCAACTTGAACACGTATTGCAATGTGTCAGCATTTAGTACACACATATATATATTAATATTAACAGAAGAGTAGAACTGTCACAATGTGGGAGAAAGAGCACGACATGTTTTATCTTTAAAGGTTTGAAGGTCAACCAGTGACGTTCAGAAAGACTCATTATTATTATTATTATTATTATTATTATTATTATTATCATTATTATTCTTTTTATGTCTGCTGATTTATACTCATAAGAGTTTACGATTCCGTTTATTCATTAAGTTTAAAAGTTTTTCTTTTGTAAAAGTAAAAAAATATGATCGTAGATCTAATGTTACGACAGTAACCACCATGATTTGGGTCAGGGGTATCATGGCGGTTATCACGACCGCGTAGTCCATCCTGGACCCGTTCAGGGCTGGAGGCCCCCGAAGCACATGTACTTGACGTCCAGGTATTCGTCGATGCCGTACTTGGAGCCTTCCACGCCCAGACCGGACTGCTTGACCCCGGTGAACGCGGCCTCCGGGGTGGACAGGAGGCCCTCGTTGACGCCGACCATCCCCACCTCCAGCGCCTCGGCCACGCGCCAGATCTGACTGACGTCCTGCGAGAAGAAGTACCCTGAGGGAGACAATCCGTCCTGTGAACGTCCTTTTCTCACGATGTTTCGCTTCCCTGTTGCAGGTGCTGTGACTGACTTGTTAAATCGAGCAGCTAGTTCTGCCGTGCAGGTGGACAGCACTCACCTGCCAGACCCACGGCGGAGGCGTTGGCGATAGCCAGAGCTTCTTCCTCTGTGTCGAACCTGCAGACCACAAACACAAAGTTCTGTCGGTCGTCTTCGTGAGCTGAACACAAGCAGAAGCTCTCCTTGTTGTTTTAATGCAGAAAGATACATTTTCTTGCTATAATTCTTATCCTGTCACATATAATCAATAATACAATCAAGCATTTGAAAAGGTGATATCGTGCCATGTGACGGGGTTTCAAACGGACTTGATGACGGGCAGCAAGGGGCCGAAGGTCTCCTCCTGGGTGCAGATCATGTCCGAGGTGACGCCGGCCAGCAGGGTGGGCTCCATGAAGGACCCCTCCAGGCGCCGCCCTCCTCTCAGCACCGTGGCGCCCTGGGACACGGCATCGGAGATCTGGTGGACCACCTGAGAACCAGTTCAAGAGCTTCAGGGGGCTGCTGGTTCAGGTCTATAGTTAGGACTGGTTCAGGTCTTTAGATAGTGATGGTGTGGACCTTCTCTGCGGCTCTGGCGTTGATGAGCGGGCCCTGGGTGGTGCCAGGCTCTGATCCGTGACCCAGGACCAGTTGGGCGTCCATGGCTCGGCCCAGTTGGTCCATGAAGCGGTCGTGGACGCCGCTCTGCACCAGAAACCGGTTGGAACACACGCACGTCTACGAGAAGAGGACGACATGTTCAAAGCGTCACGCAGAACCCACATCACGCAGAACCCACGTCACCCAGAACCCACGTCACCCAGAACCCACGTCACCCAGAACCCACGCCACCTGTCCGGAGTTCCTGAACTTGGAGGCCATGGCTCCGCCCACCGCCTTGTCCACGTCAGCGCTGTTGAACACAATGAAGGGGGCGTGGCCTCCCAGCTCCATGGACGCCTTCTTCACCGTGTCGGCCGCCAGCTTCAGCAGCACCTGAGACCAGTATGAAAATACACTGAACTGGTTACCATTACCACTTTACATATTGTATGATGTCATCACCCGAAGGGAAAATAATATTATTTATTTATATATATATATATATATATATATATATATATATATATATATATATATATATATATATAAATATATATATAAATATAAATATATATATATATAAATATAAATATATATATATATAAATATATATATAAATAATATTATACATGTATATATAATATTATTTATATATATATATATATATATATATATATAAATATAAAAAAAGCTGGAAGAAGACCACCTCATATCTCTCTCACACCAACACTCACTCACACACACACACCTTGCCGGTGGCCGTGGACCCCGTGAAGGAGATCTTGGCCACTAGGGGGTCGGTGCAGAGAACCCTTCCAACAGCCGCCGCCTGCTCTCTGGAGCACGGCACCACGTTGAAGACCCCCGCCGGGACCCCCGCCTGCTCCGCCAGCTGAGGACAGGAAGTCATGTGTCATTCACAGGGGAGGAGGTGGGGAAGCAGGAGGAGGAGGCGGAGTCTCTGGTTACCAGTGGACGCACCTATCCGCTTCAGAGCATTGGTACTGCGTACCGTGCTGCGAACAGATCACCGTCACTGCTTCAGCCAATCGGTTTGTAGCTCCTTCACTGCGAGCTAAACACTCAACAAAGTCTCGACTGTTTGCTTCCTGGCTGCTTAATCGTATTATGAGCTCCTCATTGACATCAGGAAGTCTCTAGATCTTCCTCCTTGAACTAAAAACACATCTTTCCTGACTACATTTTGAATAAGGAAGGTAGCGCAGTAGCAGCTCTTTAGTAGCTCTCAAATGTCTCTTACTGATAGTACTTTGTAGTTTGACTTTACTGAAGAAATGTCCTGATTCTTGTTGTTCTGAGTTTGTTTTCACGGTTGAATATTCTTATTATAAGTCTCTTTGGATATAAATTAAATGTAATGTCATGTAAAGAAGAAGAAGAAGAAGAAGAAGAGACCTCAGCCAGAGCCAGGGCGGACAGTGGCGTGTCCTCTGCTGGCTTCAGCACCACGGTGCAGCCAGCAGCCAGAGCTGCAGCCGCCTTCCTGGTGATCATTGCACTGGGGAAGTTCCACTGGGGAGAGAGTTATTACATGTTATTAACACATTATTACTGGTATTAACATATGTTTATTACATGTTAATATCATGGTTAGTACATGTTACAATCATGTTATTAACATGTTTATCACATGTTGACATGAGATATTTTTTTCGGTTTTGAGAGATGAAACAGCAGAAAAGACGACTTTTGGCAAAACGCCAAAAATTGTCGAGTCGCGCATAGCAACCTGTTAACGGCGTAACTAATCATTTACCCGAGAGTACAGGCATGTCTCCATGTATTTATTGATTCATGTCCGTGTACTTTTGTAATGTGTGAATCCAGCAGTTCATGTTGGGACAAGACACGAGCGCTGTGGCTCCTTCACTAAACTTTGCCGTGCGCGATACAGAGATCAGAGGAGCGGAGAAGTGTTTACGACCACATTAACACAGAAATGACAAGCTGTCTGTAGATACGATCAATACCATACGGCCGTTTAGTTTGTTTAATAACAGAACAAGGTGTAGATCTGTTCCAATGAAAAGAGAACCATAAATAACGTCTTGTGATCTGGCGCTATAGAGAACATTACAGGGGGGTTTCGGTACAAAGGTCTCAAACTAATCTCACTCTGGTGTCATGTCGATCCCTTAGCATTTTAGCTTAGCATTAGCGAACAGTCTGTGCTTCTGCAGGCGTTCGGTCAGAGGGAGCTTTTGATTGGCTGCTCACCGGCGTGATGATGGAGGCCACACCTGACGGCTGCTTGAGCAGCAGGATCCTCCGGTCCGCAGCGGGAGACGGGACCAAGTCTCCATAGACCCGCCTGGCCTCCTCCGAGAACCACTCCAGGAACGAGGCCGAATACGCCACCTCGCCTAGGGACTCCTGCAGGGGTTTACCCTGAGAGAGAGACAGAGAGAGACAGTTTAGTCCTGGTCTGGCTCCTGGTCTGGCTCCTGGTCTGGCTCCTGGTCTGGGCACTACATGGTACTCACACATTCGAAGGTGATGAGTTTGGCCAGGTCTGCTTTGTGCAGCGTCAGAAGGTCAAACCACTTCCTCAACACACCGCTCCTCTCCTGCCAATTACAGGACAGCTGGGTCAACAACAACAACAACATCTTCAGCAGTGAAGACTGAAGGAGTCTGAGCGCTTTGATCTATATATATGTAAAATGATGAAACCTTGAACGTTACATGGCTTCTAATGTAGCATGATGAGACCCTGAACGTTACATTGCCCCTGATGTTGCATGAGACTCTGAACGTTACATGGCTTCTGATGTAGCATGATAAGACCCTGAACGTTACATGGCCCCTGGATGTAGCATGATGAGACCCTGAACGTTACATGGCGGGGCAGGCATCTGATTTAACTGATGTTTATTTAACGGATATCAAAGTATTTACGTTTGCCTTTCATCTTTTACCTGGAAGCATCCGCGGTCATGCATCATTAAACTATTCCTACTATTTGATTGAATTTGCAGCATCTTTGGTGAATTATGTGCGAGCCGAATTAAACTCTGGTTGCTATTGGTTAATAAAATATCATGCACTTACAGACTTCTCTTTGTTTTCTAAACGGTTTGCAACATGCATGTAAACTTAATCGTTTTTCGAAAGGAGTCCGGTTGCCAGGAGAGCGGTACCTTCGCGCTGCGCCGCTTCCAGGACTGAAACGCCCGGTGCGCCGCGTCCACGGCTTGCTTGGCCTCGGCGGGGCCGCAGTCGGACACCCGGGCGATCTCCTGCCCGGTGGCCGGGTCCAGGACCGGGAACTCCGAGGCTGCAGAGACCCAGCGGCCGTCCACGTAGCCCCGCGTCCGGAGCAGCGGAGCGGACACGTCCAGGCTGTAGTGCCGCTGCATGGCGGGAGGAGCGTGGACGAGCTGCCGCAGGAAGCACCGGGGCCTCAGGACACCGAGAGCCGACATGGAGGACACTGTCTGCGGGCGCAGGCTCGCTGTGTGCGGCCAGGAGGACGTGCTTCTCCCGAGGCGCCGCAGCAGAACTCCGGCAGCTTTCTGTCGGTTTGAACCGGTCCGTAGAGAAAGAGACACCACGTGACTGCACACGAACACGACGTGATGCGTTCACGGTCCAACACGAACACATCGTGAAGCGTTCACGGTCCAACACAAACACAACCTAATGCCTTCAAGGTCCATGGTCACACCAGGTGTGTGTGTGTGTGTGTGTGTGTGTGTGTGTGTGTGTGTGTGTGTGTGTGTGTGTGTGTGTGTGTGTGTGTGTGTGTGTGTGTGTGTGTGTGTGTGTGTGTGTGTGTGTGTGTGTGTGTGTGTGTGTGTGTGTGTGTGTGTGTGTGTGTGTGTGTGTGTGTGTGTGTGTGTGTGTACGCTTGCATACTTGAGTAAAAGTAAAGACACCTTACTGGAAAAGTGAAAAGTCACAGATGAAAGTCACCGATTAGAATACTACTTGAGTAAAAGTCCGAAAGTATCATATATTTTCTGTACTTAAGTATCAAAGTATTTTTTTCTGATATAAAATGTACATATGTATTGAAAGTTAAAGTACAAGTACATGCTGTTAATAATTAAGCAATGGGTCAGAATGTTGAGAATTATGACCAAGGACCAGGAGTTGTGTTAATAAAATAATTGTGTTGGCTGTGATCCATCCAAGAGCAACAATGTTCAACATAATATATTGTACATGCGTATACTTTTGCAGCTACTATCAACTTATTATAATTCTCCAAAAAGCAATATGACACTATGAAGGAGTTGTAAGAGTGCGTTTAGAAGTGTGCTCAATCTGCCCGGTACCAGTCCATGGGCCTGTGGGTCCCTTAGTACCGGGCCGCACAGAAACTGGAGGAAAAAAAGATAATAAATCACGACCGGAAATGTTTTATTTTGAAAAATAACCAGATACATCTGTCTGTGTGTGCAGGAGGTTACGTGAATACGTTTCCCTGAACATGAAACTTAAGTCTGATTCAACTCTCACGGTGTTATGGATTAAAACCAAGGCAGAGGATCCTGAGATCGCCAAAGCATTAGACTGGACATAAAGGATGAAACTGGACATAAAAGATTAAACTGGACATAAAGGATTAAACTGGACATAAAGGATTAGACTGGACATAAAGGATTAAACTGGACATAAAGCATTAGACTGGACATAAAAGATTAGACTGGATTTAAAGGTCTAAATCACGGAGATTTTGTAGCGAGTAACGAAGGTTTCAGAGGAAATGTATCGGAGTAAAAGTACCAGTTTTCTTTGCAAAATGTAGTGAAGTAAAAGTAAAAAAGTCAAGGTACTGGTTGTACTTGTCTAGGTCTCAGAGGTACTTGCTGTATTAGGTCTCAGAGGTACTGCTTGTACTTGTACTGTACTAGGTCTCAGAGATACTTGTACTGCATACAGTGTATTCATAGCCTCGGTGGCGTCATGGGGGTTCACGGGCTCACTGCTCTGCTGGACCAGCACCAGAGGATCTATCGGGACGTCCGCTTCAGGGAGAGCCGGCTTCTAGTGGACGGCTGCAACCTGATCTACATGCTGTACTTCCACTCCGGTAGGACACATTAAGTACTGCAGTATTGCACCAAGTACTTGTGTTATGTGTTTTATTTGGCTGATTAGTCTGATGAGTCATTAATAACTATCTTATGAGTCATGACCTCAGGGCCGTGATGAAGAAAAAGTCTGATTTCTCTGCTAGGAGTTTTAATAGTTTCATGTATATCATATTTCATAAATATCATTATGATAACAGAAGCAGGTTATGCTCCCTCAGTGAGGACACAGAGGGTAAAGTGCAACAAGAGGCTTCAAATGGTTCATTGTCTTTGAACCAGTAAAATATTAGTCAAAAAAATACATCCAAAGTTTCCCCTTCAGGACAAAGAGTCACCAGCTGGTGATCCATTAGTTTTATTACGCAACAACAATAAAGTAAAGTTAGACCAGGAACTTTTGACTCTGGTGGTTCTGGCGCCCCGAGTGGACAAGCGGCATGTCTGTCTGTAACTAATGTGGTGTTCAATGTGTTCTTGGTTGATCGGTCAGGTCTGGACCAGAACCACGGCGGGGAGTATGCTAAGTTTGAGGTCGTGATTGAGAAGTTCTTCAAAGCCCTCAGAGAATGCCGGATCTCGGTGTACGTGGTGCTGGACGGAGGCTCGGACCACACCGACAAGAAACTCAAGACGCTGACGCAAAAAGCCAAGTCCCGGATCAAGAACGCCCACAGAGCGGCTCAGGGCAACCGGCCGCAGCACATCCTGCCACAGCTGGTCAAGCTGGTCTTCAAGCAGACGCTGGTCCGGCTGGGGGTCCCGCTGGCTCAGTGCTATGAAGAGGCTGACAGGGAGATCGCCGGCCTGGCCAGGGACTGGCGGTGCCCGGTGCTTTCCAACGACAGCGACTTCTACATCTTCGACCTCCCGGCGGGGCTGCTGCCGCTCTCGAGCTTCCGGTGGAAGGCGATGGGACGGAACGGCTCGCAGAGATACATCCCCTGCAAGAAGTACACCGCCTCCAGCTTCTGCACCTTCTTCAGTGTGCAGCAGCAGCTGCTGCCCGTTTTCGCCACCTTGGCCGGGAACGACTACGTGAAGACCGGCTCCATCGGCTGGGATCAGTTTGCCCCCGACAGCAGCGAGCCGACGAGCCGCCTGGAGGGGCTGCTCTGCTGGCTGGGGGGTTTCAGCCGACCTCAGGAAGCCATTGAGGCGGCGCTGGGGCTGATGGGAAATCTGAGAAGTGAGAGGAAGGCGGAGCTGCTGAAGGACTTGTATCTGGGGATGGAGGAGTACCAGCTGCCCCCCTGCTCCCTCAACCAGTTCTTCCTCCACAGGAAGGCGCCTCCTCTACCAGCAGAAGTAATTATAATCTTCACCTGAGGGTTACATTTCCATTTCAGGTAGCAGGTCCTCAGGTAGTAAGTCCTCAGGCAGTAGGTGCTTAGGTAGTAAGTCCTCAGGCAGTAGGTGCTCAGGTAGTAAGTCCTCAGGCAGTAGGTGCTCAGGTAGTAAGTCCTCAGGCAGTAGGTGCTTAGGTAGTAAATCCTCAAGTAGAAGGTCCTAAGTGTTAAAAGGTAGTAAATGTCATCTGTCCTGGAGGTGGCAGGTCACGTTCCGGACTGGATACGGCTCCCCCTTACTCGGGCCCAGCTGAGTCAGGACCTCCTGGACGTGCTGCTGCTGCAGAGGATGCCGCTCAGCTTCCCCGTGAGCCCCGCCCACCTGCCCAGCGCTCACCTGGTCTCCAGGACGCTGCGACAGGTGACGTACGGGCTGCTGCTGGGAGCCGGGAGGCAGGTGATGGAGAGAGACAGAGACGGCCTCGAGCTCACCTTCATCCCCGTCCAGCCCGCCTTTACCGAGACCTCCAGGCAGCTGCTGCTACCCCACCTGGACCAGGTGACTACAACTACACAACAACCCCGCCTTCTCCCCCACCACCAGTAATGGATGTGAAATGTTACACTTCCCCTTCCCCCCAGGCGGAGCCATCTCAGCGGCTGCAGGTGCTCCTGGAGGCTCTGCAGGTGACTGAGGACTCTCTCAGCCGTCTGCCGCCTCAGCTGCGCCTCCCAGTGGCCGTCACCTGTTACTGGCTGCAGAGTGCAGAACCTCCTCCAGAGAAAGAGCTGCTGGAGGCTCTGCTGCTGGGATTGAGTACTGGACTCCCTCTGAGACCCAGGGCAGGTAAATACCCTTCAGACCCCCCCTCATCCTCTGCCCCCCCTGAGACCCGGAGCAGGTAAAATAAACAATTAAATCAACTGGCTGTGAGCAGGTTCAAATAAAAGGGGTGTAGTTTACAGAATTTGACCAATCACAAACATGAACAGGTCTGCTCCCTTTAAGAAATCAATTTGTAATGAAATGGTAATAAATAGAAGAACAATGGTGTGTGTGTGTGTTGCAGCTTTTCGGGGGAGACGGCAGCTGGATGTGGGCGTAGTTCACGCCTTCAACCAATGGCAGAGCTGCCTGAAGGTTGGCATCGAGCTGAACCAGCTGCTGGGGTTCCCCTTACCTGAGCCCCAGATCTCCAGGTGAGCTTCCACAGCCCACACCTGTGTTGCAGCTCCTTTACACACACACTGTACTGTCACAGTAAAAGTACTCACACCACAGTGTACATATACAATCACAGGAATAGTACTCATTGTGGTCGCCCTTGTTGTGCAGGTTGTATGAGGGGACTTTGATCCATCAGCTGGTCCACCAGATGCGTTCTGGAGAAGAGCTGAGGCCGTTTGGGACGAGTGTGAAACTCTATCAGTGCTTTCAGGACGTTGTCCAACAGTTTCACACTCGGGAGGAGACGCCCTCTGGGACCAAGGAGGTGTCCTCGGGGACCCAGAAGGAGGCGTCCTCTGGGACCAAGGAGGCGTCTTCTGGGACCAAGGAGGCGTCCTCTGGGACTCAGAAGGAGGCGTCCTCAGGGACGTGGAATGAGGCATCTTCTGGGACCCAGAAAAAGACGTCCTCTGGGACCCAGAAGGAGGCGTCTCCGCGGACCCAGAAGAAGACATCTTGTGGGACCCAGAAGAAGGCATCCTCAGAGACCCAGCAGCGGCACCGGTCTCTGGACGACGTGACCCCTGGCCTGCGTCAGCTGTCCCTCCTGAATAAAGAGACCGCGACTGAAGACGGCAGCTCAGTCAGCGTTCAGGAGGATCTGTGACTTGGTGACCCGATGTCGGTGAGAACTCCTTGGTACCGAGCCAAAGAGAGAAAACCGCCGGTCCAGGAACCCAGAACCGGCCCGCAAAGAGGAGTGCCAGTGCCGGGGCCGGCACGGTGCCCCCCCCCCTATAGCTTGATTTGGGTTCAGAACTGTGTTTCAACAGTTTGTTGGGATATAATAATGTGTCTGTTGGTTTAATCGGGAGTTATAAAAGATGTAAAAGAGGTAATTGTCTAATGATACTGGACCTAACTCAGATTTATTTGTGAAACTGTGTTTTACAAATAAATCTACGTGAAGTGAACTTTGATTTAAACTCTGTGTTGTGCGAGTGCTTTGATTACTGAAGTCCCATGATATATTTATATTTACAAACACACATCAAGTGGCAGGGCGAAAATAGTCACTACACCAGCTGTAGAGTTTAACAAGTATGTTCATAAGATGAGAACCTGGTCACTAAAGTATGTTTATATGATGAGAACATGGTAATTAAAGTATGTTTATATGATGAGAACATGGTAATTAAAGTATGTTCATATGATGAGAATGTGATAAAAAGTATTTGGAACTAAAATGAGGAAAAAAACCCAACACATTTAATTTCCGTGTTTGAAAAAGTATAATAATCAATAATCAATTAACAGATGTCCTTGAGTCTAATCTTTAACATGAACCTGGCAGAGTAGTAATCATAAAAGTAATAATTAACAGAATAAAACAGACTTAAAAAGGTCAGATAATACATTACAAACTGAATATTAACACGAGTTAACCAGCTGCTGTCATATTCACAGGAAACTAAAAGTCCTTCATTTTAGCAGGAAACCCTCACCAGAGAGAAGCAGGAACCCCCGGGGCTTAACTTTGATTGAATCAACGCTGATCCAAGAGGGCGGGGCCGCGTTGCATCACTTCCTGTTTCCACCAGGACGTTGATCCAATCAAAACCAAGCCTCGAGACACTTCTCAGAATCATTTTCATAGACATAAATAAATGAATATATATAAATATATATGCACATTTACCTAGAAAGGAAGAAACCAGCAGATTAAAGCTCACATGTTCTATGTCTAACGTACCGCCTCAAGGAGGACCACAAAGAAGCTCAAGCCGTTTGTCCCGTTACACTACCCCCCAAATCCAAACCCCCTAAACCCTAACCCTCAAACCTTTAAACCCAAACTCCTAAACCAAAACCCTCCCAAACCTCTACAGGAACCAAAGCCGGCGGAGTAGTGGTCCACACCTCATCACCAGAAGAATACAAAAAGAACCATTGCACACGTCTCTTTACAGAGTCCTCCAGAGAGTCCTGAAGAAGACCAGCCGACCAGGAGGAGGGGGGGGTACTCCAGAGAGTCCTGAAGAAGGGGCTCCTCCAGAGAGCTGGTCCTGAAGAAGGGGGTCTTCTAGAGAGTGGGGGTCTACGCTCAACAACTGCTGGGTACCCCGGTACCTCCGGTCCCAGACCAGAGTTTCTCCTGAGGACCTCTCAGCCTCAATGAACCATGATACTCATCCTCCTCTTCATCCTCAGAGTCCCTCAGAGACCCTCAGAAGGGGGGCGGGTGGGATGAGGGTCTGGGGGGTGTCAGACCTCGTGAAAGCAGTCGGAGGGTGGACTCCTCTCGGCTCCCCTCCACCTCTCAATCATCTTTATGGCCTCAGAAACCACACACACCGAGGAGGTCAGCGTCACCAGGAACAGCAGGTCTGAGGAGGACCAGCACCGTTAACACCACACCTGCTGCTCTCTTCTTCAGCTGTCAGAATAAAGGCTGCTGCTCTCTTCTTCGTCTATTCTAACAGACGAAGACGAGAGCAGGTCTCATCTTCGTCTGTTAGAATGAAGGCTGCTGGTCTTGTTTTTTGAAAATTGTAATGAGGACCTTTCGGCTCTCTGTTTTAGTTGTGAATGTTTGTTCACCAGATAACATTCTACACAGAACATAACATGTGAGTTCATAGTACAGTAATGTACTCAATAAGCAGAATATATAGATTATCTTGACAGCTTTATATCAGATTATACATACACGTAGTGCACTAGAAGTAGAAAGTAAGATACACAGATACTACTATCTATTGCACTAGTACTCACCAAAGATGCTGAGGCTCTCCGTCTGGAAGACCTTCTGCAGAGGAGGGAAGTAGATGACGAGCAGCTGGCCCATGATGGAGGCCAGCACAGCGTAGCAGAAAGTCCGGTTGCTGCACAGACCCAGTTCATGCACCATGCGGGTCTGAGAGAGATCAGAAAGAGAGATCAGGACCAGAGACCAGGACCAGTACTGATCTGGTATTCGGGCCAAACACCTGAATCAGACACACCATTTCCTTTCCAACAACTCTGCCTGGTTTACTGTTATTTACAGTCTAATCATGTTCAGGCTACCTGCTAACTGAAGGCTAACTGAAGGCTACCTACAGACTGAAGGCTAACTGAAGGCTACCTGCTAACTGAAGGCTAACTGAAAGCTACCTGTGATCGAGAGCTCAGAGCGTTGAACATGTCGAAGAAGACGAAGCAGGTGAAGGTCATGGTGGTGTCTCGAGGAGTGATCACGTTGTCCTGCAGCTGGAAACCAACAAGCACAACATTCACTGAACTAGAGTGATGTCTTCACGTTTTAGGATCCCAGTGTTTCCCCATGAACAGGAAGTGGTATTAAACAGGAAGTGACGCACCTCTCTCCAGAAGACGAACAGCGTTCCACAGACGATGACCAGCGCTGATACCAGCACTTTAACCAGTAAGCCGCGGGTGATGATGCTGTCTCTGACGTTACGCGGCGGCTGCCGGATGACGTCGCGGTCCACCGGCTCCACACCCAAACTGAACGAACAGGAACTGTTCTCTTCAGGGTTATTCACTACAGGTTTCTGCTCTCTTCAGGGTTATTCACTACACTGTCTGCTCTCTTCAGGGTTATTCACTACACTGTCTGCTCTCTTCAGGGTTATTCACTACAGGGTCTGCTCTCTTCAGGGTTATTCACCATTCACCTTTTAGTCAGGAACAGATTACATCATTAAGGAGCTCAACACCACACACAAAGGATTTCTATTGCAACGGCTGACGCTAGGTGGTGGCTAGGTGGTGGCTAGCAGCTGGCGGCCAGCAGCTAGCTGTAAAGGGCTATAATTCTTTAGCACTATGTTTCCCATGATGCCTCTGTACCTCTGAGCAGGGGGGCCGTCCATGATGATGTTGATCCACAGGATCTGCATGGCGTTCAGCGGGTTGGGGAAGTTCATCAGCGTGGCCAAAGAGATGAGCGTCAGAGCGGCGATGCTCCTGAAGAGCAGTTACAAGTTGTCATGTTCCATGTGTTTGTGTTACAAGTTATCATGTTCCATGTGTTTATTGTGTTACAAGTTATCATGTTCCATGTATTTATTGTGTTTCAAGTTATTAAACAAATAAGAAAACGTCTTTTTTTTTTACTCACGTGCTCAGCTGGAAGCGCACAAAGTTTTTAATGTTGTTGTAAATTCCTTTTCCTTCCTCGATGGCCGACCTGGAAGCAGAGAACCAACCCTCACTCTGGGATCAATCAATAAGTAAGTAAGTCAGTCAGTCAGTCAGTCAGTCAGTCAGTCAGTCAGTCAGTCAGTCAGTCAGTCAGTCAGTCAGTCAGTCAGTCAGTCAGTCAGTCAGTCAGTCAGTCAGTCAGTCAGTCAGTCAGTCAGTCAGTCAGTCAGTCAGTCAGTCAGTCAGTCAGTCAGTCAGTCAGTCAGTCAGTCAGTCAGTCAGTCAGTCAGTCAGTCAGTCAGTCAGTCAGTCAGTCAGTCAGTCAGTCAGTCAGTCAGTCAGTCAGTCAGTCAGTCAGTCAGTCAGTCAGTCAGTCAGTCAGTCAGTCAGTCAGTCAGTCAGTCAGTCAGTCAGTCAGTCAGTCAGTCAGTCAGTCAGTCAGTCAGTCAGTCAGTCAGTCAGTCAGTCAGTCAGTCAGTCAGTCAGTCAGTCAGTCAGTCAGTCAGTCAGTCAGTCAGTCAGTCAGTCAGTCAGTCAGTCAGTCAGTCAGTCAGTCAGTCAGTCAGTCAGTCAGTCAGTCAGTCAGTCAGTCAGTCAGTCAGTCAGTCAGTCAGTCAGTCAGTCAGTCAGTCAGTCAGTCAGTCAGTCAGTCAGTCAGTCAGTCAGTCAGTCAGTCAGTCAGTCAGTCAGTCAGTCAGTCAGTCAGTCAGTCAGTCAGTCAGTCAGTCAGTCAGTCAGTCAGTCAGTCAGTCAGTCAGTCAGTCAGTCAGTCAGTCAGTCAGTCAGTCAGTCAGTCAGTCAGTCAGTCAGTCAGTCAGTCAGTCAGTCAGTCAGTCAGTCAGTCAGTCAGTCAGTCAGTCAGTCAGTCAGTCAGTCAGTCAGTCAGTCAGTCAGTCAGTCAGTCAGTCAGTCAGTCAGTCAGTCAGTCAGTCAGTCAGTCAGTCAGTCAGTCAGTCAGTCAGTCAGTCAGTCAGTCAGTCAGTCAGTCAGTCAGTCAGTCAGTCAGTCAGTCAGTCAGTCAGTCAGTCAGTCAGTCAGTCAGTCAGTCAGTCAGTCAGTCAGTCAGTCAGTCAGTCAGTCAGTCAGTCAGTCAGTCAGTCAGTCAGTCAGTCAGTCAGTCAGTCAGTCAGTCAGTCAGTCAGTCAGTCAGTCAGTCAGTCAGTCAGTCAGTCAGTCAGTCAGTCAGTCAGTCAGTCAGTCAGTCAGTCAGTCAGTCAGTCAGTCAGTCAGTCAGTCAGTCAGTCAGTCAGTCAGTCAGTCAGTCAGTCAGTCAGTCAGTCAGTCAGTCAGTCAGTCAGTCAGTCAGTCAGTCAGTCAGTCAGTCAGTCAGTCAGTCAGTCAGTCAGTCAGTCAGTCAGTCAGTCAGTCAGTCAGTCAGTCAGTCAGTCAGTCAGTCAGTCAGTCAGTCAGTCAGTCAGTCAGTCAGTCAGTCAGTCAGTCAGTCAGTCAGTCAGTCAGTCAGTCAGTCAGTCAGTCAGTCAGTCAGTCAGTCAGTCAGTCAGTCAGTCAGTCAGTCAGTCAGTCAGTCAGTCAGTCAGTCAGTCAGTCAGTCAGTCAGTCAGTCAGTCAGTCAGTCAGTCAGTCAGTCAGTCAGTCAGTCAGTCAGTCAGTCAGTCAGTCAGTCAGTCAGTCAGTCAGTCAGTCAGTCAGTCAGTCAGTCAGTCAGTCAGTCAGTCAGTCAGTCAGTCAGTCAGTCAGTCAGTCAGTCAGTCAGTCAGTCAGTCAGTCAGTCAGTCAGTCAGTCAGTCAGTCAGTCAGTCAGTCAGTCAGTCAGTCAGTCAGTCAGTCAGTCAGTCAGTCAGTCAGTCAGTCAGTCAGTCAGTCAGTCAGTCAGTCAGTCAGTCAGTCAGTCAGTCAGTCAGTCAGTCAGTCAGTCAGTCAGTCAGTCAGTCAGTCAGTCAGTCAGTCAGTCAGTCAGTCAGTCAGTCAGTCAGTCAGTCAGTCAGTCAGTCAGTCAGTCAGTCAGTCAGTCAGTCAGTCAGTCAGTCAGTCAGTCAGTCAGTCAGTCAGTCAGTCAGTCAGTCAGTCAGTCAGTCAGTCAGTCAGTCAGTCAGTCAGTCAGTCAGTCAGTCAGTCAGTCAGTCAGTCAGTCAGTCAGTCAGTCAGTCAGTCAGTCAGTCAGTCAGTCAGTCAGTCAGTCAGTCAGTCAGTCAGTCAGTCAGTCAGTCAGTCAGTCAGTCAGTCAGTCAGTCAGTCAGTCAGTCAGTCAGTCAGTCAGTCAGTCAGTCAGTCAGTCAGTCAGTCAGTCAGTCAGTCAGTCAGTCAGTCAGTCAGTCAGTCAGTCAGTCAGTCAGTCAGTCAGTCAGTCAGTCAGTCAGTCAGTCAGTCAGTCAGTCAGTCAGTCAGTCAGTCAGTCAGTCAGTCAGTCAGTCAGTCAGTCAGTCAGTCAGTCAGTCAGTCAGTCAGTCAGTCAGTCAGTCAGTCAGTCAGTCAGTCAGTCAGTCAGTCAGTCAGTCAGTCAGTCAGTCAGTCAGTCAGTCAGTCAGTCAGTCAGTCAGTCAGTCAGTCAGTCAGTCAGTCAGTCAGTCAGTCAGTCAGTCAGTCAGTCAGTCAGTCAGTCAGTCAGTCAGTCAGTCAGTCAGTCAGTCAGTCAGTCAGTCAGTCAGTCAGTCAGTCAGTCAGTCAGTCAGTCAGTCAGTCAGTCAGTCAGTCAGTCAGTCAGTCAGTCAGTCAGTCAGTCAGTCAGTCAGTCAGTCAGTCAGTCAGTCAGTCAGTCAGTCAGTCAGTCAGTCAGTCAGTCAGTCAGTCAGTCAGTCAGTCAGTCAGTCAGTCAGTCAGTCAGTCAGTCAGTCAGTCAGTCAGTCAGTCAGTCAGTCAGTCAGTCAGTCAGTCAGTCAGTCAGTCAGTCAGTCAGTCAGTCAGTCAGTCAGTCAGTCAGTCAGTCAGTCAGTCAGTCAGTAAGTAAGTAAGTAAGTAAGTAAGTAAGTAAGTAAGTAAATAAATAAATAAATAAATAAATAAATAAATAAATAAATAAATAAATAAATAAATAAATAAATAGCACTGTCTCTTTAAGACTCACATGATGGTCTGGAAGTCGTCGTCCACCAGGATCATGTCGGCCGCCTCCTTGCAAACGTCGGTCCCCGTCTGGCCCATCGCCACGCCGATGTCGGCGGCCTTCAGAGCCACGGCGTCGTTCACCCCGTCGCCCGTCATGGCCACCACGGCGCCGATGTTCTGGAGGGACTGCAGAGAGGACGCTTAATGTCTACCACTCAGAGCTGCTTTCATCACGGCTCCGCCCACTTATCATGTGACACTGAAGACAGAGGACCTTATAGAACCGTTAAACCGCAAAGGGCCTCATGTAACCTCATAAAACCGCATGTAACCATGAAACCTCAGAACTTCATGTAACCTCATAGAACCACTGAATCTCATGTAACCTCATTAATCATCATGTAACCTCATGAAGCCCAATAGAACCTCATAGGACTTCACTTGACCTGAGGCTCCAGGTGTTCTGCTCACCTTGACGATTTTCAGCTTGTGTCGAGGACTTGCTCGATAAAACACGACAATCTGTGGAGACACAACACTCATTAGCTCCTGATGCTAGTGTGCACATGCAGCTCTGTGTGTGTGTCTGTCTTGTGTGTGTGTCTCACTCTGGACACTATGTGAGACAGCTGCTGCAGGTCCAGTTGGTCGACCTCGTCTCCAGACAAACACTGAGAGCCTTTAGAGAACAGCCCCAAGCGACTGGCTGAAAGACAGAGGAGTGTTAGGTCATGACGTATTGATTACAGGTCAGAATATAAGGAAATGTTCTTAAAGTTCATGATAAAATCTTAGAGACATTTTCAAGAAGCAAAGTGAGAAAGTTGAAAACAGCTCATTGATTATTGATTAATTATTGTGATCTTGATAACTTGTATACTCTGTACTGCTGCTGTCATTATAATGACACGTGATAGATATATAATAATAATAATAATAATAGCGTAATATATATCACCGATGGACACGGCCGTCTCCTTGGAGTCTCCAGTGATCATCTTGATGGCGACTCCAGAGCTGATTAGCGTCCCCACGGCCTCTTTGACCCCGGACCGCGGGGGGTCGATGATGCCCACCAGACCCAGAAAGGTCAGGCTCCCCATCTCAGACCCGGACGCAAAGGCTAGAACTACAGGAGGAAAGGGCCAGTGAGCTGGTGTGTGCGCGAGTGTGTGTGTGTACATACACTCACTCACACGCACAGGATGTGTACAGTACCTCTGAGACCAGCAGAGCCCATGTAGCTTATCTGCTGCTGATACAGCTCCCTCTGCTGGTGGCTCAGGGACAGAGCGCTGCCTCTGCTGTTGTAGTGGCTGCAGAGGCCGATCACCTGCTCGTAAGCTCCTTTCATGAAGAACACTCCTGGTTTGTCCTGAAGGGGGAGGAGTCACAGACCATCAATCTCTGACCGATGGCTCAACGTCTCACGGCAACACGCGACAGCGTGAGAGTCATGTGACCTGCAGCGTGCGGTGGACGCAGCGGACAGACATCCACTTCTGCTCCGAGGTGAAGGGACGCTCCTCCAGACGCACGTACTCCTGCTGCAGGCTCTCCAGACCCATCTGTATCAGATAAAAACGTGTTGTGTTAATAAACGTGTTGAGTTAACGTGTCTGGTGTTTGTGTAGTTACATCTGCAGTAGTGTTGTGTTAATGTCTCTGGGGTTTGTGTAGTTACATCTGCAGGAGTGTTGTTGTTATGTCTGTGATGTTTGTGTAGTTACATCTGCAGTGGTGTTGTGTTTAAGTGTTTGTAGTGTGTGTAGTTACACCTGCAGGAGTGTTGTGTTAATGTGTCTGGTGTTGCGAGTCTCACCTTCATGGCGAGGGCGATGAGCGCTCCCTCCGTTGGTCGACCTAACAAATTGTGATTCCTGATGACGGAGTCATTACACACACATCCCGCCTGAGAGAGACACACATTATCATTGTACAGGGCGACTGTGGTTCAGTGGAAGAATCAGAGGATCGGTGGTTCGATCCCCGGTCCATGGGTCCTTGGACCTCGACTCACCTCAATGATCTTGCTGATGGACGGACAGGAAAAACCGTGGACGACGTCTCCGTCCAGGAGGACTTCTCCTGCTCCGTTGTAGCCAACGCCCGACACCTGCAAGACAACATCTGGGGTTCAACAACCCACCACCAAGCTTTGCTTCCTGATGAAGCGTGAACGCGAGGACGTCAGACGGGACGCACGTGGTGTTTACCGACATGTCGGCTCGGCGGATTACTACGTCTCGTAGAGTTCAAGAAGACATTCAATCGTTTCATAGATGTGTACGAGTTTGTATATCTTCAACACTTCATTACATAATGCTACTGTTTTAACGGCCTGTGAGTGATGAAGATGAGGAGAAAGAAGGTCACCTCAGCGTGGAGTCCATCCGACGTGAACAGCTGAGTGACGGTCATCTCGTTCTTGGTCAGAGTTCCCGTCTTGTCTGAACAGATCACGTTACAGCAGCCTGACGACGACGAAGACAACAGGAAGTCACACACTTTAACTGACACTCGGCTAAGCATGTTAGCGATGAACTGAAGTGAGAGTCGGTGGTATTGTAGGTCACATGACCTGAGGTGTTGGGTCACATACCCAGAGTTTCTACGATGGGAAGCTTCTTGATGATGGCTCTTTTCTTCACCATGCGCATCACACCAAGCGCCAGCGTCACCGTCACAACGATGGGTAACCCCTCTGGGATGGCGGCTACCGCCAGACTGGAGGACCGCAGAGATCAATGCATCACATACAGAGATCAATGCATCACATACAGAGATCAATGCATCACATACAGAGATCATCACAGAGCTAGCATGAGAAGCCGTTGCTCTCTGCTGGTGATGAACACTGCAGCTGTAATGAGATGCTTCTATTGCTGCTGTTAATAAATACTGGAGGCTGACCTGACTCCAATGGTGAACATGTCCAAGATCCTCTTCCCCTGCAGCCAGCCCATCAGCATGATGACCCCTGAGAACCAGAACACACCGTGAACACAGAACCACGAGGATGAGAAAAAAGAGGCGATGAAGAGGAACACCAACACACCGATGATGCCAAAGGAGTAGAGCGACAGCTGCTTCCCCAGCAGGTCCATGCTCTTCTGCAGCGGAGTCTTGGGAGCCTGAAACACACATGAACAGGTCTGTAGCACTACATGGAGAACTTGCTGCAGGTCTGTAGCTCTATATGGAGAACCTGCTGCAGTCCTTTAGCACTACATGGAGAACCTGCTGCAGGTCTGTAGCTCTAGATGGAGAACTTGCAACAGGTCTGTAGCTCTACATGTGATGCGTCCTCAGGTCTTAATGTCTGAACCGTTCTAAAGGAACCGTAAAGGAACCGTTCTGCTACAGTCCAGATGTTCTGCTACAGGTTTACAGTCCAATGTTCTGCTACAGTCCATTTCCAGACCCACGTACCTCTTCTGCTTGCATCATCTTGAAGACCTCCCCAAATTCGGAGTTCTCTCCGGTCCCGATGACGATTCCCTGAGGAAGAGATCTTGTTAAACCACTTCATCTCATGGAGCAGGGGGAGGAGGAGCATGAGCAGCAGGAGGAGCAGCAGCAGGAGGAGGTGGAGAAGCAGGAGGAGCAGCAGTACCTTGGCTCTGCCGCAGCGTACCAGCGTCCCCATGAAGGCCACATTGCAGCAGGAGGAGATGGAGGAGGAAGAGGAAGAGGAGGGCTGGTGGAGCGTGGACTTAGAGGACGGAGACGTCTCCCCCGTCAGGCTGGACTCATCCACACACAGGTCTGATGCCTGGGGACAGACACACACTGTAAAACACACTAACACACACACACAGGTCTGATACCTGGGGGGAAAGGTCAGACTCATCAGAGTGACAATGTGTAGTATAGAGCAGCGGTACCGGCCTGCTGGTCGGTTGTTACCGGGCCGCACAGAAAGAATTAATGAATTAAATTTTTAAAAAGTTATATATTTTGAAGACGAAAAAAAAAGTCCCAAAAATGTTTTATTTTGAAAAAGGACCGGATACATCCGTCTGTGCGTATGAGCCTCTCACAAGGTCGTGAAATACGCACTGAAAACCCTGCTTCCATTTCCAACGTCATATCTTTGTGAAGCGGGGTTTTCTGCAATGACGGCGACTAAAACTAAATCACGGAACAAACTGGTCATAAAACACACACTTCGGGTTTCGTTGGGAGCGGCTTGTTGCAGGTAAACAAGCTCAGGGCTCGCACTAATTTGGCGTAATAGGTACTGTAATCTTGTTATTGAAATGCTTTGGCAATATTGTCTTTTTATATTCATGCCAAAGAAGCTCATTAAATTGAAATTGGTGAGTTGTATTCATAGGCACTTTATATTAGTTTTTATGACGGTCGTATCATTTTATGAGGTCTTATTTATTGCGTCATGTTTATTGCCCACACTGTGAAGGCCGGTCCGTGAAAATATTGTCTGACACGGGCCGTGGCTACAAAAAGGTTGGGGACCACTGGTATGGAGTGTGTAACTCTCTTTACTGATGCTAGAGGGTTGTGTGCGTCTGGTGCGTTAACTGCTGGTTGTGTTACTGTTTTTACATCTGCAGTCGTATTTAATCACAAACAAGTTACAGTGCCGTTGTTGCTGCTGGTACCGCCCCTCCTCTCAAGGTGAGGCAGCTGCTGGAGATGTCGTGTGTGTGTGGTGTGTGGTGTGTGTGTGTGTACCTCTACCAGCCTCAGGTCAGCTGGGACTCTCTCTCCCACCGACAGACACACGGTGTCTCCAGGAACCAGCTCTCTGGCCAGAAGGTGCTCCAGGTGTCCGTCCCTCACGCTGAGAGCAACACAACATTACAACACGTCTCCCACGGTGTGTGTGTGTGTGTGTGTGTGTGTGTGTGTGTGTGTGTGTGTGTGTGTGTGTAACAAATACACTCTCACCAGTGACATTGTGGAGGCACCAGCTTCCCCAGCTCTTCTAGAGACTTCTCTGATCGATACTCCTACACACACACACACACACACACACCCACATTGGATCAGAAACAACTCCCCAAACAAAGAAAGTAAAAACATGACTCCACATGGAAGACATTTACTGCTTTTCTCCAGAATTTCCTCTGAACAGTTCTGCAGAAATACCAGAATGTGTCATCTGAGGCCAAGACACACAAACACACACCCACACACACCAGAACCAGTAGCAACCTGTGTGTGTCAGTACATTAATAGCATGACATTAATGTGCGTGCGTGCTTGCGCGTGCGTGCGTGAGTGTGTGTCAGTACATTAATAGCATGACATTAGAGCTCTGTTCAGCTTCACAGCAGCCTGTCTGGTGGCCATCAGAATAAACATGCAACATGAATTTTCTTAATAAACAGAACTCACCTGGACAAACGCCACCGTCACTACTATGATGATGGCCTGAAAGAGGTGGAGAGAGATAATTAGAGGTTAATCTGGTTCCTCTAGTTCCACCATCTGTACTAGTAACACTAATTACTTCTAATGTTCTAGTGTTCTCCATCAGCTGGTTCTGTAATACCTTCAGGCAGTATGTTCTAGGGTTCTGCAGATAGAACGTACCACAGTGATGCTAATGGCGTCATCAAACTGGTGCATGAGGACGCTGATGACAGCCGACGCCAACAGCAGCAGGATGAGAGGATCTTTGAACTGAGAGAGACGCAGGGGGTTAGAGAGAGCCAGGTCTTAGTCAGAGTCACAGTCCTGAACCAAGTATTAGTCAGAGTCAGAGTAAAGGTATTAACTAAAGGTCTTTCTTCTTTAAGCAGCCTTGTGAGAACAGGGTCATGAGGACCACAAGGACACTGTGGACCACGAGGACTCTGAGCAGATTACCTGGGAGATGTATTTCCTCCATAGCGGCTCCTCTTCACTGATGTCAAACTCGTTCCAGCCGTGGTACGTCCTCCTGCGGCTCACCTGCTCCTGGGACAGGCCACGCTGCAGGTCTGCCTGCAGGACACCATAGAACAGGGTCAAGGGACACAAGAACAACGGACGGGACAGGGACAGGGGACACCACGAACAGGGTTAGAGGACACAAGGACAGAGGACACCGTGGGACAGGGTTAGAGGGCACAAGGACAGAGGACCCCACGGGACAGAGGACACCACAGGACAGGGTCATAGGACACAAGGACAGAGGACCCCACGGGACAGAGGACACCACAGGACAGGGTCATAGGACACAAGGACAGAGGACCCCACGGGACAGAGGACACCACAGGACAGGGTTATAGGACACAAGGACAGAGGACCCCACGGGACAGAGGACACCACAGGACAGGGTTATAGGACACAAGGACAGAGGACCCCACGGGACAGAGGACACCACAGGACAGGGTTATAGGACACAAGGACAGAGGACCCCACGGGACAGAGAACACCACAGGACAGGGTTATAGGACACAAGGACAGAGGACCCCACGGGACAGAGTCAGGGGACACAAGAAGGACACAGTACCTGCAGGACACACACTACTTCGTGAACAGGGAGTTCGCTGGCTTTCCTGGAGGTTAATACTGGGACCATGGTCTCATCTTCACCAAGCTGACTCTGGGAAAGCTGACAGACACACACAAACACACACACACACACACACACACACACACACACACACACACACAGTTGGTAAAGACACTTTTACTAGAACCAATAGCAACCTGTGTGTGTCAGTACATTGATAGCATGACGTGTGTGTGTGTGTGTGTGTGTGTGTGTGTGTGTGTGTGTGTGTGTGTGTGTGTCAGTACATTGATAGATGACATTAGAGCTCTGCTCAGATTCACAACAGCATGTTACATGTTATTAGTTTTTGTCAGATGGAGCGATCTGGTTTACTTGAAAGGGATTTCAATTTTCTTGAATCTATTAATTAAAAAAGAACAGATGGAGGAGTCTCAAAAAGTTGGACCATTTTGTTCCAATGTTGTTGGGGCCCGAAGATTTTGCTTCCTCCAAAGTGGGGCGTGACAGAAAAAGTTTGAGAACCACTGTATTAGGGTGAGGGCTAACCGTCCCAGTATAAACCGCCTCCTGAGCAGCGTGAGAAAAGACTTCTCAGGTATTTCTCACCTACCTTCAACAAGTCACGGGCCGTATTGAGGACACAAAGTCAAGCTGCTGTCCTCAGTCAGTCTGTCCTTCCCATCAGTCTGTCTGTCTGTCCTCATCAGTCTGTCTGTCCTCCTCCTCCTCCTCCTCCTCCTCCTCCTCCTCCTCCTCCTCCTCCACCTCATCAGTCTGTCCTCCTCAGTCTGTTCTAACCCTGGCAGTACAGGTACAGGATGTGTCTTTGTCAAACTCCTATAGGCCATACGAGTACAGGATGTGTCTTTGTCAAACTCCTTTAGGCCATACGAGTACAGGGTGTGTCTTTGTTAGACCCCTGTAGGCCATATGAGTACAGGATGTGTCTTTGTTGGACCCCTGTAGGCCATACGAGTACAGGATGTGTCTTTGTTTGACTTAAAAAGGTGCTGTTTTTAAAAACAGGCTAAATGCTGCTCAAAAGGTTTTAAGTCACAATAACATATAACCACAATACTGCCATGTTATCAGGATATTACCATATTTGTCAAACATATTTGTCAAACTCCTTTAGGCCATACGAGTACATGATGTGTCTTTATCAAACTCCTTTAGGCCATACGAGTACATGATGTGTCTTTGTTAAACTCCTTTCGGCCATACGAGTACAGGGTGTGTCTTTGTTAGACCCCTGTAGGCCATATGAGTACAGGATGTGTCTTTGTTGGACCCCTGTAGGCCATACGAGTACAGGATGTGTCTTTGTTTGACTTAAAAAGGTGCTGTTTTTAAAAACAGGCTAAATGCTGCTCAAAAGGTTTTAAGTCACAATAACATATAACCACAATACTGCCATGTTATCAGGATATTACCATATTATCAGGGTATTACCATATTATCACGATACTGTAATATTGTCACGATACTGCCATATCGTCACAATGCCATATCATTACAATGCCGTATATCACAATACCATAATATCACGATACCGCCACATTATCTTGATATTACTATATTATCACGATAGTACGCTATCCTAACCCTAACCCTGACAAACCACAACCCTGACAAACCACAACCCTGACAAACCACAACCCAGGCTAACCATAACCCAGGCTAACCATAACCCAGGCTAATCACAACCCAGGCTAACCCTAACCCAGGCTAACCATAACCCAGGCTAATCACAACCCAGGCTAACCATAACCCAGGCTAATCACAACCCAGGCTAACCCTAACCCAGGCTAACAACAGGAGCGACTCAGGCTGACTCGTCAGCTCCAGCAGTCCGTGAGGGTTTCGGGTCCCGGGGTTTCCGGTAGAAGCAGCAGCTAACCGGGAGCTGAACTCACGGAGCTGACGCAGCTTCCGGTCAAGAAGACAAGGACACGCGAAGATAACGGACACCGTGAAACCATGAAACCGTGAAACTCACCAGCAGCTCCCGGTTCTTCTGCATCTTCCGTCAAATCACACCGCGGAGCCACTTCCTCTTACGGAGACGCGTCACCGTGACGCGCTTCCGGTACCCTGTCAAAAGAAGAGTCGTTTGTTTACGAGGGATGGGCCGGAAATAATCCCTTCTTGTTCTTGTTCTTGTTCTTGTTCTTGTTCTTGTTCTTCTTCTTCTTCTTCTTCTTCTTCTTCTTCTTCTTCTTCTTCTTCTTCTTCTTCTCCTCCTTTTCTTCTTCTTGTTCTGCTTGCTCTCCTTCTGTAGGATCCAAACTGTCAGGTTTCAAAAGACCATTTCAAAGCTTTGACTTTGAAAGTCAACACATCTGACTTCCTGTAAAGTTCTCCTCTCAGTGCCAGAAAGTTCCTTTCGCTCCAAACAAAGATGTCATCTTCTAAACCGAAAGACTCACTCAGTGATAATAAAACAAAAACACCTCAGTGTTTGATCACAATGGAATATAAAACTATAAAATATTTTAATGAGATTTTCTCAAATATATTTAAAAAACTGTTATTGAATATAGGATATCTTCATCACATTGAAGTATTTTTACTTTTACGTCAAATAAGTTGCAGGTAAAACACTGCCAGTGAGCATTTGACCTACCGGATATCAGACTCATTTTCCTGATCACTTTAACAACTGGAACTACAAGTTACTGATATTGCGTGTGTACTGTCAGTAAGGTTTTCCGAGCAGGGCTTCTATTAACAGTGTGGTATGATTAAGGATTTGAATATTTCTTTAGTTTCTGGTCATATTTCATCCAAAGTATTTAAAAATCGAACTTCATTTAGAAAACAACGCCTTATTGATATCATACATACGACAGGAATCAAAATAAGTCTTTAAAATGACGGAGTGATTTCTTGTCTTAATAAAACATCTTTACAGTAACTTCAGTTGACCAGCAGGGGCGCTAAAGGGTCCTGTGTTTCCGATCTGACCCGGAAACACAACAAGCTACTAACTGAGCGCTTCAGGCTGCTGCTGCTGGTCAATATTCACGATTAACGGTCCGTTTAACTTAACGTGAGAGCACCGGGACCGCGGGAGGCGACATGACGACGACCGGAAGTCTGTCTCTGTTAGCAGCCTTCGCTTCACCGCCGACTGCTCGTTAGCCTGCTAAAGCATCATCATCGACTACAACAACAACAATAACAACTGCAGCAGCGGTCCTGTCAACAGCAGCTGGTAACAATACATACATTCAAAACACGTTAAACACGTGGAGTGTTGCTAAATAGTTTATTTACGGGAGCTAACAACGGTTAGCTAGCAGCAACATTAGCACTGTTATGAGCTCGTGATGCGTCACATGACTGGCTTAAGATGTTACGTTTACCTTAATGTACATGTTTACTTGTTTGTATGGTGATATGTAAACAAGGTTACATGTTTACATGGTGATATGGTCACTTGTTTACATGTGTACATGTAGACATGGTTAGATGTTGACACGTTTACTTTGTGACTTCTTTGCATGTGAACACGCTGACTTGTGTACATGATGATATGTAAACATGTACACATGTTGACATGGTCACTTGTTTACATGTAGACGTGGTTACATGGTGATATGTTTACATGTTTACCCAGTGGCATAACTTATCTCCAGATGATGGGGAAACAGCTGGCGTGCATCGCCCTGTCTCAGATCCGATCTGTGACATATTGACATGTGTACATGTTTACATGGGTACTTGTTTACATGTTTACCTCTCCAGGTGATGGGGAACCAGCTGGCGGGCATCGCCCCGTCTCAGATCCTGTCTGTGGACAGCTACTTCTCAGACATCCACGACCATGAGTACGACAAGAGCCTGGGCAGCACGCGCTTCTTCAAAGTGGCCCGGGCCCAGCACCGCGAGGGCCTGGTGGTGGTGAAGGTCTTCGCCATCCAGGACCCCTCGCTGCCGCTGACCAGCTACAAGCAGGAGCTGGAGGAGCTGAAGATCCGGCTGCACTCCTGCCAGAACTGCTCGCCCTTTCAGAAAACCTCGCTGACGGAGAAGGCAGCCATCTTGTTCCGGCAGTACGTGCGGGACAACCTGTACGACCGCATCAGCACGCGGCCCTTCCTCAACAACGTGGAGAAGCGCTGGCTGGCCTTCCAGATCCTTAACGCCGTGGACCAGGCGCACAAAGCCGGCGTCCGCCACGGCGACATCAAAACGGAGAACGTGATGGTGACCAGCTGGAACTGGGTGCTGCTCACCGACTTCGCCAGCTTCAAGCCCACCTTCCTGCCCGAGGACAACCCTGCCGACTTCAACTACTTCTTCGACACGTCCCGGCGCAGGACGTGCTACATCGCTCCCGAGAGGTTCGTGGATGGAAGTATGTTTGCCACGGAGAACGACCAGAACACGCCGCTAGTGGACCTGACCAACAACAACCAGAGGAGCCGAGGGGAGCTGCGAGCAGCCATGGACATCTTCTCAGCTGGTAGGCCTCATGTTGCTCCTTCTTCTCTGGTGAATCTGGCTCATATCATGCAAATGTTCATTGTTATGATCAAAATATGGTATAGAAGTGATTGTTCCGGTATGCTCATATGTTATCATGTTTTTTCAAGTGGTCCTATATTGAGATGTTCCATCTAAAGTGTTGGTGTTCATGAGTCTGATCTCTGTTCCAGGATGTGTGATCGCCGAGCTCTTCACGGAGGGCGTGCCCCTCTTCGACCTGTCTCAGCTGCTGGCCTACCGGAAAGGCCTCTTCCAGACGGAGCAGGTCCTCATGAAGATCGAGGACCGGAGCGTTCGAGAGCTGGTCTCTGTCTTATTCACACCTTCTTTTGTACTCTTACATAAACCCTGAGGGGAACTGGTCTAGGTCAGTCTGGATCTAGAGGGTTACGTGGTCCTCTTACCTAGAGGATTACGTGGTCCCCTCCCTCTCCAGTCCTCATGTGCTCCTGACTGTCTCGTGGTCCTCCTCAGGTGGCTCAGATGGTGCAGAGGGAGCCCGAGCGGCGTCTGTCAGCGGAGGAGTACCTGAAGCAGCAGCGGGGGAAGGCTTTCCCGGACATCTTCTACACCTTTCTGCAGCCCTACATGGCTCAGTTCGCCAAAGAGACCTTCCAGTCCGCTGACGAGCGAGTGCTTGTGATCCGCAAAGACCTGGACAACATCCTGCACAACCTGCGAGGAGGTGAGCCCCAGTCTGACCCGTGATCTTCTTCTTCTTCTGCGCCGGCGTTAACCAGACCTGTGTGCCCCCCAGGCTCCTCGTCCTCCTGGTCTCAGGACGGCGGCCTCGTGCTGAGTTCCCGGGAGGAGCAGGGCCTCATGGTCCTAGTGTCCGTCATCACGTCTTGCCTGCAGACGCTACACTCCTGTGACTCCAAGCTGGCGGCGCTGGAGCTGGTGCTGCACCTGGCCCCGCGGCTGGGTGTGGAGGTGCTGCTGGACCGCATCACGCCCTACTTGCTGCACTTCTGCAGCGACCCCGTGCCGCGTGTGCGCGCACAGGCCGTGCGCACGCTGGCCAAAGTGCTGGCGCTGGTGAAGGAGGTGCCGAGGAACGACGTGAACATCTACCCCGAGTACATCCTGCCGGGCATCGCCCACCTCGCCCAGGACGACGCCACCATCGTCAGGCTGGCGTACGCAGGTCAGTGCGTGTATGCGTGTGTGAGTGTTAGTGTGTGTATGTATATTTAGATTTTTATTATTTATTATTATTATTTATATATATATATATATATATATATATATATACATGCAGTAAATATACTGTATGCTTTGGATTCTCATTGTTAGTTTAAATTCATACCTACACAAACGTTTAAACACTTTAAAACACTCAAAACATCTGTCACACTTCTTAAATATATATAATATAATCCATCTGCTTTACGTTTCAGATATTTTACAGCTTCAATATATTCAGTAACTAGCATAGCATAGAAAACGCTAGTTCATGCTGTGCTAACGTTGGCTCCAGAGTGATGTGGTTGGTCAATCTGTGTCAGAGAGGCGGGACTTATCATGACTGTGGATGGCTTCCTGTGTCTAGAGAACATCGCTCACCTGGCGGAGAGCGCGCTGCGCTTCCTGGAGCTGGTCCAGGAGAACAACGTGAACACAGAGAGCGACCTTAGCGGAGAGGAGGAGGACATGCTGCCGCCCAATGAGAACTACGACTCAGGTAATACACTCCAGCTGACGCACTGATGACAGAGTTGACCCCTGCGGCCGCCCCGCGGCAACCCCCCTGAGGCCTGTGGTTCATCTGCAGAGCTGCAGGCGCTGCACGAGATGGTGCAGCAGAAGGTGGTGACGCTGCTGAGCGACTCGGAGAACATCGTGAAGCAGTCGCTGATGGAGAACGGCATCACTCGACTCTGCGTGTTCTTCGGCCGGCAGAAAGCCAACGACGTGCTGCTGTCGCACATGATCACCTTCCTCAACGACAAGAATGACTGGCACCTGCGCGGAGCCTTCTTTGACAGCATCGTGGGTAAGACTACATACCAAAATACTCTAAGAAGCAGCTCTAGTTCTCTACCTGCTCAGGTTCTCTGTTCTCTACCTGTTCTGTTCTCCTCTCAGGTTCTCTGTTCTCTATTGTCCTCTCAAGTTCTCTGTTGTCCTCTCAGGTTCTCTGTTGTCCTCTCAGGTTCTCCGTTCTCCTCTCAGGTTCTCTGTTCTCTATTCTCCTCTCAGGTGTAGCAGCCTACGTGGGCTGGCAGAGCTCCTCCATCCTGAAGCCCCTCCTCCAGCAGGGTTTGAGTGACACGGAGGAGTTTGTGATCTACAAAGCTCTGAACTCTCTGACCTGCATGTGTCAGCTGGGTCTGCTGCAGAAACCCCACATCTACGAGTTTGTCTGTGACATCGGTGAGCCGTCTGTCATACCTGTATACCTGTCTGTCTGTATACCTGAACTGAGTAGATGTATAGGATGATTGTCCCCTCTCTCTCTCTCCGTAGCTCCCTTCCTGTGTCATCCCAGCCTGTGGATCCGTTACGGGGCGGTGGGCTTCATCACTGTCATCGCTCAGCACCTCAACATGGCCGACGTGTACTGCAAGCTGATGCCCCGCCTCCAGCCCTTCATCAGCCAGCCCATCATCCAGGTGAGGTCCTCTTTCTGCTCCTCCTTCCTGCTGCTCTTCCTGCTCTTCTTCCTGCTGCTCTTATTCTCTCACCTGTCCTCCCTCCCCCGTCTCTCTTAAGTGTCCTCTCTTACCTGTTGTCTCTTTCACCTCTCCTCTCTCACCTGTCTCCTTTCACTTGTCCTCTCTTACCTGTCCTCTCTTACCTGTTCTCTCTAACCTCTCCTCTCACCTGTCCTCAGATCGATAAAGAGCTGGTCCTGCTCAGCGTGCTGAAGGAGCCGGTCAGTCGCTCCATCTTCGACTACGCTTTGCGCTCTAAAGACATCGGCAGCCTCTTTCGCCACCTGCTGCTCCGACAGAAGAAGCGCAGCGGCTCGATCCCTGAGTGCCCGACGCCCGAAGACCCGTCCATCGCCCAGCTGCTGAAGAAGCTGCTGTCACAGGTACGTGTTCAAGTACACGTATGCGGTACTCTCACAGGTACGTGTTCAAGTACATGTAGACTGGCTGGTAAACCCCTCCAGTAGTCTTTGAGGGTAAACAGCTCCACGACTGAGACGAAATCCACACTGCTGAATCTGAGCGTCGACAAGCGGTCGGAGCCTCCTCTCAGCACTCTAAGGGCCTCCTAACATTGATGCAGGAAACGAGGCTCCTCTGATCTCTGTTCATGTGTCTGATTCTTGATCTGTTGTTCTAAACATCTGATTGTCCTCCGGGTTCCATGAAGCTCTTTCTGTAGCAGCAAATTATGCGAACTGCTTATTGCAGGCTAGCTAGCACTAAAACGATCGCTAAGTAACAGAAACGGGACACTGTCTCTTTAAGAAGCGTTTTAAAGAACTCCCAATGTCTTCTTGTCTGGTTGACTCTGTCTTCTGTCCTATGTCTTCTGTCCTCTACTCTGTCCTCCAGGGCATGACGGAGGCAGAGGAGGACAAGCTGCTAGCGCTCAAAGACTTCATGCTGAAGTCCAACAAGGCCAAAGCCAACATGGGGGAGCAGAGCCAGCTGGGCGAGGCGGCGCAGAGCGGCGTCATCGACCTGGCCACGCTCGGCATCACCGGCCGCCAGGTGGACCTGGTTAAAGGAAAGGCTGAGCCCGAGGACAAGAGAGGTGATCCCCCCCCCTCCTCCCTCCCCTCGGCAGGATACACACATGTGTTTTCACCTTCTGACCAGTCTGTTCATGACTTGTTCCTCGTTGCATCATGAAGTCTCAACATGCTGTTGATTGTCCTGCAGCGAGGAAGCACACCAAGCAGGACTCCACCATGAACGAGGAGTGGAAGAGCATGTTCGGGTCTCAGGAACCGGCCTCCACTCTGCCATCCATGGTACCACACACACATCTACACCTCCACGCTGTCATCCACGATACCACACACACATCTACACATCTACACCTCCACGCTGCCGCAGCAAGGACTGACCACTGAAAACTCGTTGTTTAATGTTAATACATGATCTGTAGAGCTTATACGAACATTATTTACACATTTAACATTTTGTTTAATGTTAATAAACAATGAGTTTTGAGTCTCAGTGGTTGAAAGCGAGAGGCTCTCAGTGAACCCGCACGGCTCTAGGTAACACTCAGACCTCCTGTGTCTGCAGGCAACTGACGGGCCGACGGGTCAGATCCGGAGGGGCGGCGCAGTGCCTACGGTTCCCGTCCTGCAGGCGCTGGCGGGTGGCCCCGCCTTCCAGCGCCGCATCAACACCTGCAAGGCGGAGCTGCAGCAGCTGGTGCAGCAGAAGAGAGAGCAGTGCAGCGCAGAGAGGATCGCCAAGCACATGATGGAGAGCGCCGAGTGGGAGAGTAGACCTCCTCCTCCAGGTAACACTGTCCTCTGTCCTCTGTGTGTTGAGGCTCACCTGAATGAGGGTGCTGTGTGTTTCAGGGTGGCACCCTAAGGGGCTGCTGGTGGCTCACCTGCATGAGCACAAAGCAGCAGTGAACCGCATCAGAGTGTCAGACGAGCACGCCATCTTCTCCACGGCGTCCAACGACGGCAGCGTGAAGGTGTGGGACAGCCAAAAGATGGAGGGCAAGACCACCACCACCAGGTGAGTCCATAGACCTGAGGGCCCAAGACACCACCACCACCACGTGAGGCTGTAGACCTGTGAGCAGGTGAAGCACACCTGCAGCTGCTGTAACAGCTGCTCTTTGCTCTGCAGGTCCGTGTTGACGTACTCGGGTATCGGCGGCCACGTGAAGACGCTGGCGTTCTGCCAGGGCTCCCACTACCTGGCGGTGGCTTCAGACAACGGCTCCATCCAGCTGCTGGCCGTGGAGGCCAACAAGCCGCCCAAATCCCCCAAAGTGCAGCCCTTCCAGACCAGGTACCGCAGCCGCAACCGCAGCCGCAGACGGCCGATGAAGACGAGTCTCACTTTGTCCTTCCTCCCAGGGCTCTGGACCTGCAGCAGCACGGCTGCGCGGTAGACATCCACCATTTCAACTCGGGCGCTCAGTCGGTGCTGGCGTACGCCACGGTGAACGGCTCGCTGGTGGGCTGGGACCTGCGCTGCAACGCCAACGCCTGGACGCTGCGGCACGACCTGCGCCTGGGCCTCATCACCTCCTTCAGCGTGGACATGCACCAGTGCTGGCTGTGCCTAGGTCTGTGCTTTGTCTGGGCTTTGCTACCTCTGTGAGGACAACGGCCGCTTCAAACCTTTGTATGATCTGAAATATGAGCAGTTTTTATGATTTATGAATTTGTTTACAGCGTTTATCAACTTCCTGTTTCCTCCACAGGTACGAGCAGCGGCACCATGGCATGCTGGGATATGCGGTTCCAGCTCCCCATCTCTAACCACTCCCACCCGGCCCGAGCACGAATCAGACGGCTGCTGATGCATCCGCTCTACCAATCGTCTGTCATCGCAGGTGAGACCAGACCTCATATCATGTAACATACACCATATCATATTGTAATATACACCATATCATAATAATGATGTAGTATACATCCCATAATGACGATGATGTCACGTCTGCAGCGGTCCAGGGGAACAATGAGGTGTCGATGTGGGACATGGAGACTGGAGACCGTAAATTCACCCTGTGGGCGAGCTCTGCTCCTCCTCTCTCTGAGATGCAGGTGTGTGTTTGTGTGTCTGTCTGTGTGTCTGTCTGTGTGTCTGTGTGTAGATCTATCTCATAAGTGTGTGTGTGTGTGTGCAGCCGTCTCCTCACAGTGTCCATGGTGTGTACTGTAGTCCTGCTGATGGGAACCCTCTGCTGCTGACGGCCGGGTCTGACATGAGGATCAGGTCAGTTGTGTTGACGTTACACACTACACAACCACACTGTTGTGTTGTATAACCCGAGTCAGACTGGAACCAGAACCCGCTGGCTTTGGTCCCTGATGGTTGTTGTGTGTTCAGGTTCTGGGACTTGGCGTACCCGGAGAGGTCCTACATTGTGGCGGGAGGAGCCAACGACTCGCTGCACTGTCCGTCCGTCCTCTACAGCCGAAAGATCATCGAGGGAACCGAAGTGGTCCAGGTGAGCGGCTCGGCCTCGCAGGCACAATGTGTTTGGTCCTTCTTGTGTTTTTTTCTTGTGGTTCTTTCTTGTGGTTGGTTAAAAGTATAAAAATAAGTGACTCAATAAATGAATGAATGTGCCATGAAACTTTAAATATAACAATGAATTGAATAAATAAATAAATAATAAATAAATAAATAAATAAAATATAAATAGACTTTATTTATATACTTTGATTACATTTTCCCTTCAATTTAAGTATTTAATTTCATTAAACTCTACCATATATGGACATCTTTCCATGACATTCCCTGTCTTGTCTGCAGGAGATCCACAGCAAGCAGAAGAGCGGCGCGGTGGAGGACTCTCCTCGCCGCGGCCCAGAATCCCTCCCTGTGGGACACCATGACATCATCACCGACATCGCCACCTTCCAGACCACGCAGGGCTTCATCGTCACCTCGTCCAGGGACGGCATCGTCAAAGTGTGGAAGTGAGAACGCAGAAACATGGGATCTCCTCCTCCTCCTCCTCCTCTTCCTCCGCCTGCTTCTGATGATGTCACATGTAGCTTCCTGCCTCACTCATCAGTGCGCTTGATACGCTGATTGAACATTAGAAGAGTGTCTTCATGTCTCAAGCGATCAATAACGTCAGTCAAGTTTTCCTAATGTGCATAATTAATTATATAATGATGTCATTATTTTGGGGTCCTGTTGTTTGTTCATTGTTTGGAGTTTGAGCTCAATGTCACTCATAGATTGTATGTATGTATGTGTATATATATATATATATATATATATATATATATATATATATATATATATATATATATATATATATATATATATATATATATATATATATATATATATATATATATATATATGTGTGTGTATATATATATATATATATATATATATATATATATATATATATATATATATATATATGTGTATATATATATATATATATATATATATAGATAGATCTATCTATCTATTAATCGATATATAGATCTAGATATATAGATATCTAGATCTATATTGATATATATTAGTATTTACTACGCATAGAATCAGATTCCAGAAAAAAAATGGTTTTCTTTGTTTAACATTTTCTCTCAACAGTGAGATTTTATTTATGACAGAATGCTGATCCCTTTAAAATTGTCTTTATTCAAATTCAAGGATTTATTTTGAATATTTAGGGGGATGACGTCATAAAACACACACACACATTCAAAAGCTTCATTCAAAAACCTAAAAAAGCAAGTAGTAAAATGATGCATTAAAAGGTTAACATCTTACATCACAAAACCTTTTACATTTGGATCAAATTAAAATCCTAAAATTATAAGATACGGTTTTACAATAAAATGCTTTCAAAAGGATCCGACGTCTTCACCTGCAGAACTCAGGTTCATCTGTAACGTGGAGTCATAAACACAGCGAAACACAAAGTGAGCGACAGCAGTTTTACAGTGTTCTGTTGCTCCAGACGAGGGTCAAGAGAACGGGTTTTGAGGGAATCGAACATAGAGAGAAGAGTCAAAAGCCTGTGAATCCTTGAAACCAGTGAGTAGTTTAAACCGAGCAGGAGCGTCTCTGAGCGTCTCCTTGGTGGCGTCCTCCTCCTCATCACCGGCTCTTCGTCGCGCAGATCGTCTCACACTCGTCTTGCGTCTTGAAGCGGTTCTCGTTGCCGCCGCAGCCGCCGAACCAGAAGCGAGAGCATTCCTTCTGCTGGTTGTCGAAGAACCACATCATGGTGTAGTTCTGGCAGCCGCCCTGATCCTGAACCAGGAGGCAGCGCTCTGCAAGGACACGATCTGTTCATCATTCAT
The DNA here is from genome assembly GCF_023055335.1 of Clinocottus analis. Lineage (NCBI taxonomy): Eukaryota > Metazoa > Chordata > Actinopteri > Perciformes > Cottidae > Clinocottus > Clinocottus analis. Next base: position 2,355,220 of record NW_027176251.1, on the reverse strand, counting down.
ACTCCTTCTCCAACACGTTTGATCTGTTCATCATTCATATTCCTCCATTCAGGAAGACTCATGTGATCCAAGACTTTACCTTTGGAGACAAAGTCGGTCAGCACGGGACTCGGCAGCAGGTCTGGATCTGGAACACGGACGACCACAAGCGTATGGTTTTAGTCTCTGCGTGGTTATGAACTCAAAACCTCATGGTTTCAGTCTGTGTGGTTATGAGCACCATCTTATGGTCTTTAGTCTCTTCATGGTTGTGAACTCACAACCTTATGGTTTTAGTCTCTTCATGGTTATGAACTCACGACCTTATGGTTTTAGTCTCTTCATGGTTATGAACTCAAAACCTTATGGTTTTAGTCTGTGGTTATGAACTCACAACCTATGGTCTTTAGTCTCTTCATGGTTATGAACTCACAACCTTATGGTTTTAGTCTCTTCATGGTTATGAACTCAAAACCTTATGGTTTTAGTCTGTGTGGTTATGAACTCACAACCTAATGGTCTTAGGTCTGTGTGGTTATGAGCACAATCTTATGGTCTTTAGTCTCTTCATGGTTATGAACTCACAACCTATGGTCTTTAGTCTTTGTGTGGTTATGAACTCACAACCTTATGGTTTTAGTCACTGTGGTTATGAACTCACAACCTTATAGTTTTAGTCTCTGTGTGGTTATGAGATGTGAACTGTTTGTAGAAATTGACCCTGTCAGCTGAAGACAACACTGTGTGGACTACCGTTAAACTCGGAGACAAATCTCTGTCCGTCTCCTCTGGTCAGAGTGTGGACGACGTCCAGCTGGCCGGTCTGAGTCTGTCCTCCCGCCAGCTCCTGGAACCTCTCCTCCTCCTCCTCTTCCTCCCCGAACTCCTCCAAGTCCACCACCGCCGCGCCCTGACTGGAAGCATTTAATGAGTTATTATTAGTTCACAGTAAACTCTAAATATCATCTTAAGGAGCATTAAAAGCATTTTGAGGTCCCAATGCATGCAGATGGTTGGACTGTTTCTCTCGTCTTGTTACCCGTTGATGAACACTTGTCCTCCAGTTTGTTCTGTCAGCTGGTCACACGTCCGTTTGAAGGAAGGAGGCGGATACGTGTTCATTCCCTCTGAAATACATCAAGACTTTCATGTGATGAACGAGTATTTAAAACTCAAGTTTAAATACTTAAAGACAAGTCAAAGTACAACGTTAAAAATCTTTCCATTACATTGTAAATTGTAAAAAGTGCTCATGTGGCAGAAACTAGAAGGTGATAAAATATTATATGATGTGAAATGTGGTGATGATGCTGAACAATATGAATGAGCCTTAATGATATTTCATATTTCTATACATTTGGAGCCTCTGGTCTTACTGTTGAGGGCGGAGAGGAAGACCCTGAAGAAGCGCTGTGCGTAGCCCTGCTCCTCCGTCTTCAGGCTCCCCATGTGGATCAGATGCTGGTGAACCGGCAAACTGGCCAGCTCCTCCACCTGCGTCCGGTCGTAGCGATCTCCGACCGTCACCACGAACAGCGCCGCCCCCTCACACTTGGCCTTCTGGGAGATGTAGCGCAACTTGGCTCGGTCCTCGTGAGCCGTCTGGGTGCCCACCACGGTCAGCAGCACCCTCCTCCTGCGGGGCTGGCCGGCTTTCAGCAGCACCTCCTTCAGAGTGAACTCCAGCGTCCGTCCCAGCGCCGACGGGCCTCCCAGCTGCGTCATGTTCCGGATCAGATGCTTCCTCATCAGGGCGCTGGTCTGGTAGGTCCCGAGGCCAAACCCTACCTTGGTGTCCTGGGCGCCGCCCTGCTGGACCACGGCCACCCGGGCCTGTTTGCCGGCCCTGCGGGGCTGCGGGCTCACGACCAGCTGTTCCACCACCGAGCCCAGCAGCTGCTGGACACCGGCGTACTCATCAGCCTGCACCTCCCTGGAGCCGTCCACCACCAGGACCAGGTCTATGTCCACCTCCTGAGGCTGCACTGGGTCCTGGATGAAGGCGCACTGCGGCGAACGCTGGCAGGGGTCTGAAGAATGACATCATGAAGAAGTAGTTAGAAAATGGCTCCTGTGACTTATTATCCTTATCTAGTTTTCAAAGTAGTTGTTGAGGAAAAAAATGTGTTCCAACTTTCTGGAGGAAGTCAAACAAGTAAGTGTAACTTTTCAGTTACGTCAGATATGGCTGGTGATATTCCTTTTTCAGAACGGGGGTGAAAAGCGCTCCAATTATTGCGGAATGATTCTAACCTGGAGAAAAAACTCGGGCCACATGTGGGTAAAGAAGCAATGCAGCGTGTTTCTTTGATGTAAAACGTCAGAGGTAAAGATCCAACACTTTGCTCAACGTATACTTAGCGACAAGGCTGGATTCCTGCCACCAGTGGAGGAGTTAAACTATCTTGTGTTGCTCACCAAAGGGGAGCAACATGAAGGGGAACAAAGCTACAGCTCAACCTTCAACATGAATTCTGGGTAGAAACCATTACACTGTGGACACAAACGGTGTCAGAACTTGCCTCTTTCATTTAATCTCACACTTGATTTGATTTGAACCAAGCCTTCAAAAATAAAGCACACTTGCGATAATAAAGCTGATGGTTCATGTGAAGCAGGCATGAGGCTCAGTGCGTACCGTAACAGACGGCGCACTTTTGGACCTTCTGCAGGTCAGCAGCCGGGTCTGTCCCCAGAACGCTGAAGATGGATCTTCCTGAGTCATCCAACTGAAGAGAAACAGTCACAGCGAGTGTTTCATTCTGTGATCTCCTTTATTGATGAAGTGATTATCTTGGAGGGCTAACATGTGGTGTAGATTCAGACCACGTCTTCTGAAGCGGACCTACCTCCACGGCTCGTTCAACGGCTGGAGCGTTCCTCAGAGAGATGACCGCCGGGACGATGCCGAGGGCCCGGTACTCCATCATGGCGGTGACGATGTCGTTAACATCCGGGGACGGCCCGTTAGAGAGGAAGACAGCCACCTTCCTCATCGTCGTTCCTGCTCGGACGCGCTTGAAGACGTTCTGGCCCACGAACCGCATGGCGGCCCCCAGCTGCCGCCGGTTGGACGTCCTCTCCAGGGCGATGTTCTTGACAGACTCCATCAGCTGAGTCTTGCGGTGGTAGTCCTGGAAGCGGATCAGGTACTTGGTGTAGGCGCTGTAGCCCACCACCGCCACACGGGCGCCCGTCGGACAGTTGCTCTCGGAGACGGTGATGTTCTCCAGCAGGGACAGGAGGACGGAGCGCTGCTTCTCGAAAGCCGCCGGGGTCACGTCCTCCGACATGTCCAGACCTAGCACCAGCTCGGTAGGGAAGGCCGGGCACTCTGACGGACCTGGACACCAACGAAGAAGAGTTCATGTTGAAGAGAAGAAAGGGAAGCTGAGGCTTCATCGATGTCCACACTTCTGGCTGACTTCCTATCCGTAGCACTTGCCTTCAGTTGAGAGGCGTTCCAGTGAAGCAGTATCTAATTGGCATCCAATCTAATGTATTTTTATATATATATTTGAAATCTCTGATGTTCAGTGACAGTGCTACACTCTTTGTGTTTATATTATATCTCTATTCTCTGTGACCTTCGTCCTGCATGGACTGAAGAGGTTGCATGATGAAGGTTGTGATGATGAAGACGAGTGGGAGTGGAGGTACGTACCGAGGGAACACGCTGTGGAAGAAGAAGAAACACAAGTTATGACCGGGCTGAAACGGGAAAGCATACATTCAGCTTCCTGTTGCTCTCCCTCACTCACCACAGTTGTTTCTGATGGAGGTGATCAGCTGACACTCCTAAGGACACACAAGACATCATGAATAGAGTGTCACAGCAAACACGGTAAAACCTTTCTTGTGACATTGAGTTTTAAGATGGACTTACAGTCATGCCTTTCTTTCCAGGAAGACCTCTTGGACCCTGGAGGAGAAGAGACACCGTTAACTTCCTGATATCTCTCCACACGGTTCATAAACATATGTCATGCATTAACAGACAGTTCAGGACTCAAGGTGGCCGCTTGTAGCCAAGATCTCGTTCTTTGGGTCTTGACCCAGAGTTTGTGACCACAGGTGAGGGTTGAAACGTAGACCGACCAGGACATGGAGAGCTTCTCCTTCCGGCTCAGCTCAGCTCTCCTTAAAGTCTCAAAATGTCTTGTTTTCCAAACCCCAAAAGTCTTAAAAATTAACTATCATGCAAAACAAAAGAAGCATTAAATCTTCACGACCGGCAGAAATGTTTTTTTACTTTAAAAAGTAACGAAAGAGCGTTGAAATTAAATGATTTTTAAGTATGCATTTGACACTCTTAATTCTGTCTTCTAATTCCACTGAATCAAGTAACTGAAAGAGTTGTGTTGTACTAATTAGATTGACGCCATGATGAAGATGATAATGATGATGGACTCACCCTGTGACCTGGATATCCTGGTTCTCCTGACACACCTGATTCTCCCGGCCGGCCTGAGTTTCCCTGCAGAGATCAAACAAAGACACCTTGAAGCAAAACACATGTTAGCTGCTAGTTTTTAGCTGTTGGCTACTAGCTTTAAGCTGTTAATTTTTAGAAGTTAGAGTTGAGCTCTATCTGTTAGCTTGTAGCTGTTAGCTTTGAACTGTTAGCTTGTAGCTGATAGCTTTTAGCTTGTAGCTATTAGCTGCTAGATGTTAGCTTGTAGCTGTTAGTTACTGGCTGTTAGCTTGTAACTGATGGCTTGTAGCTGTTAGCTTTGAGCTGTTAGCTGCATGCTGTCAGCTTGTAGCTGTTACACTAACATATAATTAAAACAAATAAAGTGTGTGTTTTCAGGAGCTGTCAGAATAAAACTGGTAAACAAACATGAGGTCTCGGAGCATTAAAGAAGAAGTTTACTCGCTCACACTCTTACAGTCTCATTATGAATACATATATAATTTATTATAATTAACTCACGCCTCGTCCTCGGTTTCCTTTGCGCCCCGGTTGTCCGCTTGGTCCCTGCAGGCCATCTTCCCCCTGAACACAACACAACACGCTTCCTGATGCTCATTCACAGGCGCTCACAGTACTTCAGAGGAACCATTTCAAGTTGGATCTGAGACACTTTCTAATGTTGTTGCATTAGCGTCGTAGTTTGGCCTAAAGACAGACTTCTCAGTGACGTCATCGTTTCACATTACTAGAGGTTTGACTGTCCCCTGATGCATAAACCGGGTTGATGCTTTGAATAGAGGAAATAATGAACTTAATGACACAAATGTTTATCACTTAATTCAATCTAATCTAATCTCTAATCTGATCTGGTCCGTGGAAGCACACTCACCTGTAGACCAGGGTATCCGGGGAAACCAGAGTCTCCCTGTAATGAGAAGGACATGAGTATTAAAACGGGTTCTCTGTTCCGTGTTGGTTCCATGGAGGTGGGTTCTTACCCGAACGCCTTTAGGTCCTGCGGGTCCATAGCCGTCCTTGCCGTCCTGACCCTGAAACGTGGACAAGGATTAAGATTACAGGAGACAGGTGTGTTCATGCAGTCTACACCTGGTTCAGATGATCTTCCTGTCACACCCAGCATGCATCTGTTCTGCTTCAGAACGCTGCTCCTTTTACTTCTGATGGGAATCATCATCCTCATGATAAAGACCTGATCATCTAGAGTTCATATATGAAGCCTATATCAAGACACTATTATACATATGAAGTCACTATTAAACATTAAGATATAAGAGAGTGTATTTCACTTACTGGCATTCCTCTTGGTCCATTTGAGCCTGGAACACCTTTATCACCTGGATCTCCTGGTTGGCCCTTCATCATAATCATCATCATAAATTATATTAATAATAAACAATAATATCAATATATACATGTCTGATTGATGTCATCACAGTCTCCAAAAGCTGAATGTGACAACAATACAATTTAATATAAACTGATCTAATCTATTCTGATCTGATCTAATCTATTGTAATACAATCTAATATCATGTAATCTAATCTTTTCTATTATAATAAAATCTAATCTAATGTAATATGATATAATCTAATACATTCTCTAATTTAACCTGATGTAATCTGATGTAGCCAAGGCGATGAGGAAATGAAGTCACACCTTCTGCCCGTTAGCGCCACGTCGTCCGCCAGATCCTGAAGCTCCAGCTGATCCCGGTCCTCCCTGCAGGAAAACAACAGAGTCAGAGCACCTGAGGGTCCCTGAACACATAAAGGAAGGGAGACCAGAAGGAAGCAAGACCAGAAAGAAGTGAAACCAGAAGGAAGCGAGACCAGAAGGAGTTCAAACCTTTAAACGTTTCTCACAGTAAACTCACCTGAGGTCCCGGAAGTCCAGAGACTCCTCTTGGTCCAGGTTGACCCCTGACTCCTCTGGTTCCCTGCAGAGACCACATGGAGTAGTTAGACCTCAGACCAGTTAGACCTCAGTCCTCCATCTGAGCTTCTCTACTCTTCATCTCATCACTCACTTGAGGACCTGAAGCACCGGGAGAACCCTGCACGCCTGGAACACCTGGTCCACCAGGAGCGCCCTGAGGAGGAAACACACACACACACACACACACACACATCCTGTTAACACTCTGTTTGTATATGTGTGCGTGTGTGTGTATGTGTGAGTGTGTGTGTGTGTGAGTGTGTGTAAGTGTGTGTGTGTGGCAGCGGCACTGAGTGTAGCTCCTACCTTCTCACCAAGCGCTCCTCTTCTTCCATCTGGACCCTGAACACCAAAAACATCATCAATATATCATCAATACATCATCAATATATCACCAATACATCATCAAAGTATCACTATATCATCAATGCATCATCAATATCTCATTTTGTATTGATTATGATATAATTATCAATATCTCATCATGTATTGATTGTGATACAATTCCATCAGTTATTGTGAATATGTTCCTTTAACTGAGCTGAAGATTGATAATAATGGTATTAATAATAACCACAACAACAATGAAATCTGCATCTGCCCCCGCGCCCCACCTGCAATAACTAAGCTCCCCACTAGAGGGTTGCGCCCCACAGTTTGAGAAGTTCTCCTAATTTCACACCTTAAACGTTTTCCTTACTTGCATTTGGCTCTATGCTGTTTCAGTTTATCTTTAAAGTCCCAAGAAACACAGAATAATAATAACAATAATATGAGTAATACTAATGGTATTAATTATAGTGACTCACCAGGTTCCCCTCAACTCCGCTCTCTCCGGGCAGCCCGTCCGGTCCAGGTGGGCCCTGCAAAACACAGTCTGGGTCAGGGTTCACGGTTCAGGTCTGATCTCGGACCTCGCGGTGACACCGAAATGAGTGGGACTTACTGGTAGACCTGCATTCCCCGGATCTCCTTTGGCTCCTGGTCTGGTGTTGTCAGCACCAGGTTCCCCCTGGAAACAAACACAGATAGTCTGAGTCCTGCAGAGGAACCTGTGTTTAGGTTCTGCAGCTGTGTTTGTGTTTAGTGAAGCCGGAGACGTCCAAACAGTCCAAGTGATGCATGATGGTCCACCAACAGCAGGACCGCCTTCTCTTCTATACATAGGGAGGGAACCAGTTCTCGTCTGCACCGTGTGACTCGTCCTGCTGGTTCGCAGTCTTGTGGGGATAGGGGGCGGGGGATGGGGGTGGAGGCTCGGAGGGTCCAAAGGTTCGGATGGCTATCAGTGTTCAGGGAGGGATATGAGCATTTGGGGGATCCAATGGTTCGGATGATCTGAGTGTTCGAGGGGGGTTATGAGGATTTTGAGGTTCAGGTGTTATGAGGGTTTGGGGGTTCAGGGCTTATTAGGTATGAAGTTCAACGTATTTATCAGAGAGAAGAAACTTACCGGATCTCCTCGGAGTCCTCGCTGGCCTCTCAGACCCGCCTCCCCTCGGATCCCCGGGATGCCCTGAAGACCAAACGTGAACCAGTTCTTAAGAATCCTGATTGTTATGAAGCATCAATAAAACGTATGACATCATCTATAATGTGTGTGTGTGTGTATATATATATATATATTCACATATATTATGTGTATATATATATATATATATATATATATATATATATATATATATATATATATATATATATATATATATATATATTCACACACACATGATATATATTTATATTCTAGGTTTTCAGGTTTGATGGAGACGAAGTTTACAGAAAGAGAAAATGTAGAAAGTAGTTTACTGGGTTTCCTGGGTCTCCTTTTGGTCCTCCACCGCCACTCTTTCCCGTCCGGCCCTACAGAACCAGAACCAGAATCAGAACCAGAACTAAAACCAGAACCGGCTCAGCACTGGAAATCCCCGCGCTCAACTGGTCTCCTGAACACAGTCTGTAATAAAACTGTAAAGGTTTCATTACAGACTGTGGCTCGGTGGTGAGCAGGGTCGTCCTTCAATCAGAGGATTGGCGGTTCGATCCCTGGCCCCGCTAGCCCACGTTGATGTGTCCTTGAGCAAGACACTTAACTCTAAATGTCTCCCGCAGCTGTGCCTAAGATGTATGAATGGTTGATGATCTTGATGTGGCACCTTGCATGGTAGCTCCTCTCATCAATGGGTGAATGATGTCAACTAGTGTTAAAGTGCTTTGAGTGGTCGGAAGACGACAAAAGTGCTTTACAGGTCCATCGAACATTTAATGTTCATCTTTGAGCTCAGAGGGCTTCAACAACATACTACATCTATTATATATGAATGTACACCAACCTGTTCTCCGTTGACCCCGTCCAGCCCGGCCTCTCCTAGTTCTCCCTGCAACCACAAGTCCAGTGTCACAGAAGGTCAAGCGTGTCACAGAAGGTCAAATGTGTCACAGAAGGTCAAACGTCTTTATGTGATGTCATGTAAGCTCACTCACCCTGTTACCACGGAGTCCTCGGTAGCCCTGCAGACAGAAACAGCAGCAGTCAGACTCTTCATCATCATCATAACCATCATCTTCATCATCACCACCGTGGATTCAGCAGCTTACCTTCAGTCCTCTGAGCCCAGAACAACCCTGGACCCCCTGAGGTCCAGCCGGTCCAGGACGGCCACGCTCCCCCTGCACAGGACACAGTGAGGAAATGGAGGAGGAAGAGGAGGAGGAAAAGGAGGAGTTACAATGAAGTTAGAGTGAATAAACAGAAAGCTGCTCGTGGACTCGAGTTCCAGAAGGACTGTGATCCTGAGGATCCTCCAGTCCAGTAAACTGGAGCTTTGAACCGATGAAGATGAATTTAAAAGCGATTGAGAGTGATGAAGAAGCACTTACAGCGACGCCCTCATCTCCTGGGAACCCGGGGAACCCTTTCTGTCCAGACGGACCCTGTTCAGAGGACACACAGCGTCAGAGTCCTGCAGTACCTGCACCGGCCACCAGGAGACAACCGCTACATCAACTATCCAATCAGTGATCAGAGCAAAGACATGTGATCATGTGACTCTTCTGTATTTAAAGAAACTCAGTGATGATTGAGCTTTATAGTAATATCATATATATAGAAAGAGAATATTATTTATTATAATACAAATATCTAATCAAATTCAATACAATTAAAAACGGAACAGAAATAAATACAACATCAAATGAAATATGACAATGAATTCATATTTATAAAACTTATTATTTAATATTTGTAAAATAAAATATATCCTTCACTGCCGAAAGTACTCCTATGATCCTTTACTGTCCAGACTGTTTTGTGTTGCAGGTGTCAGTAATCATGTGACACATTAAAGGGGCGTGTCTTCCAGGTGTCAATCATCATGTTAACACATTAAAGGGGCGTGTCTTCAGTCACCTTTGACCCTGGCGGGCCTCGGAAGCCTCGGCTGCCTTCGTGGCCTGAACATTTGCACATGACGTTGCAGCACTCCCTGTCCGACACCGAGTCCTGCACAAAGACAGAGACAACACACCGTATTAATCATAATAATAATAATAATGAATTTAACATTACTGACAATCGCTCACTAAAACCCATAAAACATGCAGTGAACTCTACAGTTCTGCTTGATATTTAAAAGTGTATCTGTATATAAATATCAGATGTCTTTTTCTCTCTTCTCTGATTAAGTGAAATTATAATTATTTTGCTTTATTACCTTCTACCAATAAGTTTTGATTTTCAAACAATAATCTGGAAGTCAACAGATTTTGTTCTTGTCTCTGAAGGAAGAGAACAGTCTCTCATTCCTACAAGCAGACACGTCCGGACAAGAAAACCTGCGGAGATTCTTCACTTCAAGAGAACATCCCCTCATCATCAGCCAGACCCAGGGCCCAAAGGTCAGGCCCAAAGGTCAGGTAAAGTTCAGGCACTTAAAGAGTCTCCATGCAGCTCAATTACCTCAACCACACGTAGAAGAAAACCTCCCAGAGTAGGAATGCAGTTCGCAGAACAACCACAGAGACATTAAACAACCACAAAGAGACACACAATGACCACATAGAGACAGAAAACAACCACAAAGAGACTAAAAAGACATTCAAAATTACCTCAAAGAGACAACTAGAGTACACAAGTACAAAATAAAGATCTTATGTTATTCGGCCCGATCAGAAATGTAACAACAAGCGACGGACACTTTTTGATGGAATAATGTTTCAACCGAGCGACACCGTTGCACCTAAACACAAACTCACAATCTGCTGCAGGACGGTGTTGCCGACGCCCGCCATGCCGATGCTGAGAGGAAGCTTGTAGCCGAATCCTCGTCCAAACTCCACCATCTGCAGCTGGGCCGGGTCCCGGGTCCCCTCCAGAGCCACCGTCAGCAGAGCACTGACCCCTGTACAAGAAGATGTAGTTCTAGACATAATGGAGTAACATAGTCTGCGTCATCATAAAGAGAAGGAATGCACATCTCCCATGTGTTACCAGACTGTCGCAGCAGCTCTGATTCCTGCTCCAGCTTCATCACGTCCTCATCGAGTCCGTCTGAGAAGATCACCAGAACCTGATGGTCACATGTCAGACTGATTCATTCAAGTGAAGGTGAAGACACATCTAAAATGGTTCTCCGGCGAAAAGCAACTTTCATTTAGATATATTACCTTACTACATTATTAAAATCTTCAGAAGTAAAAGTAATACAGATTATATAGTGATGGAAGGCTAATAAATACATAATATGTCACTAGGAAAACTTCATAAAATGATTTGATTTATCCAACTATTGTACTTGTTCATACATTCATGGTTTGTTAAATCCCAAATTGGCGGGATATTTGTGGTATGACCCAGGTCGCCAGATGCAGTCTAATTCTAGACGACAAGTGGACTCATCTGTTTATTCCTGGTGAATCACAGCTTGTTCCACACTGAAACGTCTGGCTGGCTGAGCTACAGATTCAATCTGCTCGATTCTGTTCTCTTCAGCAGAAAACAAAATATATACAGTTTAGTGGGATGTGCACTCTGAATGCTTATCTCTCTTGGCCTTCCAGACTGGCAGTGCAACTCAAACCTCTTTTGCGTGCGTCAGACTGACCTTCACACCAGCTTGGGACTGGTCACTGAACCTCTTCCCGAAGGCCTTCAGCAGGTTGGCGTTGAAGTAGGTGGGCTCTGCCAAACTCAGGCTCATGACTTTATTCACCACGTCTCTGCTGTAGGCCTCAAAGTTGAAGTCGTAGAGGGAGCGTCCATCTCTACCCAGCACTTTATAGGCGATGTTGGTCTTCACAGGCTCCGGACCGACGCAGCACAGACCTGGAACCGAAGAGACGTAACGGGCGATCTCTGGCAGGAAGGCCTGGAGCTTGGCATGGCCGCTGATCAGCATCTCGCCAGGAGCTCTGTTCTCACGAGAAATATCGAATCCCATGGCGATATCAATGCTGCAGGCTGAAGCAGAAGGAAACACGTGTTTACATTTGGCAGCCAGAGACTCATGAATATGGTGGCCAAGAAGGGATAGAGAGCCAAAGGCACACTTACCACTGGGATCTTTGTTGGGTTTAGATTTGCAGATTGTATCCACCACCTTCTGCTTGATCTTTTCCAAGCTGCCAAAGTTCTGCACAGTAAACAGCCTGTCTGGAGTGCCGGTGATCTGCAGGAGCTCCAGATCGTGGACGTTTCCAATGCCGATAGCAAATACCTCGACCCCAAGAGCCCTGAGGCGGTCAGCGGCGTCCTCCACGTCATCCTGCGACTCACCGTCTGTGATCAGCACCAGATTCTGGGAGACTCCTTCGGATCTTCGGCTGCCCCGTGACGCCTCAAAATACTCCCTGATGGAATCCAGGGCCACGCCAATGTTGGTGCCTCCACCGAGCTGCTGCATGTCCAGGATGTGCTTGGTGACGGCTTGCTCGCTGTAAAACTGGTTGAGGTAAAACTCTTTCTGAAAAGTGGTGCTGAACTGGGCCAGTCCTACACGCACTAACTTTTCACTGACTTTGAAGCTGTTCACCACTGATGTGGTGAACTGCTTCATTGTGGTGTAGTCGTTGGGGCTGATGCTGCCAGACTGATCGATGAGGAAGACCAGGTCAGCCTTCTGTTTCTCACAAACTGAGAAAGCAAAGAGGGGAAATGTATTCACATTATTATTAAGTAATCATGCCATAGATTGCAAGCTCATTTGAATTGATAGCGTCCAACACTCAAGACATTTCTAGGATGTAATTGTTGGCTGACATTTGCTTGCAGACAATATTGGCGGATATGCTTAAAGAAATTCAGGTTTAATAGGATATTTGCATATTTGATAATGTTTACCCACCAAACCGTATACATTTACTGCATACACTGCAAATATCCCGTGATTTTATACAGTGAGTTTCCAATTTGTGAAAGTCAGGTGCGAGTAGTGTTATTATTTAGACACAATAATTAGCTTAAAAGAAGGTTCTCAATGATGTGAGTGGACGAGCTTCTCTGACACACTGGCCTCTTACCTGGCTTGGTGGAATTGCAGAGGACGTGACTAATATTCTTGTACAGCGTTTCCAGGGCATCAAAGTTATCCACATAGAAAACTCTAGATTTGTCGTGACCAGACATGATCTCCAGCTGTGTCCTGTTGGCTCCTTCAACTCCAATACTGAAGACGCTGATCCCGTTGTCTCGCAGTGCCAGAGATGGAGGAACCAGACTATTACGGTCAGTAGCATCGCCATCTGTGATCACCACAAGAATCTGGGGCACCTGGAGACCCGCGCGACCACCATGTGCATCGTTGAAGTACTCTAAGGAGTAGGCCAAAGCCCTGCCGGTGTACGTGTCTCCATATGGAGACTTCAGTGCTGATATTGCTTTAAGAACCTCTCGTTTGGAGTTGTAAGTTTTCAGACTAAAAACGGATTTGGGGTCGTTGGAGTAAAGAATGACGCCAAAGCGAGTCAGGTCCTTGCCAACTGTAGTTTGGTTCACCATTGACGCCATGAACTTCTGCATGCTTCTGAACTTGCTCAGCGTTATGCTTGTGGAGCCGTCAACCAGGAAAATAATGTCAGCTCTTTCTGTCTTCTTACACTCTGGTTGGAGATAAAAAGGACAGAGAGCCAATGGGGTCAGAGGAAGATGTAGCAGGATGACCATGAACATGAAAAGAATCACCTCAACATATATATGCTTGTTTGCCATCAACAACTTAAAGTCTTATTTAAATGTTCAGCTCGCAAACTAAATACTAAATGAACTGCACTTGGATTTCTCTTTTCTAATCTTCTGACCACTCAAAGTGCTTCAACAACACATGTCTTCACCCATTCACACCCATTGATACACTGATGGAAGGAGCTACCATGATGGGAGGAGTTACCATAAAAGGTGCCACCTGCCCATCAGGACTAAGTATCATTCATACTCATTAACACACCGTAGAACATCTACGGAAGCAACTCAAAGTTAAGTGTCTTGCCCAAGGACACATGGACATGGACTAGTGGAGCCGGTGATTGAATCACCGATCTTCTGATTAAAGGATGACCAGCTGTACCAATAAGTCTTAAGACAGATCGTCACTGCAAATCCTCAATGTCCAAATACTAGATGTGAGTCAAAGAGTTTAAAAAAAGAGGTTGAATTGGTGTCTTGCAAACATTTAACTTAATCCCTGAAATTATGTGACGTTTCAGTGCGAGTCTCTTACCTCTCTCTGGATCACAGAGCTCCATGGCCACCTGGCTCTCCAGGTCCTTCAGAGCGTCAAAGTCCCTCTCGGCATAAGTCCTGTCTGGTGAACCGCTGATCTCGAGCAGCTGGGTGGTGTTGGCGTCCACCACTCCGATGGCGTAGACCACCACTCCCTTGGCCCTCAGAGCTTCGGCTGGGCCTTGGACCTGGTCTTGGGCCTCGCCGTCTGTTATCACTACCAGCCTCTGCCTCATGCCAGGACGCCCTCCTCTGGTTGCATCGAAATACTGCGACACATCAGCAATGGCTTCACCTGTGAGCGTGCCTCCACCAACCTGCTGCATGTCATCGATGGCTTTGGACATGTCCTCCTTGCTATAGTAAAGGTTGAGGGGGAAGGCTAGTTGTTGAACGGTGCTAAATTGCATAACACCGACGTGCACCGCGTTCTGCGCGATGACGGACTTGCCGATGACAGATTTCATGAAGTCTTTCATTTTCTGGTAGTCTTGTGGAAAGATACTCCCAGAACTGTCAATCAAGAAAAGGAGGTCGCCTGGTGCGTCTTTACAAGCTGTGGACGCATTAGAACGGACATGTTAGTGAGGCGCTCCTCTTTTGTCCTGCTGATCTTGCCCAAGGCCCTTTTCATAAAAATACTAAATTTATCATAACATGGATATATTATGTAGAAAACAAAGGGCCTCTCAACTACCAACTGTCCAATGCTAATGTGTGTGTTGCCCTGAGCAGTCTTACCGTCTTGAGAACAGATGTCTGTGATGATGTCGTCCTTGATGGGCTTCAAAGCATCAAAATTATTGACAAAGAAAGTCCTCTTGGGGTCGCCAGCAATCTCTCCCAGCTCAACAGCATCTGCATTTTTCACCCCGATGGCGTAGACGATGACACCCTGCGCCCTCAGTTTTTCTGCGGGAGCCTTAACCTCATCGGAGGATTTTCCATCGGTGATGACCACCAAGTACTCTGGCACCTTGTGACCACGAGTCACCATGGCTCTATCAAAGTGCGGGCTCATAAAATCCAGAGCTCTTCCTGTCTCTGTCCCACCTCCTATTTGTCTAATACCCTCTACGGCTTTCTCCAATGACTTTGCATCGGTGTACTCTGTCAGATCAAATTCTAAATCTGCCCTATCTGCGTATTTTACAACCCCCATGCGGACATGGTGTGGCCCAATACGGAAGGTATGCAGAAACTCAGTGATGAACATCTTCATGTCTTTAAAGTCTTTGGGATAAATGCTTCCTGAGTGATCAATCAGGAAGAAGATGTCTGCTTCATCCGTTTGTACACAGCCTGAAGAAGTAAAAGCAAAAATATTATTTTCAGAATAGATCAACTGCACACTCCCTTGGTATGAATTTACTTAATGTTCTATGCTATATGCTTTCTACTCTTTAAACTTTGATCTAAAACACATTTTAAGACATATTAAACAAAGCCCATTATAAAACAAATACCAGTTCAGACCTTCTTTGATGCCAATTCTTCTTGTATTGACTGAGACTGCTTGCCGAAGGATGTTATGGCACAGCATTTTCTGCAAGCTCTGCTCTAGTGATTTCAGTTTGGTAAAACTGTCCACAATGAACTTGTGCTTATGGGGGGGATATGACGCCATCTCCACCAGCTGGGCATCGTTGGCATCTTTGACCCCTACTGCGTAAACGGTGATACCGTCTCGACGAAGATCAGCTGCTGCTGTGCTCACGCTGTCCTGGGATTCACCATCTGTAATTACCACTGCCACCTGCTGGACACCCTTTGTTTTCCTGCTTCCTCTCTGCGGGATAAAAACCTCCTTCAAGGCATATGCTAGGGCCGCTCCAGTGTTTGTACCACCTCCACGATAAGGCAGGATCTTGATGAACTTCAGCAACTCCTTCTTGTCATTGAAGGTGTTCAGGTAGACCTGTGCTGTGGACTTCTCGTTGTATGTAACGATGCCCACTCGGACTCGAGAGGGACTGACTTCCAGGCCGTTCACGACCGAGTGAAGGAAAGTGCGCACCAGCTGGAAGTTGGGGGTCCCAATGCTTCCAGACTCATCAACGATGAACACGATGTCGGCCAGTTTAGCTGCTTTGCAATCTGTGGATGGGTTGCATTATCACAAATTCATTATTACTAATTCACAGTTCACAGTAAAAGATAGACTAAGGTGAGGAATGCTCATTTCATCAAACAATCAGTTACAATCTGTATTTCTTGCTGTGTTTTAGACTTCATTCATTTAATGGAGGCTAGTTCAGTGAAAATCTAGAGGGCTCCAGCAAAACAATGCTGGTATTCCAGGTACAAAGTTGAGTCCATTTAGGTGAGTCCACTGAGGACAGCTGTGGCCCTGTGAAATGTTAAAATCTAAAACTTAAAGAAGGGCCAGTGGAGTGGACAATAAACAGAGACAGGTATATAATCATTTGAGATCTCAAGTGTGCGGTAGACCAACATACCAACAAAGTAACCCAACAGGAAGAAACGTTTCTCAAGTGATTCATCAATAGATAATAATAAAGTTATTTCACCTCCAGTGAGGATGGTCTCCAGCTCCTCTCTTTCAAAGATAGCCTTCAGTGCGGGTACACTGGGGATCGACTGGTAGGCGTACGGTGTAGTCGCCACTAGGTTCATCTCCATCATAGATGCACCGAGGCTCATGCTCACCACAGTAACTCCTGAGGATTTGATCAGACGTGACTCCCTATACACGGGATCATCAGAGTCCTTTCCACTGATAACAACCAGGAACTGTCGGTAGCCTTGGTCCGCCCGGCTTCCTGCCCCACTGGTGAAAAAGTTGGTGCTGGCAAACTCCAAAGCACTGCCCAGTTTACGAGGCTCGTTGGGTTGCAGTTTTCGCAGGCGAAAACGCTTAACAGCAGCCTGAGTGTCCTCTTTGGTTTGGAGGGCATTGAGAAGAAATTCCACCTTGACATCTGGACCGTACTGGGCCAAGCCCAGCCGGTAGGCCGACGCTCCGATGTTTAGCTGGTTGACCAGTCGGGTTAGGAGGTTGCGGACCTGCAGGAAGTTTTGACTTGACATGCCACTGTCCACCAGGAAGAAGATGTCTGCAAAGCTTTCTGCCAAGGCTAAAAAATAAAAAAAACAGAGAACATTGAGAGGATATGCTGTTATGGAAGAAGCTTTTTAAAATGAGTTTGTCAAGATCAGCTTTCATTTCGCCCACTGAATTAGGAGATATTACTTAAATTTTTAGCATGATTTCATATTTAGTATTCAGGATCTGACGATTGGACCTCTGTAGTCATTAGTAGGTAAATATACCTTTCTTCTTCTCATATATTGCAAAAGTAACAAATTAACTACATTTTCCATACAGAAAAGGACTCCAAATTTTGGTTGGTTGAATGGAATTTAACAAAACAACACACACTATGCTAAAAGTAAATAGGAATCCTAATCTGGAGACATTTTCCTGGTCAATGAACTATTTCTGTGGGAAACTAAAGTTCAATACAGTCTATCTCCAACAACAACTTGTGTCTCTTAATGTCAGCTGACCTCAAACTGGAAGCACAGCGTGTTACATAAATCACTGCAGAGCCTTCATGTCTTCATGTGTTTGAATGAGGGCTCAAAGGACTGTGCAAGCAAGTGTTATGTTGAAACATATTTGCTTCAAGGCCAAAAGAGCATTTATTTATATAACTCAGTATAATCAAGATCCACGAGGTGGATCTGGATCAGTACTGGATCAGTACTCATTGACATGTTGGCCTTACCTTGCCTCTGGTCCTCCACAGAGATGCAAACAGTGTGCAGCAGACGGTCTTTAAGCATCTGCAGAGCCTGGTAGTTAGCGATGGAGGACAGAAAGCGATCTGGAGGCCGGTTAGCGATGGACTCCAGCTCCTTCCGGTTGGCTTCTCCCACCCCGATGCCAAACACGATAATGCCCTGCTCCCTCAGGCTTTTGGCGGGTGCTATCACATCATCCGTGGAGTCTCCGTCTGTGATGACCACGACGATCTGAGGTACCCGTTGGCTGGCTCGGCTGCCCGCGTCCTCTGTGAAATAGTTATTTTGGAGGAAGGTGATGGCCTCGCCCGTTTCCGTGCCTCCTGTTCGGTAGGGAAGCGCGTCCACTGCAGCCAGCAGGGAGTTCTTGTCCATGTGATCCTTCAGCAGGAACTCCACGATAGCTTCATCGCTGTACTGAGCCAAGCCGATCCGAACCTTGTCAGGGCCGATGTCCAGGCCGTTGACTACGCTGCGGAGAAACTGCCGGACCTCCTGAAAGTTCTCTTTGCCGATGCTGGAGGAGCCGTCGACCAGGAAGACGATGTCGGCCACCGTGGCTTTGGCACATTCTGAACAGGAGGGAGAACAGAGTCAGCATGTGGGACAACAACCTGTGTGTTAGCTGGTGTAACCATTCACAACATATGCTTCCACCATCTCTGAACTCTTAAGTTTTATGATACACATTTAAACTCATATTAACCGGTAAGTAATACTCACTGAATCACCAGAAGCTGTGTGGCTTGAAACCTTTTACCTTGAGACAATTGCAGGAGTTGTCGTTTGACTTCCTCTACAGTTGTGCAAAGCGTCTGGACGATGCTCTGAGAGATTCCCTGCAGCGCTGCAAAGTCAGACACGCTGTAGACGTGCTGGCTGTGCGGCTCACTGGCTATCTCTGTCAGCTGGTCTTCATCTGCATCTTTGATACCAATCGCGTACAAAACAATTCCCTTTCTTTTCAGGTCCTGAGCGTGGGCCTCTACATTGTCTTGGGATTTGCCGTCAGTGATCACGACGGCGATCTGCGGCACATTCTGGTCCCCTCGGCTTCCGGCCTTCTTCACAAAGTGCTCGTTCAGCATGAAGTCCAAGCCGAGCCCGGTCTGGGTGCCGCCTCCCATATAAGGCAAGCTGCTGATATAGTGGAGGATGTCCTTCTTGCTCTGAAAGGTGTTGAGCAGGAACTCGCTGCGGGGATTGGTGCTGTACTGGACCAGCCCGATGCGGACCTCCTCAGGCCCAACGTCAAAGCTGCTGACCAGCGTGGACAGAAACTGACGGATCCGTTGGAAGTTCTCGGTGCCGATGCTCCACGACCCGTCCACCAGGAAGACGATGTCCGCGACGGCCTCTTGAGTGCAGACTGAGAGGGAAGGCTGTGGTGTCAGGGAGAGTTCTGCAGAGCCTCAGGGAGAGGTCTGAGCACAGAGCAGGTCTTGCTCTTAGAAAGCGTGCCAGCCAGAGGTGCAAAGCATCAGCATGAGCGTGAGGGTTAGGGTGAACCCCTTGTGATATGAAGGTGAGGGTTAGGGTGAACCCTTTGTGATGTGAGGGTGAACCCTACGTGATGTGAGGGTGAACCCTTTGTAATCTGTGCAAGCCAGATGGAAGAAAGGTGAGCAGCTGGTTCTTAATGCAGAAGGATCTACAGGGATCTACTCTGACGGCACTCACCTGCAGGTGCACTCTGGAATGCAAGTGCCAACTGGACCTCTCCTTGCATACCGTGTTCTCATACTTTGGGTCATTCCTAGAAACACGCCAACAAGACTTAAACTAAGTATAAATGGTGCCTAACCTTAGCCTTCGCTCTTTTCCCCCTCCCCTCCTTTCACCCAACATCTTGGAGGCAAACGGTGGGGAAATTCTTTTTCAAGAAAAATAGAATCCAGATTTAAATATCTGATCTGCCAACAGAGCTGTAAAGTTTGGATCCTTGTGTTTGATGACACGGGGCGGGGCTGCGTGAAGCCAGATGGTTTGTGCTGCTGTGAACCGGCGAATGCATCGAGACCGTGTGAGCGGTGCCGGGTTAGTAACAGGTCCCACACACAGTGGTCCTACATATGCTGTATGCCATGATGCTTCATGTGCTGGTATGCAGGAAGTCTCAGCTGCATAATCACACCCACCTGTCTTCTGAGCAGCGCTGCCATAGAAACACGCTGCCATGATGAGGCTGAGGAGAAGATACCTCCTCCCCTCCATCCTGCGACGGCTCTCGGGTTTCTCTCTGCAACACAAAGAAAAAGCATAGGATCTGTTTCCCATCAGTCGCAGTGGGGGTTCACAGACATGAGAACGGGCCACGCCCACCTCGACTCCACATGACGACAGTCGGGTTTTTCTTCAGAAAAAAAACACCTCAGAGCTGTGGCGTGTTGGGGTGCTCAACAAACAAGACACATATGTTCGGAAACTGCATTACATGAGGAATTCACTGAAACCTTTAATGTGTGGGCCAAAGTATCTGGTGGTGGAAAAAACATTAAGTTCCCTGAGTCTGTTTAAGAGTGATAGCTAACAGACTGGAGTCAGGACATGAAATACTGCTTGCTGACAGACTAGCGACAGAAACTAAACTAACTACCCAAACTAACTAAATTACCCCAAATACCCAAACTAACCAAAGAGACTAAAGTGACTAAACTAACCAAACTGACTGAACTAACCAAACTGACCAAACTAACCAACTAACCAAACTGACTAAACGGACCAATATACCACAAATACCAAACTGACCAAACTAACCAAACTGACTAGAAAGCTAACCAAACTGACCGAACTAACCAAACTGACCAAACTAACCAAACTGACCAAACTGACTAAACTAACCAAACTGACTGAACTAACCAAACTGACCAAACTAACCAACTAACCAAACTGACTAAACGGACCAATATACCACAAATACCAAACTGACCAAACTAACCAAACTGACTAAACTAACCAAACTGACCAAACTAACCAAACTGACTAAACTAACCAAACTGACCAAACTAACCAAACTGACTAAACTGACCAATATACTCCAAATATCAGACTGACCAAACTAACCATACTGACCAAACAAACCAACTAACCAAACTGACCAACATACCCCAATTGCCAAACTGACCAAACTAACCAAACTGACTAAACTAACCAAACTGACCAAACTAACCAAACTGACCAATATACCCCAAATACCAAACTAACCAAACTGACTAAACTGACTGAACTAACCAAACTGAAATACCAAAAAAAAATAAAAAATTACCCCAGCTAACCAAACAAAAAAAGAGATGAACCCTCTGTGGAGTTTTCATGGATGCAGAGCGCGTTGCAGAAGGGTCCCTCCTACAAAGAACTCAGTCATGCATCGTGAGTGTTTGTTCAGAGAGAAAAGAGAGAGATGAGAAACAGAAAAACAACCACTGAGGAACCACGTCAAAGTGCTGAATTCAGCCGGATTCTAGGGAATCTACCACACAAGAGTTGGAAGACTGACGCTGTCCTCTCGTCTCTGCTCCATCTGGCTCTGCTTACTGCTAACAGAACTATTTCCTGTCATCCGCCAGACAGTCTGGCCACATCGCAGGTGGAGATGTGACCAGAACCTCATGTCTGACCAGCTCAGACAGCAAAAGACTCTCATTAACACGTCTGTGATGTGAGACACACATTTAATTAAACTGTAAATACCTCGCATGACGTGACTCGTTATAACACGCCAGTCAAGGCTTGTTGTTCAAGGCCATTAAACATCGTAGCCATAACAGCTGTAAAGTAAGACTGAAGTTTTAAGGTACAGCAAATAATGTGAACAGTTGGAGGGAGTGAAAGTCCAACTCTACCATTCAGGTCGTGGTCATTTGGGTCGTGGTCATTCGGGTCGTGGTCATTCAGGTTGTGGTCATTCGGGTTGTGGTCATTCGGGTTGTGGTCATTCAGGTCGTGGTCATTCGGGGTGTGGTCATTCGGGTTGTGGTTGTTCAGGTTCTTTGGGTCATGGTTGTTCCGGTCGTGGTCATTCGGGTCGTGGTCATTCGGGTTGTGGTCGTTCGGGTCGTGGTTGTTCAGGTCGTTGTCATTCGGGTTGTTGTTGTTTGTGTTGTGGTTCGTGGTCGTTCAGGAAGTGGTTATTCAGGTTGTGGTTGTTCAGGTCATAGTTCTTTGGGTCGTGGTCATTCAGGTTCTTTGGGTCATGTTTGTTTAGGTCGTGGTCATTTTTAAAAATAATTTTTAACCTTTCACTTCTAGACTTTAAAGGTGTTCATTCCTGAGAAACTGAACTGTAAACTAACTTGTTCTCTTTCTCCTCTTCCTTGCCAGCAAACTGTGCTGTATGGTATTGTGTTACACATGGTGGACCATCACTCTCATGGAATCCCCCTCTGGCGGGCTCAAAGGAAATGAAAGCAGTTTCAGGTGTCTGCTGCTTTAGTACCAACTTCTACAGAATTCAAATGAAGTTGAGCTGTGAGTCTTTTCCCGGGTGTCAGGAAAAAAAGGCCAGAACTGGCACTTCTGAATGTGTACGCCTTGTTTCATGTGAGGCCGTTAAGCCAAAGCAGGCCAAGTTTTGTGTGTGTATGTGTGTGTGTGTGTGTGTGTGTGTGTGTGTGTCGCATGTATCAACATGCGTGCAAGGCCTTCACCCCGCCCCCACAAACATGTTTCATGCCTGTGTTTGATTAGCTGCCAGGAGGTTGAGTTTAATGTGGAACATGTGAGATACTGAGGGTCTCTCCACAGACCTCCTCTCTTTGTTCAGCCAGAGAGGGGCCTTAATGTTCAGAGCTGGAACCATGCACACAGGACTGACAGAGTCACAGCGCTCTGGAGGTCAGGATCAGGATCAGGACTGTAGCACAGGTGATCCGGCAGGTAAACACACACATTTCCTTCTTGAATCAGAACTGACTCATGCAGCTTGAATGTGGAGTTCAGCAACTCGGCGACCACAGTACACACATCTCTTCATTTAGTCAACATCAAGATGATAATTACATTAATCAGCAATAAAAACAATATTTTGGTTCAGCCAACATGCTATTTTCTGTCGTCCTTCTGAACAAAGTCTGGTTCCCTATTGTTTTGATATTTCATAAATGATGAGCGTGTCAGCTGAGCTCTGCAGGGACAGGGCGCTTCTTTAAGGGGAAGGGGCGAACCTTTAAGGGGAAGGGCGGTCCTTTAAGGGGAAGGGCCGAACCTTTAAGGGGAAGGAGGCCGTTAACAGGATGATTTTGGACACATCAGATCTCACTTAACTCTCTGGACTTTTGCTGCAGATCTTGAAAACTGAAGACATAATGAATAAACAGCAGAATAACACTGTGTGACCCAGCTCATCTGACAGAAGCACTTTTATTACTACATTTGCAGGGAAAGTTTAGGACTTTGATCTCTGACAACTCAACATTCACCATTCTGAGAAGGAAACAACAGATTTATGGACTAAACTCAGTCCAACTAAAAGTGGCCAGCTGTACAGAGACTTTAAGGTTTCAGCTTTATAGATACATTAAGATTCCAGCTGTAGAGATACATTAAGGCTTCAGTTGTACAGATACATTAAGTTTCTAGCTGTACAGTTAAGGTCCCAGCTGTACAGAGACTTTACGATTCCAGCTGTACAGAGATCACCTGCTCAGCTGGAACCAGTTGCGAGAACACTGTCAGAGATCACAACAATCAAGCTGTTTAAAATTCCCATAAAGTTCCTTTAACGAGGAAAGCTCATTAGAGAAGGCAGTAAAACTCTGCAGCTGCAATGAGGATGGACCCTCCATGGCATCCTCTCACTGATTCACAGCTAGCAAACGTCCGAACCTCCCAGCACAACAATAAGTTATGGATTATTAGGAATAATGAGGCGAGAGAATATCTTCAATTCAGGTCTCCAACATGTCCCATACTGACCATAAACGATACCCATACTTTCTAAAAAACGTTGAGTTCAGATAAAAATGTTGAGGTCAAAAAGACGGTGAGAGTTTAGAGAGAGTATCTTTATTTAATGAGCTGTTTGAGACAAAGTGTCTTTATTTCATGACATGTTTGAGACAAAGTGTCTTTATTTAATGACATGTTTGAGACAAAGTGTCTTTATTTAATGACATGTTTGAGACAAAGTGTCTTTATTTAATGACATGTTTGAGACAAAGTGTCTTTATTTAACGTGATATTGAGACAAAGTTGGGACGAACAACTGTGTTGAAAAGATGTTCTGGGCGTTGCCTCTGCGCTCACAGCTCTGCCGCTCACATGTTGTGTTTGCGGTTGATCGTTGAACTTAATGTAGATTCATCTTTTTTTTATAACTACACTTCAGTCTTTAGGTTTCGAACCGTCGGTCAGTTTTAAGATCAGAGAAAGAGAAGCATGAACATGTGAATGCATTCCTCTGTCAAACAGATGAGTTGATTCTCAAAGGAAGAGGTGAAGAGAGAGAAAGCGTGAGGTCACTCAGAGAGCACAGCCTCTGTAAGCCTATACGCTCGTGAAAAACACT
Organism: Clinocottus analis; assembly: GCF_023055335.1. Classification (NCBI taxonomy): domain Eukaryota; kingdom Metazoa; phylum Chordata; class Actinopteri; order Perciformes; family Cottidae; genus Clinocottus; species Clinocottus analis. The sequence goes on along the minus strand of NW_027176251.1, from coordinate 2,330,884 downwards.
AACATGTGTCGGTCTGTCTTAATGTTTAAAGAAAATGATGCAGGAGGGTCCAAGGACACCGGGCCCCGGGGCCCATGGATGTGGCCCCCCATCGCCACTGGAGCTGATTGCAGTGTTTGAAAGGCAGATGTTTGTGCTCCGGATAATCTAAACGGAGGAATTCCTTTCTTCAACGTATGGAGACCATGTTTGGACCGACGCTGATGGAAAACAGCCACACCGGCTCAGTGTGGAATGTGAACAGTGCTTTCCTTCAGACAAACACTCAGCCTCCACCGAGGAGTCCAGGGAACGAATCCGGACAAGAAACATAGAAATGGGTTAATTTAACCCGGCTGTATGAATCTTTCATCAGCAGCAGGTATCCAGGAAATTAGAAGTTGATCTCGGTCCATAAAAGAACCGTTTGACTGTCCAGCAGCTCATTTACTGCTGAAGCTTCACGGAGAAAAGTCAACATGACCCCCGGACAGCGAGGCATCGAACCAGCAACATGGTCTACACCAGGACCACGAGGCCACCGGGACCACCGGGACCATGAGGCCACTGGGACCACCGGAGCCCCAAGGTCACCGGGACCATGAAGCCACCGGGACCATGAGGCCACCAGGACCATGAGACCACCTGTTATTAACATTTTAGCAGCATTCGTTGGCCATTAGTGTTTTCATGAGGTGTTGAATCAGGTACAACCTATTGAGAGATGATAAAAGGTGTAACACATGTAAAATAAAAGACACAGTGGTCTCGTGTACCCTCTGTTTAGCCTCTCTGTAAGCTTCAGCTGATAAGAAGAGCATTCTGCTGGAGCTCTGGTGGCTTTGTTTAGTCTGGATTCAGCTGATTCGGTCCGTCTGACCCGGCTCGCTCTCATCCGAGGGCTAAATGCTTCATGCTGTTTGTTTGTTCAGGACCAATCAGAGTAATGATGCCAAATAGCCCGTTGAAGCATCTGCAGGAAATTCCTCATCAGGGAGTTTCTCAGCAGAGTGATGAGACAGGAAGCTCCTCCTCCAAACTAACATCCACCAACGCTCATATCAGTTCATATCAAGAGAACACGACCGTGGGATCAAAGACCAAAGAAGAAAAAAAGTAGGCTGTACGCATCTGAGGCGATTATCTCAATGGTTTTATGGCTCAATGTATCAATGTGTGTGACAGTATTATGATGAGGAACCAAACAACTGTGAGTGGTAATGGAGATGTTATACCTGGCACGGGTTCAGCGTCTGGCTCAAGGACACGTCAGCAGGAGGCCAGAGGGTCTGAGGATCCTAAAGGAGACCAGAAAGATGGATGTCAATAGCACTACTACTACTACTAATACCACTACTACTACTACTACTACTACTACTACTATTACTACGACTACTATGACTACTGCTCTACTTCTACTACTACTACTAATACCACTACTACTACTACTACTACTACTACTACTACTACTACTATTACTACGACTACTATGACTACTGCTCTACTTCTACTACTACTACTTCTACTAGTACTACTACTACTACAACTTCTACTAGTACTACTACTACTACGACTTCTATTAGTACTACTACTAATACTACCACTTTTACTACTACTGATAATACTACTACTGCTGCTACTACTACTACAAAGTACTGTAATACTACTGTAACTACTGTAACAGCTGGTTTAAGTCTAACTTATCAGATGATCTCAGTTTGTGTAAACGATGAAGCCTCGATGACCACCAACGTTCGTCATGGAGCTACACAAGGCTCTGTGCTTGGATCCATCTCATTCTCCTTAAATATGTTTCCCTTTGGCAATATTATCAGAAAACACTCCATAAACTTTCACTGCTATGCCGATGATACTCAACTATATGTGTCCATCAAGCCAGATGAAATCCACCAGGGCGCTACACTTCAGGCGTGTCTTAAAGACATAAAAACATGGATGACCTGTATCTTCCTGCTGCTAAACTTGGACAAGACTGAAGTTATTTTTTGCCCTGGGTTAGAGTGTGTTTTTTAAAGTTTTTGTACGAACAAGCGAGTAAACTAAAACAAAGTGACTTCCTGATCTGAGATCAGAGAAACAGGAAATACATCAGTTATCATTGAGCATCAGTGGGCGTGTTTACTTATGAACATGCAACAGACTCAACAGTTTTCTGCAGTTTGAGATCCACCTGATGACTCAGCTACAGCTGGTTCGGGTCTCTGTTCAGGTTTAGGTCTCTGTTCAGGTCTCTGTTCAGTTTCAGGTCTCTGTTTAGGTTCAGGTCTCTGTTTAGGTTCAGGTCTCTGTTTAGGTTCAGGTCTCTGTTTCGGTTCAGGTCTCTGTTCATGTCTCTGTTTAGGTCTCTGTTTAGGTTCAGGTCTCTGTTCGGGTTCTGTTCAGGATCAGGTCTCTACACACATTATCTCAGCTGGAGTTATGAGCATGGAGTTATAAACCTCCATACCTGCAGACTGCACATTAATCTCAGTACACATGACGTGAAGGAGCTCGACAGCCAGACATGTGTTTCACATCGAGAGTCTGAGGACTGAAGACGATGGAGACACTTTGAGTTTGTCTTCGTCATGACATGGAAACATACAAATATAACATCCCCTTCTGACAATTTAGATATTATTGACCTAGAAAATAATCAGTAGTTTCAGCCCTTTGTGGAAAAACATCAGACTGCTCCTTTACTCAAGGAACCGGCAGTTGTGCTCCTTCACAATAAAAGCTCTTAACACCAGCAGTAAATTGAGGTTCCTTCACAGTAAAAGCTCTCAACACAAGCAATAAAATGAGGTTCCTTCACAGTAAAAGCTCTCAACACAAGCAGTAAAATGAGGTTCCTTCACAATAAAAGCTCTCAACACAAGCAGTAAAATGAGGTTCCTTCACAGTAAAAGCTCTCAACACAAGCAGTAAAATGAGGTTCCTTCACAATAAAAGCTCTCAACACAAGCAGTAAATTGAGGTTCCTTCACAGTAAAAGCTCTCAACACAAGCAGTAAATTGAGGTTCCTTCACAGTAAGGTTCCTTTACAATAAAAGCTCTCAACACAAGCAGTAAAATGAGGTTCCTTCACAATAAAAGCTCTCAACACAAGCAGTAAATTGAGGTTCCTTCACAGTAAAAGCTCTCAACAGTACGCTTTCAAACATTTAAAATATATTAACAAACTGAATCACTGCTTCTCTCTTCACTATTTACATTTTACAACACAAAGCTAATAATGTAATAAACCCTCCATGTGTATGTACTTCATGAATGAATGTAATATTCTATGTTATTATTAAAGCACCATCAATAGTTTGATCAAATGTGATAATACCTGACTAAGAACAGACATTCTTGGACTATGAAAGGACACATGTCAAAGTAAAGGTCAGAACACAGCAAACCTCCTCACACATCAATTAAACCAGTGGTGCCCAAACTACGGCCCGCGGGCCGGATACGGCCCTCCTCCACATTTGGCTCGGCCCCTTAAACGATACCAGAGACGCATTATGATTTTTTCTGACTTGAAAGAGTAATTCTGAGTATAAACAAATATAATCATAATAAAATCCACTGGGATAAAATTCATCTCCACAACCATACTGGTAGTGAAATGTATTGTGCTGTGTAGGTGTTGTATCACTTAGTTGGGTTTTTCAGCCTGCTTGCTTTGTGGTTTTCACAGGGAAGTTGATGAGAGAGAGCTGGAAACAACGATGTCTACAAGCCTACAAATTCTGCTCTAAGTTGAACTTTTACCTGTTAAGATTGTGCACAGCTCACCAGAAAGTTATTATTTATTTCACAAATAATGTTATCTATTTCCTGACTTTTTTTTCTGTAAAGATCCCGTAAAGGGTTTATATTTGGTTATGCGTGGCCTTCTGGAAAACAATAAATGTTTACGTTTAGGCACCTCTGCGATTGTCACACTTTTTCGATTACAAAACTGACCCCGGCCCCCAATCAGAGAAGGAAAAAATGATGTGGCCCTCACAGGAAAAAGTTTGGGAACCCCTGAATTAAACAATGTGCATTACTTTAACTTTTCCAGACCAAACTAAAACAAAACCTCATTTTCTATCATCTGATAAAGAAGCTCATCCTGAGCAGAAGCCACATTGACCTTTAAAACCAATTCCTGCCTGCAGGTCTGAAGGTGAGTCGTATAACAAACACAAAGCTTCATGCATTTTAGAATAAACTATGATCATTCGAATTTCATTCATGCACATGAGTAAAGAGACACTTACAGATCTGCTGCTGTCGTCCTCTGCACTCCAAACACAAGAGTCCTGCAGCCATGTAGGGAGGTGCCGACTGGTCCCTGCAGAAAACCCCTCCCACCTCCCAGCCATCCTCGTCTCCCACTGGAGGAGAGAAAAGCATCATTAACATGTCCGTCCGTCCAACGACATGAGACTCATTGTCGTCATGGATGTCCTCTGCTCACATAGTTTCTCAAGGTACTGGTTCTTAATAAATACATGATAAATGATCTAGTTCTCAGTGATTTAATAGTCTTTTCTTTCAATGTGTTTCATACGAATAAAACTTGTAGCTCTCGAACTCTGTTTTTAATGTCAAATCTTTACAGTGTGAACGTGAAACTATTCTTTTCTTACTGGAAAAGATGCTCTAATTCAGTTGCATCAATGCCAACACCCTCCCAATGACAACCCCAACACGCTCACAATGACAACGCCAACACACTCCCTAAGACAACGCCAACACGCTCCCAATGACAGCGCCAACACGCTCAATGTCAACACACTCCCAGTGACAACGGGAGCTTGTTTGCATGGGACTGTTTACCACTTTTATTTATGATCTTGATGTCTGATGAATAAAATTGTAGCCACCAACATCCAAGAAGTTAAGTGTAAATGTATGACTGTTCATGACAGCTTTCAGACAACAAAGCGGTATCACGCTAACTATCCCCATGTCACTGACTGAGACCATATCAAAGACCTTCTGTTTTAAAGAATCCAGTAAAGCTGAGTTACCCTCAGGAGAAACAAGCAGGAGCTCTTCCCCATCTCCTCTCCACATATGTCCCAACATACAAAGCTTACAATGAGAGCTCAGATGTCTATTAGTCTCTCTTTTGATGCCCCAGGAACATTATACTATTATGTGGCTATATATCACACTTTGAGGGAGATCTACACCTTTATCAGACAGTATACTAGAAGGGATAACATGGTGGTTATGTGATAAACAAAAGAACCAGAACACAGAACTGTATTGTGACCTCACTTTAGCATAAAGCAGCTCATTAGCAGCTGTGAGGGATTTTATGGCTAAAGCCTCCCAGCTGCTCTTGAGCTTTTCTTATCAAACGTAACTCAAAGAGTGCAAACCAGGAAGGAGCCAACACAGACTGCTGGCTGAGCACCGTGACTGAAGGGTTAAAGGTCAACCATTTGATCTCGTTAGAAAAGCCCTGTGAGCCAACCAGCTCCGGATGACATCATGTGATTGCGATACTTAAACGTCTGCAGATGTACAGTAAAACAAACCTCAGTGATCATTTCCACATGTTCACATATTGTAAAAATGTGAACTACTATGTGGTCTCGGTCTTGTCCCAGAGTCCCCTCAGAAGGAGGACCAGTCCCTTAGAGACAGTCCTAAGCCACAGTGAGAAGAGCGCTGACTCAACACGACGTCGATGGTGATGACCCAAAGACATCAACCTGTGGACCTCCTTCCAGGATCAGGTCTCTGTATCGGTCCTCGAGCACTGCTTTCAGGATAACTTCCTGTTTACGTTCACTTCATTTGTTTGTAGGATGTACATTACTTTAGATTGTATTGCCTTTATGTCAATGTTTTAATTACTGCACTACTTTATTTCTGATGTCCTTATTTTGGTTTTACTTGATTTTGTACATATTTAATGAACGTTGTTGGATGAGCTCGCCGTACCGGATAGAACTGAACCTGACGATGAACAACAAACAGTATTTGTCTCCATATCAGAACGAGGAAGAGTGCTAAAACCACAGCTTCATAGTTCATAGTACTGCAGGCCGACATGCCGACTTGTAAAAGCTGAGGCTCATAAATCCGCTGAGGCGGAGCGTCTCATCTGGTGATACTAACATGTCGCTTCCTCCTCTTTCTCCTCCTCCTAATCTTCTTCTGAACTTCATCAAGATAAACACAGAAACCAGATTTAAGGAACTGTTAAATTCCATTCACGCCGTACTCTTTGAATGGAACGAGCTAATCAAAGTGTCCGACCTCCTGGGAACTTTTGGGCTTCCTGGTCTGGTGTTATTATATTACATAGTTAGGCTGTTACTTCATAATGGAGCATAACATGGAAACACTCACGTTAACTACAAGTACCTGAAGGCTGTACACAAGGAGGCTACCTGAGGAATGATACCAGAGGCGGTGGCGCCTCCTTGTGGCAGAAACACAGTACGGCACAGTTCTGCTGAAGTGTTTGTTTGATGAGAAATCCTAATATTTATTAATATAATGTTATATTTATTTGGAGTTAGTTAGTAAATAATATTTAGTGTGTGAATAAAGAGACACATATATATTTATACACATATGTGAAATGCATAGTTTAATCAGAAAGTAGTAGAAAATATAACAGAGTAGTACTTCACTAATGCTATTCAGTCCAGATAAACCACGTGACCTTTATGAATGAAGGAGACATACTGAAGGAGAAAGAGTGAAGGAGACAGGGTGAAGGAGACAGGGTGAAGGAGACAGGGTGAAGGAGACAGGGTGAAGGAGACAGAGTGAAGGAGAGAGAGTGAAGCAGCCAGGCAATGAGATGAAGACAATCAGAAGAGTATTACAGTTTGTTACAGTTTCCTGATTTATATTTTGTACAAATCAACTTTCTTCAACCGACGTCCTGCAACACCTCCTCCTCTGTTTCCTCCTCCTCCTCCTTTTCCTCCTCTTCCTCCTGCTGTCTTCGTAGGACATAGTCTCTCACAGTCCTGGTGTGTCTTGAAGCGTTTTTTGTTGCCGACACAGCGGCAACAAAAAGCAGGAGTACCTCCCGTTGTCACTGTCAAAGAACCACATCAGGGTGAAGCTGCTGCAGTCGCCGTCCAGTCTCAGGAGACAGACGTCTGGAAGGAGACAAGGAGACAGATGAGGACGCATCACACAGACTCGGGAGACCACGGATCACCCTTTCTCTCAGGAGATATAAGAACCACATTAACCCTAACCCTCAATTAATATGGGCTGAAAGGTTTGTCCAAATGTCCCTGGTTAGGACAATTGGACAAATTATTCTGCCCATATTAAATTATTCAAAATGGCCCTTTATGAATAAGGATTAGGATTACAGTTAGGATCTTTAAGGTTCAGATCTGTTCGGAAAAAGGCCCAAACTGCTTAAAAACTTGGTGGGCCCATTGCCCTGTGTGCATAGAAAGAGTACCTATAAGCTCAAGGTCAGGTCACCTCTGGAGGACCAACAAAGAGGCCGTAAGTTGGGTTTCCATAATTTTGAACATCATTTCGTCTTCAGAAACATTCAACATAAACATTGTTCTGTTTAGTCTGCAGATGCTCAGTTACCCGTCCTGAGGGGAGGATCCTCAATCTGTCAGCTGTTTGCAGGTCTTTTTCAACAGAACAGGAGGATATTTGTTCATTTCCTCTGAAATAAACACACATACAAAGAAACAATGAGAAGAAATGCACAAATACTTGACATTACGTCACATTTAGTTGAGGCTTTTATCGAAAGAGATTTACTATATGTGCATTTAACATGAGAACAAACTCAGAACAATAAAAAAAATCAGGAAAGTACAATTTCTTAAATAAAGTCACACTACAAAATGTATTCTACTGCGCTACCTTCCTTATTCAAGGTGTAATCAGGAAATATGTCTGAGGAAGATGTAAAGACTTCCTGCTGTCCTGATGTCAATGAGGAGATCATTCCACAATTGAGGAGCCAGGAAGCAAACAGTCGAGACTTTGTTGAGTGTTTAGCTCGCTGAGACGGAGCTACAAGCCGATTGGCTGAAGCAGTGACAGAGCTACAAGCCGATTGGCTAAAGCAGTGACGGAGCTATAAGCTGATTGGCTGAAGCCGAGTGAGTGACATCTGGATAAAAAACTGTCGGTCTGGTCTTACTGTTGAGGGCGGAGAGGAAGACCCTGAAGAAGCGCTGGGCGTAGCCCTGCTCCTCCGTCTTCAGGCTCCCCATGTGGATCAGGTGCTGGTGAACCGGCAAACTGGCCAGCTCCTCCACCTGCGTCCGGTCGTAGCGATCTCCGACCGTCACCACGAACAGCGCCGCCCCCTCACACTTGGCCTTCTGGGAGATGTAGCGCAGCTTGGCTCGGTCCTCGTGAGCCGTCTGGGTGCCCACCACGGTCAGCAGCACCCTCCTCCTGCGGGGCTGGCCGGCTTTCAGCAGCACCTCCTTCAGAGTGAACTCCAGCGTCCGTCCCAGCGCCGACGGGCCTCCCAGCTGCGTCATGTTCCGGATCAGATGCTTCCTCATCAGGGCGCTGGTCTGGTAGGTCCCGAGGCCAAACCCTACCTTGGTGTCCTGGGCGCCGCCCTGCTGGACCACGGCCACCCGGGCCTGTTTGCCGGCCCTGCGGGGCTGCGGGCTCACGACCAGCTGTTCCACCACCGAGCCCAGCAGCTGCTGGACACCGGCGTACTCATCAGCCTGCACCTCCCTGGAGCCGTCCACCACCAGGACCAGGTCCATGTCCACCTCCTGAGGCTGCACTGGGTCCTGGATGAAGGCGCACTGAGGCAAACGCTGGCAGGGGTCTGAAGAACGACATCATGAAGAAGTAGTTAGAAAATGTCACATATTATTCTTATATAGCGTTTAAAGTAGTTACTGAGGAAAAAAATGTATGCGTCTCAGGCATGAGGCTCAGTGTGTACCGTAACAGACGGCGCACTTCTGGACCTTCTGCAGGTCAGCAGTCGGGTCTGTCCCCAGAACGCTGAAGATGGATCTTCCTGAGTCGTCCAACTGAAGAGAAACAGCAGCAGTTGTTAATCATCAGATGACTTGCAAGAAGCCTGAACATCCATCTACAGAAATCGGTGTTATCTTGTACTTCTTGTTCTTCTCAGTCACAGCGAGTGTTCTGTGATCTTCTCTTTTGAGGAAGTGATTATCTTGGAGGGCTAACATGTGGTGTAGATTCAGACCACGTCTTCTGAAGCGGACCTACCTCCACGGCTCGTTCAACGGCTGGAGCGTTCCTCAGAGAGATGACCGCCGGGACGATGCCGAGGGCCCGGTACTCCATCATGGCGGTGACGATGTCGGTAACATCCGGGGACGGCCCGTTAGAGAGGAAGACAGCCACCTTCCTCATCGTCGTTCCTGCTCGGACGCGCTTGAAGACGTTCTGGCCCACGAAGCGCATGGCGGCCCCCAGCTGCCGCCGGTTGGACGTCCTCTCCAGGGCGATGTTCTTGACAGACTCCATCAGCTGAGTCTTGCGGTGGTAGTCCTGGAAGCGGATCAGGTACTTGGTGTAGGCGCTGTAGCCCACCACCGCCACACGGGCGCCCGTCGGACAGTTGCTCTCGGAGACGGTGATGTTCTCCAGCAGGGACAGGAGGACGGAGCGCTGCTTCTCGAAAGCCGCCGGGGTCACGTCCTCCGACATGTCCAGACCTAGCACCAGCTCGGTAGGGAAGGCCGGGCACTCTGACGGACCTGGACACCAACGAAGAAGAGTTCACGTTGAGGAGAAGAAAGGGAAGCTGAGGATGTAGCATAAGATAGTAACAAATGTTTGAAAGCTGCATTCTCTCTCCTGACCACCATGGGGTGACTCTTCTGGTTGTATAGAAGTCTATTAAAAATGATTATCTTTTTTCCTGATAGGAGGGCATCATGTCACTGCCCTCCAACATCACCAGTTATAGACGCACACACGCGCGTGCACACACACACACACACACTCACCACAGTGGTCTCTGATGGAGTTGATCAGCTGACACTCCTGAGAAGAAAGACAATATGTTGTGTACAAATATATAATTAATATTCCCTTCGTGTTGGCAGTTACACTTAAAGTACTCAGAGCCTTTACTGCAGTAAAAGTATTAATACACAGGGTGAAAATATTCCACTATAAGTAAACCGGACTGAAGTAAAAGAACATAAATGAAGTGGAAGCGTTGCATCATGGACTTACCGTCATGTCTTTGCCTCCGGGAAGACCTCTAGGACCCTGAGGAGGAGGCATCTGTTGTTATTATTATTACATGGTTTCATTATTATGCTTATTATTATATAATAAAAGTATTACGTAGTAATGATAACATATAAATGCTCATTATCATTTCGTAATATGGTTTCATTAATCCTGAAGAAGACTCACAGTGTGACCCGGGGGTCCTGGGTCTCCTGGCCCTCCGGAGGCTCCCGGCCCGCCCGAGTTCCCCTGGATCATCACAGCAGAATTAAAAGTCACAGAAGAAGAAAACCACTTCTTGAATTAAGAAATGAAACTCACCCCTCGACCCTGGTTCCCTTTAGGACCCGGGTATCCTTTGGTTCCCTCCTGACCATTCTCCCCCTGAACACAAGAAACCCCAACAGTTTGGACTCCAACATTATGATTATTACTCATGCTTTGGCTGCAGGCTTGATTTATATCTCAGGTGTCAGACTCACCTGTAGACCAGGATACCCGGGGAACCCAGGATCTCCCTGTAGAAAGAAGACAGGAAGTAAGAAACATTTTATTTCCTTTTACTCTATCACAATGGAAGGCATGCAATATACATATATGTATATACTGTATCTTCACATGAACACATGATATGTATAATAATCCCCTCTTCTTCTGTGGTGCTTTAACGCCACCAACCAGCTGTTTTTAACAGGATGGAAAGTATCTTCTGTCGGCTTCTCTGTTCACGTCGCCGTCTCAGTGGTTCAGATCTACCTTGGCCCCTTGGGGTCCTGGAGGACCATAACCATCTTCTCCGTCTTGGCCCTGAGACAAGGTCAGACGGACAGACAGACAGTCAGACTCACGAGGAAACGCTCACTCACAGGACTCCCGATGATGCTCAGCTGCTTACCGGCGGTCCTCTGGGTCCTCTGGATCCAGGCGCCCCCTTCACACCCGGGTTTCCTGGTTGACCCTTTAACCACAATAACAGTCATGTCACTCATTCAGTAAACGTTCCTTTCACACATCCCATCTCCTATGTCCTCGGAACAACCTTTGATTTAGTCTAGTCGCAGCACAGGTTAGTGCATAGTGAGACTTCATTGCTCAGAGCACATCTGGGCCACGTCTGGACATTTGAAAATGCAATAGATACATGTAACCAGTGTCTCTGGTCTTTGTAGGGATTTTCTTCTCCCGACTTACAGGCAGAAAGTCAAATCTGCTCAGGTTGTGGCCAAGACTGTGTGGAGATGGACCAATGAGCTGCAGACCGGATGGACTCTCTGACACTGGCATGAGTGTGTCGACTGAAGCCGGTCAACACGTCCTCCTGAACCCGGTCAACATGTCCTCCTGAACTCGGTCAACATGTCCTCCTGAACTCGGTCAACATGTCCTCCTGAACTCGGTCAACACGTCCTCCTGAACCCGGTCAACATGTCCTCCTGAACTCGGTCAACATGTCCTCCTGAACTCGGTCAACATGTCCTCCTGAACTCGGTCAACATGTCCTCCTGAACTCGGTCAACATGTCCTCCTGAACCCGGTCAACATGTCCTCCTGAACTCGGTCAACACTTCCTCTTGAACCCGGTCAACACGTCCTCCTGAACTCGGACAAAATGTCCTCCTGAACTCGGTCAACATCTCCTCCTGAACCCGGTCAACATGTCCCCCTGAACCCGGTCAACACTTCCTCTTGAACCCGGTCCACACGTCGTCCTGATCATGGATGAGAGTCCCTCTGAGAGGCTGAAGGGAAGTTGTTGGGCTTTCAAGGCAGACACACGCCTTCAGTGTCCGGTGGAGGTCTGGGACAGGGACTGAGGTTCCCATTGTTAAAAAGAGGGGCAGGAGAGTGTGCTCCAGGTCTCGGGGCGAATCTGGTGTCAGATACCATTTTTTGAACAATTAGATTCTAGCCTAAACACTGGCATCACATCAGCGCTCTGCTTCAGTTGATTGCTATCTCTACCAGGACTGAAAGGTAATATAATCAATAGTAATGATATTATATATATATATATATATATATATATATATATATATATATATATATATATATATATATATATATATATATATATATATATATATATATTATAATAATAATCAATACAACCAGCCAAGAGCCGTATCAGCCAGACTGATCTCAATGTTTGTTGATCCACCAGATGAGGCAGCAGGAAGTGATGTCACACACCTTCTGCCCGTTAGCTCCATGGCGTCCGGCGAGTCCCGGGCCTCCAGCTGGTCCCGGTTCACCCTGCAGGAAGAACAACAGCACTCAGACCAGATATAAAGACTTTAACCACAATACACACAACAACTCAGCACTGAGGCCTTTCAAACATTATTAGTGTCATTGACTTTTAGTGGGCAGCTGAAGAAGCTAAATATGACCAAGTTTAAAAAAGTATATGCGGCAATAACTAAACCTCTGTGTTTCTTATATGTCAGAGCTAGAGTTAGGTTGGGTCTGCTGGGTACTTCTTGAGAGGACCACAAGGGGCACAAGACAAGGGGCACATAGTGCACAATGGGCACATTACAAGGGACACAAGGAGCACAAGACCAGGACCACAAGGACCACAAAGATTAAAACATGAACATACATTTAAGGGTTAAAAATGATACAAATGGTTAAAATGTTTTTTTTTAAAGGATGAAAAGGGTTATTGAGGAGAAGTGGTTAGGGTTAGATGTTAGGAGATAATTTATTGACTGTTCGACTGCAGCCAGAATGTTGGTAAAGAAGAGAGGAAGTACGTGAGGAAGACAGAAAGTAGGTGAGGAAGAAAGGAAGTAAGTGAATAATACAGGAAGTAGGCAATGAAGACAGGAAGTGGAGGTTTTATAGCTGTGATTCTGGTTCAGTACCAAAGGACAATCTTCAAACCTTCCTGACTGATGTACTGATGTCATGCCGATCGTTTTCTCAAGCAGCGTCAGAGTAAAAGCATGAATCCACAGTCCACCTCCACACTCATATGAGTTGGACAAATACGGGAGGACAATGATGACGAGATCCACCGACCTGACGTCCAGGAAAACCAGAGAGTCCTTTTGGACCACGATCACCGCTTTCCCCTCTGTTTCCCTGCAGAGACAATACGTACTGGTTGAGGACACATGAAGATACAACACAGACTAAATATTCATATGGTTGTATCTTTAGTCTCCCCTCTTTTATCTATTTCTGCTTATTCATATCTTCTATTTCCTGTGACGTGGAGGCCACACAGTGAGGTTTTAGCGGTCATAGCGGTCACAGGGGTCTTAGATGTTATAGGGGTCTTAGGAGTTATAGGGGTCCATCTCTGAAACAAGGTTGACAAACCACTTGGTGAGAACATTTACTGATGAATAATCAAACTCATTGGACATCCTGTTAATCAGGACTCCGCCATGTGATACAAAGTGTTCCACATGTTGTCGTGCTGTGATAAGACTCATTAAAGCAGCTGTTGGTTGGTACACTTCTCTAACTGCTTCCAGATCCTATGGTGGATTTTGCTTTCATTATCCAAGAGTCACACGCAGTTCACATTTCACTAAACTGCTGAATTTCTTTGGAAGTCTGTGCAGCAGCCAAGACAATTTTCCCGTCTCGAGCCTCTAACACCCACGCCCTGTCAGCCATGAGGAGGTGGGAGGAGGGCTCCCAAACTGAGATATGAGGGCTGGAAACTGGAATTGCTCACAAAGTACTTGTATTTGACTCTGTTTCCTCTTTGTTTCTGAGCTTCTTACTACAGGTTTCACACAAGTCTGGATGAAGTGATCCGGAGGCGCTGGTCCTGTTAATCAGCCTCATGTTGGCAGCTGCTGTCTGATCACTCACCTGTGGACCAGACGCACCTGGGCTGCCTTGAAGTCCTGGATCCCCTGGTTCTCCAGGTACACCCTTCAAAGACAGAGGGTATTTCAGTGTGCGATACCTAAACAAAGCTTGGCCTTCAGAGTGTTGCTGAGCTCCTCTCCTACCGGTTCCCCCACCAGACTTTTCCTCCCGTCTGGACCCTGCAGAGCAGACGTTTAACTTTTAGGGCAATGTTCTGTTTCACATGTGGAGAATCACAACGTTTTGTTCAACATGCAGGCAGAGAACTAAAATGTTAGGTCTTTCAGGTCTGTTTTATAGATACATATAAATTCTACTTAATAAGAATGATAGTGTCTCACCGGGTTGCCAGTGTCTCCATCGCCACCTGGCCCTCCGTTCAGTCCAGGTAACCCCTGTGGGGGTGGAGGAAAAAAACACCTTCAGGACTTGTACATGAGCTGTAGAGCTCGGTTCTAGATACTACAGTTCACAGAATGTTGTGTGAAGCCCTCTGATTGTTCTCAAGGAAGCGCTTCCCAACACTTCACAGCCAATTCCATGGGCCTCCTTGCACAGGGGTCCTCGTTTGACCTCAGCACAGAAGGGTTCAAACCGCCGGGTGTCATCACCTGTAAGCATCAGTTTCAAACACAGACACAAAGTGATGGTTCCTACCGGTAGACCTGGGTTCCCGGGGTCCCCTTTGGCTCCTGGACTGGTGGTATCAGCACCTGGTTCACCCTGCCGGACAAAACAGAGAGACCCTCAGTCCATCCTGAAAGATAAGATCCACATGGAGGAGCCTCCAGCTGTGATTGGCTCTCACAGGAAGAGCCTCCGGCTGTGATTGGCCCTCACAGGAAGAGCCTCCGGCTGTGATTGGGTCTCACAGGAAGAGCCTCCAGCTGTGATTGGCTCTCACAGGAAGAGCCTCCGGCTGTGATTGGCTCTCACAGGAAGACCCTCCGGCTGTGATTGGCTCTCACAGGAAGAGCCTCCGGCTGTGATTGGCTCTCACAGGAAGAGCCTCCGGCTGTGATTGGGTCTCACAGGAAGAGCCTCCAGCTGTGATTGGCTCTCACAGGAAGAGCCTCTAGCTATGATTGCCCCTCATAAAAGTAGCCTCCAGCTGTTGGACTCACCGGATCTCCTCTGAGTCCTCGCTGTCCTTTAAGCCCCGCCTCGCCTCTGGTTCCCGGGACGCCCTGAGGATGAAAGTTCAACCTGTCAATCTACCAGACGGGGTCCTATCTGATCAGTGTGGACGTGAATATGTACTTTGTGAGTATGTATATGTGATGTATATGTAATGTATATGTATACATGTATACATGTATACGTGATGTATATATGTACATGTACATGTATATGTGATGTATATATTTAATCTATATGTATACATGTATATGTATACTATATGATGTATATAATGTATTTGTATACATGTATATGTGTTTATTTATACAGCGGTTTTCCTTACTGGTTTTCCAGGGTCTCCTCTCTGTCCTCGAGCTCCCACTGATCCTGCGAGTCCCTGCAGGCTCAGAACCAGAACCAGGTAAGGACCAGAACCAAGTTAGGACCAGAACCAGGACAGAACCAGGTAAGAACCCGGTCATTACCAGGTCAGAACCAGAACCAGGTCAGAACCAGGTCAGAACTGTATATCTGACACACACATGTGTGTGTACATGTGTGTGTGTGTGTGTGTGTGTGTGTGTGTGTGTGTGTGTGTGTGTGTGTGTGTGTGTGTGTGTGTCAGATATAGCCAATTGATTTGTCCTGAAGTCAGAGAGCTGAAACAAATCCCCTGACTCCGCCCTGAGGGTTGGAACATGAGGAAAGCCGGTACCTGCTCTCCGTGGACTCCGTCCAGTCCGTCTGCTCCGCTGCCGCCCTGTTGGAAGAGAATCAACATCTCACTGCTGCCCAGCTCTGGACTCGAGACTCACCTCACTGTGTGGACTGGAGTGCTGGTCCCATTACTCACCCGGTGGCCCGAAACTCCCCTGAAGCCCTGCAGAAACAAAGCACAACATGACAACGTGTTCCTTCACCGGTCTGAAACCCCACTAAGGGTTTCATCCCCAATGAACAAGCTCCTCTGTGTGGACTGGGACATGAGCACCAGATGTGAAGAAGACGTAGTGATTCATGTAAGGTAAAAACCTTCTCTCCTCTGGTTCCAGGACAGCCAATCGAGCCCTGACGTCCATGTGGTCCAGGAAGCCCCCGCTCACCCTGCAACAGCCAAGCAGAGCCAGCAGGGAATCAGCAGCGTCCACAAGAGACCGGTCTCCCTCCTGATGCCTTCATGGTCTCAGGACCGACCCAGAATAGCACTTACAGAGATGCCCTCCTCTCCAATGAAGCCCAGATTACCCTTCTGTCCCGACGTACCCTGTTCAGGAAACACAAGACCAGAAACTCTTAGACTCTTAGATTTCTTTGAAATGTCTTTTTAAAATGTAGATATGAAACATCTTGGTCCAGAAAGAGGAACCGGGCCAGTTGCAGCAGACGGACACCATGGCTAAGGATCAAAGGGGCGTGTCACCTTTGACCCCCGGGGGCCTCGGACGCCTTGGACGCCTTCATGTCCCGAACATCTGCATGGGACGTTGCAGCACTCCCTCGACAACACCGAGTCCTGAAGAAAGACAGAAAGTTCAGATCAACTAAATAAATTCTCTCTGTCAATGCACTCTTTGAGGCGGCTGGTTCAGAATTGTTGGTTCTGAGGTCACAACTCACAATCTGCTGCAGGACGGTGTTGCCGACGCCCGCCATGCCGATGCTGAGAGGAAGCTTGTAGCCGAATCCTCGTCCAAACTCCACCATCTGCAGCTGGGCCGGGTCCCGGGTCCCCTCCAGAGCCACCGTCAGCAGAGCACTGACCCCTGTACAAGAAGATGTAGTTCTAGACATAATGGAGTAACATAGTCTGCGTCATCATAAAGAGAAGGAATGCACATCTCCCATGTGTTACCAGACTGTCGCAGCAGCTCTGATTCCTGCTCCAGCTTCATCACGTCCTCATCGAGTCCGTCTGAGAAGATCACCAGAACCTGATGGTCACATGTCAGACTGATTCATTCAAGTGAAGGTTAAGACAAATCTAACATGGTTCTCCGGCGAAAAGCAGCTTCATCAACCTTCATTTAAATAAATTACCTTACTGCATTATTAAAATCTTCAGGAGTGAAAGTAATACCGATTATATAGTGATGGAAGGCTAATAAATACATAGTATGTCACTTTGAAAACTCCATAAAATGATGGATGCTTTGGTTTATCCCACGCTTGTGCACTCTGAATGCTTATCTCTCTTGGCCTCTCAGTCCAACTCAAACCTCTTTTGCGTGCGTCAGACTGACCTTCACGCCAGCTTCGGACTGGGCACTGAGCTTCTTCCCGAAGGCCTTCAGCAGGTTGGCGTTGAAGTAGGTGGGCTCTGCCAAACTCAAGTTCATGACTTTATTCACCACGTCTCTGCTGTAGGCCTCAAAGTTGAAGTCGTAGAGGGAGCGTCCATCTCTACTCAGCACTTGATAGGCGATGTTGGTCTTCACAGGCTGCGGACCGACGCAGCACAGACCTGCAACCGAAGAGACGTAACGGGCGATCTCTGGCAGGAAGGCCTGGAGCTTGGCGTGGCCGCTGATCAGCATCTCGCCAGGAGCTCTGTTCTCACGAGAAATATCGAATCCCATGGCGATATCAATGCTGCAGCCTGAAGCAGAAGGAAACACGCCTTTACATTTGGCAGCCAGAGAATCATGAATATGGTGGCCAAGAAGGGACAACGAGCCAAAGGCACACTTTCCAACTCACAAACCTCGGTTGGGTTGGGGTGTTGGGGCGGGTGTCGGCGGCAGAACAATGGGATCATCTTTGCAAATGTTGTCCACCACCTCCTGCTTGATATTTGCCAAGTCGATGAAGTTCTGCACCCTGAACAGGTTCTCTGGAGTGCCGGTGATCTGCAGGAGCTGCAAGAGGTGGACGTCTCCGACAGCGATGGCGAACACCGTGATCCCCAGATTCCTTAGCCGCCTACCCGCCGCCCTCACCTCATCGTGAGAATCACCATCTGAGAGCAGCACCAGGATCTTGGGGATCTCCTCGCGGCTGCCCCGCGACACCTGGAAGTAATCCTTAATGTGATCCAAGGCCCTTCCGATGTTGGTGTTTCCACCTTTGTATGACATGCCCTGGATGTGTGAGATACAATCCTCCTTCTTGAAGTACGTGTTGAGGTCAAACTCATATTGAGGGTCCTCGCTGAACTGAGCAAGTCCAACATGCACAAAGTTCTCACTGACGTCAAAGCTGTTCACCAGGTTTGTTGTGAAGTTTTTTATGATATTGTAATTGGTTGAGTTGATACTGCCAGAGCGATCGAGCAGGAAGACCAGGTCGGCCTTCTCGCAAGCTGCAGAGCAAAGCAAAAGACAAGAATTTGTTTACATGACGAAATAAATAATAAGACAAAATAAATGTAATTATCACTTTACAAGTTAATTCCTGTTTGGCCACAGCGCACTCTATCCAGGAGAGATTTAAAAACATATGCAAATTCTTACCGCGTTTGATGCAGAAGACAGAAGACATGTTTCTGGTCAGATTTTCAAGTGCTCCAAAATTGTCCACGTAGAACACTTTCGAGGCGTCGCCGCCGGCCATGGTCATCAGCTCTTTCATTTTAGCGTCCTTCACTCCGATGCTGGCGACGAGGACCCCGTTGCTTCTCAGTGCGTTCGATGTCTCATTTAATCGTTCATGGTCGGTGGCCTTACCGTCTGTGATCACCATGAGAATCTGAGGCACTTTGTCTGCTCTCCGGCCGCCATGTTCAGCGTTAAAGAACTGGAGCGAGGACTTCAAGGCCTTGCTCGTGTAGGTATCATTGTTTAATGGCTTCTCTTTGGGGATCGCTGCCCGAATTTTTCGTTTGGAGTCAAAGTCCTTGAGACTAAAGGAAGACACAAAACTAGTGGAGTAAAAGATGAGCCCAAAACGAGTGTGGTCCTTGCCAACTGTGGTTTGGTTTACTACTGACTCCATAAACGTTCGCATATTTTCATATTCCGATTGATATATGCTTTTGGAGCTGTCCACCAGGAAAATAACGTCAGCTTTTTCTAGCTTGCAATCTGGTTGAAGAGAAAAAAGACGCAGAGCAAATGGAGAGTTTTAGTCAGGAAATGAGACCTGATTAGTTTGTGTCGTGTTCTCATGAAATAAAATCTGTATCTTCTGGTTACAACAAAAGCATGTGAACACAGATTCATCCGTGTGCACAGAGATATGTCTAGGACGTGTTTAGGCAAGATGAGCACAAACATTAAACTCTTTTATTTCCATGTTGGATCTTGCTGGTAAGCCGGTCACCAATCCATGCATGGTTTGGTTGGTGAATTCAGTCTTTATTCATGCTTTACTAATGCTAAATAGTGTATACTTCTTATAAAATGCTACCTAAATGTATCTTACCTTTATTGCAGAACTCCACGGCCAGCTGGCTTTCTAGGTCCTTCAGAGCGTCAAAGTTCTTCTTAACATACACTGTGTCCGATGAACCACTGATCTCTACCAGCTGGGTGGTCTTGGCGTCCGCCAAGCCGATGGCGTAGACCACCACTCCCTTGGCCCTCAGAGCCTGGGCGGGGCCTTTGACGTCATCTTTGGCCTCGCCGTCTGTTATCACTACCAGCCTCTGACTCGTGTCAGGACGCCCTCCTCTGGTTGCATCAAAGTACTGCGACACCGCTTTCAGGGCCTTTCCTGTGCACGTACCTTCCTCTATTTGCTGCATTTCATCGACGGCTGACAGAATGTCTTCTATGTTATAGAAGCTGTCCAGGGAGAACTCCAGCTTGAGGTTGGTGCTGAACTGCATGAGACCGAACCGCACCTTGTCCTCCCCGATGGTGGACCTCTTGATGACAGTTTTAATGAACTCCTTCATGGTCTTAAAGTCGTTCTTAGAGATGCTCTCAGAGCTGTCAGTTAAGAAAAAGACGTCGCCACGTGCATCTCTACAATCTGTGGACACAGACCACAGAAAAGATTACATGGTGTTTTTGTTTTCTTGCTTTAAACTGACCTGTCGTCAAGTTTCAATGAGATTGTGGAAAATAAAAGATGTTTTTTCCGAGAGGTGTGACATTAAAAGGACAACAAGCTTGTCAAAGTTTCACGACACTCAAATGGGTCCCTTTACTTACAAGATCTCATGCCCTGATAACTTAAGGGCCTCGATGATTGAAGGGCCTTGATAACTGAAGCGCCTCAATAACTGAAGGACCTTAATAACTTAAGGGCCTGGATGAGGCACGAGTCACTGACTCGGTGACTCGCTATCTCCCAGGCCCTGCCTCAAAAGTGATACAACCTCATTCAAGATTACTTTCCTTTTTGTAATACTGCCAATTACTAAAAATCCCGCCAGACAACATAATCCCATTTGCCTAGAAAATGGTGGTAATATTGTATGGCATATTCAGATACTGTATATTTTACTGCTCACCCAGCTTCTTAGACTTCTTAGAGGATAGTTTATACCATTGATCTTCTTAATTGCTATCCATATTTTGAAAAAGTCTTCAGTTCTCCACTCACTTATTATTCACAGTCCAGTCAAGATTACTTTTCCTTACCGTCTTCAGTACAGATGTCTCTGATGATGTCATTGTTGATGGATTTCAAGGCATCAAAGTTATTGACATAGAAGGTATTCTTGGGGTCGCCGGCAATCTCTACTAGCTCAGTTTGGTTTGACTCTTTCACCCCGATGGCGTAGACGACGACGCCCTGCGCACGAATACTTTCAGCTGGAGCCTTCACCTTATCGGAGGATGCCCCATCCGTGATGACCACCAGGTACTCTGGGACTTTGTGACCACGAGTGGCCACGGCTCTCTCGAAGTACGGGCCCATGACTGACAGAGCTTTTCCTGTTTCGGTCCCACCTCCTTTGTGTTCAATACCCAAGACGGCTTTCTCCAATGACTCGGCATCTGAGTAGGTTGTCAGATCAAATTCTTGAGTTGGTGAATCAGCATATTTCACGAGCCCCACGCGGATGTGTTCTGAACCGATACGGAAGTTATGTAGAAACTGGACGATGAAGTTCTTCATGTCGTTGAAGTCGTTTGGCCAAATGCTCCCAGAGTCATCGATCAGGAAGAAGACTTCTGCTTCTTCTTTCTGCTCACATGCTGGAGAGGAAGAGCAACAACAAAAGTCAAAGAGAGGAAGATTAAAAAAATAACATTCAGACACTGGAAATATTTGAGTAAAGACTAAAGAACTAACTTTACAGCTAGAGTTCAAACCTTTTCTGTTGCTCGTTTCCATTTTAACGACTGAGAAAGCTTGGTCAATGATGTTGTTACACAGGGTTTTCTGCAGGCTCTGCTTCACGGGCTCCAGCTCAATGAAGCTGTCCACATTGAAGACAAACTTATTGGAGGGGTGAGACGCAATCACCTCCAGTTCAGTCTTGTTGGCTTTTTTAATTCCGACAGCGAAGACGGTGACTCCGGCTCGGCGGAGGTTGAGGGATGCATTGCTCACGCTATCCTGGGATTTGCCCTCTGTGATCACCACCGCCACCTGCTGGGCACCCTTTCCTTTCCCGTTGCCCTTCTCTTTCCTACTCCCCTTTTCCTCAATGAAGATTTTTTCCAAGGTGAATTCTAAAGCCGCTCCAGTGTTCGTACCGCCTCCACGATAAGGCAGGATCTTGATGAACTTCAGCAACTCCTTCTTGTCATTGAAGGTGTTCAGGTAGACCTGTGCTGTGGAAGTCTCGTTGTACGTAACGATGCCCACTCGGACTCGAGAGGGACTGACTTCTAGGCCGCTCACGACCGAGTGGAGGAAAGTGCGCACCAGCTGGAAGTTGTTGGTCTCATTGCTTCCTGACTCTTCAACGATGAACACGATGTCGGCCATGTTGGCTTCTTTGCAATCTGTGGAAAGATTGTAGTTAGTTACTTAACTATCTTTTACTCAAGCATTCAAATACATGTGAATATTAACTATATTACAGGAATGACAATTATGTTGGTCCATCCAGTGAGCATTATTTGATACGAGCTAAAATCCTTTTAGTGGAACTGAGATCGTCGTTCTTATGTGTTAGTTAACTTCCAGACATGAACTGAAGAATAACACAACATCAAATACACTTTCCCAACATTTCCCAAATGAATGAGGGATGATGGTTCTCACCTTGAGTAATGCTCTCAGTTTTCTCAGCCATCAAGAAATTCTTCAAATTAAGTTCGTCGAGAGAATTGAATATGTACCCAGCGCTGGCAAATAAGTTTAATTCACTTTCGGTTGCACCTGCACTTATTCCATAAACAGTTATCGCTGCTGATTTGATCTTTTGAGCGGCCTCAGACACATAATCATTGGACGGTCCTCCGCTCACGACCAGCAGGGACTGCGGAGTGCCCTGCTCTGCACGGCTGCCCGCCTCGCTGGTGAAAAAGTGGCTTTTGGCATACTTCAGAGCACTGCCCAGTTTTCGCTTTCCTTTGGGTTGTTGGAGCCAACGTTTGATAGCATTCAGTGTTTCCCGTTTAGTTTGATAAGAGCTGAGATTAAACTCAATCTTGGTATCTTCCCCGTATTGGGCCAAACCGATGCGGTAGGCGGACGCGCCGACGTTAAGGTCAGCGACTAATTTGCCTAAGTACTTCTTGAACTTCTTGAAGTTTTCAGGAGACATGTCACTGTCCACCAGGAAGTAAATATCTTTAAACTTCTCGGCCAAAGCTGAAAACAGAGAAAAACAGAATTACATCTTCTTCTGTTCACAGATAAGCATGTGCAACCCCACGAACACCTTTTCCCCAGTAAAACAATAGTGCATTTCAAAAAGATGGTTTTCTAGATGTTTTTATATCTCATGGACAACTAAATGCTGTGTTCTCCGATCCTTGGGCTTACCTTGCCTCTGGTACTCCATAAACATGCAAACATTTTTCAGCAGACTGTCTTTCAGCATCTGCAGGTCCTGGTAGTTTGCGATGGAGGACAGGAAGAGATGTGGAGGCCGGTTAGCGATGAACTCTATCACTGTCCGGTTGGCTTTTCCAACCCCGACGCCAAACACCAGGACGCCGTGATCTCTCAGGCTTTTGGTGGGCTCTATCACATCGTCCGTGGAGTCTCCGTCCGTGATAACAACAGCGATCTGAGGCACCCGTTTTCTGGCTCGGCTGCCCGCGCCCTCTGTGAAATAGTTATTTTGGAGAAATGTGATGGCCTTCCCCGTTTTCGTGCTTCCGGTTTGGTGGGAAAGCGCGTCCACTGCAGCCAGCAGGGAGTTCTTGTCCATGTGATCCTTCAGCAGGAACTCCACGATAGCTTCATCGCTGTACTGAGCCAAGCCGATCCGAACCTTGTTAGGGCCGATGTCCAGGCCGTTGACTACGCTGCGGAGAAACTGACGGACCTCCTGAAAGTTCTCTTTGCCGATGCTGGTGGAGCCGTCGACCAGGAAGACGATGTCGGCCAGTGTGGCGTGTTTACAATCTGGACCAGAAAGGAAAAGGTCAGCTCCACATGTGTTCTTGTAAAATGATGCAAAGTCTCAAAAAAACCTTTCAGGTCTCGATGTTACATATTGCGAGAAACTAATGAATCATTATTGTCCTGCAAAGCTCCAGTTGTTCACATTGTAAAACATTCTTCTCCACACAAACGCCAGATACGGTAATTGGCCTCCGTTTTCATAACAAAATAAAGGCTTTGAAAACAGTGAAACCCACCCTTTGTCAGAGCAGCGGACCCAGAGGAACACGCTGCTATGAGGAGAACGAGGAGAAGACTGGTTCTGCCCTTCATGCTGGAGCTTCTCCTTCTACAACACAGACAGAGCAGAGGAACTTCTTCTCCACTGAGGACTCTTGTCTGTCTACTGCTGGCAATCAATCAGTCATGTTTTCTGCTCTCTGGACACAGATTTACACCAACAGCAAACACTGCAAAAGGGTTTTACAAAATATACACAGGCGTTGGACAGTTAGTTTGTTACTGAGTCACTAAGACGTGTGATAGGATTACTGGAGGCTTTTATTTTGTAGAAAGTGGCTTTCTATGGTTATTAAACTGACGGACAAATTGAGGCTTTTATTTTGTATGTGTCTGTACTGACAGCCTTTTGGAGACAGTTTGACATGTTAATCCCTCCTGAGGAGTCTGAACGCTGCGGCAGAAGATTACATGTACTCTTCCATGTACTGTGTGTATATGTACCACGAGGTACACTAAGTCTGACTTTTTCTTTACGTTATACTTTTATAAAACATATTCATCACAGAACTGTTGAGCAAGTTCAAAAGTTTTTTTTTCATACATTTTGCTTGTTGATGAAATCATCTGATTTCTTTTTAAACATATATATATATATATATTCATACAGTAGTAATAGTTCAAGTACTTACAAAGTCTGTAGTCAGCGTGAATATATTTAAATGTGTATATTAACGCTGACTACAGACTTTGTAAGTACTTGAAAGTACTTGTAAGTACTTTGTTTCAATGAAGTAATAACACTGTGAAATACTGTATAATACAGTGATATACTGTATAAGACAGTGTAATATTGTATAACACCGTATTATACTGTGTTACAACCTCATAAAGACCATGTACTATGTGTATATGTTCCATGAAGTACACTAAGTCTTACTTCTTCTTTACATTATACTTTTATAAAACATATTCATCACAGAACTATTAAGCAAGTTCAAAAGATTTTTTTAAATACATTTTGCTTGTTGATGAAACCATCTGATTACTTTTTAAACATATATATATATATATATATATATATATATATATATATATATATATATATATATATTCACATATATTCATACAGTATTAATAGTTCAAGTACTTACAAAGTCTGTAGTCAGCGTGAATATATTTATATATGTATATTAACAGTGACTACAGACTTTGTAAGTACCTGAAAGTACTTGTAAGTACTTTATTTCAATGAAGTAATAACACTGTGAAACACAGTATAACACATTAGTATACTGTGAAATACTGTATAATACAGTGTTATACTGTATAATACAGTGTAATATTGTATAGCACTGTATTATACTGTGTTACAACCTCATAAAGACATTAACTTCATATCTCTACACAACCTCATAAAGATATCAGAGGAAAGAAAAGTCACTCACAGATCTGCTGCATCAGTTCCTTCTGCCCTCAGACACAAGAGTCCAAAGCTCATGGAGAAGCTGTTTCTGCTGATTCAAACACATATCAGAGGAAACGACAAAGAGCAGAAGACCCAAATGGGGAGGGACCCAAATACTGTAACCAGAACTTCATGCTGACCCAGATCCTGGAACCAGAACTTCATGCTGACCCAGATCCTGGAACCAGAACTTCATGCTGACCCAGTGCTTAGTCTTGAACCAGAACTTGGTGGTGGACCAGGTCTTTATAAAGAGCTAGTGACTGACGGACGCTTCTGATGTTTAATAGAAAAACCTGATGAGCATTATTATATCTAATAATATATGATTAGATATAATCACATATGATTAGATATTCATATATTATATAAATAAATACTTGTTTATGTAAATATTGAAGCCTTACTGACCACTGCCGTGGCTGACTGGAACCGGTCCTGCATGCTACAATGGACCTGAATTGAATTAAACTACATGACACCAACTCCCCAAACAAAGAAAGCAAAAACATGACTCCATATGGAAGACATTTACTGCTTTTCTCCAGAATTTCCTCTGAACAGTTCTGCAGAAATACCAGAATGTGTCATCTGAGGCCAAGACACACACACACACACACACACACACACACACACACACACACACGATTTCCAGAGAATTGTAATCTCATGAAGCCGTTTTTCAGCAGTCAGCGTAGGAGAGTGTTCATGTCCAAACGTTTTGAGATTTGTTTATCTCCGTGAAGCAGTTTTCATCCAGCTGAAGACAGGACCCATTATTGTACTCCTCACACATCCAGAAAGGCACACTGATTCCTCCCAGAACGACTTTCTTTCTGTCCATTTCAACTGTCTTTCTGTGTGTTTGTGGGGACATGAAAGTGGCCTTTATTAAGGGGTGTAGGTGGGCCAGCAAGTGGCAGAACTCTCATAAACTGTAATACTATTATTTACAATGCCATCATATTATTTCCAAAGAAGTGAAATGCCAGTAAAAGTGTCTCCTCTGATTCTCTGCAGCTGCTCACTTCCACCCCCACAGACAAGTTTGCCGCTGTTTTTTTTTTTTTTTTTTCACCATTACCGTAATGGACCTTCTTAGCGTTCAGAATCAGTTGGATTTACGTCGATGGCGTAAGTAAATAAGGAGTTAAAGTCAAATTAGCTTTGCATCCACTTTGCGTTTGACTTTATGTCGCTGGCGACAAGCTCCGTACTAAAAAGGTTAAATCGGCTGATTCTTGACAAACCGACCACAGATTTGCTGCTTAAACAACTAACTTCCCGCCTGAAAAAGTCCTAAAATGACATTGTGTGACTCAACAACAGTAGTATTCAGAGAACAACTTTCAGTTGAGTTTTCTCATCAAGTAGCTACAGAGAAGATCGCATATAACAAGTAAATACATGACCTTTTCAATACGGAGCTTGTCGCCGGCGACATAAAGTCAAACGCAAACTGGACGCAAAGCTAATTTGACCGTAACTCCTTATTTACTTACGCCATCGACGTAAATCCAACTGATTCTGAACGCTAAGAAGGTCCATTACGGTAATGGTGAGAAAAAAAAACAGCAGCAAACATGTCTGTGGGGGAGGAAGTGAGCAGCTGTAGAGAATCAGGGGAGACACTTTGACTGGCATTTCACTTCTTTGGAAATAATATGATGGCATTGTAAATAATAGTATTATAGTTTATGAGAGTTCTGCCACTTGCTAGCCCACCTACACCCCTTAATAAAGGCCACTTTTATGTCCCCACAAACACACAGAAAGACAGTTGAAATGGACAGAAAGAAAGTTATTCTGGGAGGAAACAGTGCCTTTCTGGATGTGTGAGGAGTACAATAATGGGTCCTGTCTTCAGCTGGATGAAAACTGCTTCACGGAGATAAACAAATCTCAAAACGTTTGGACATGAACACATATGAAAGCCTATAACATGGACACTCAATGCTTTGGGGAAACAAAACTGTTTGAGAAGATGTAAAATAGGTTAAATTTCATTCTGGTAATCTCAAAAGCTTCGCTCATGTTCATTTTCAATTGTTCAAAAGAGAAATATTATGGAAAGTCAACTACGTTTATTCTTATTAAACACGCATATAATTTACCTACCTGGTTGATTAATTTATTACAAATAAAAATCCTGCATTGAATGGTACAGAAGAGGTCAAAGGGCCAAGGTGAGAAGATATATAGTGTTGGTCAAAGGCTTTGGTCCAAATGCCATTGAGATACAACAAGTTTGACAAAATCTTACAAGAACACAAACCAGATGAATTGTCTCTCTGTACTTCTACCATGTTACCTGTCTTGTGACCCCTCAGAGTGACCTCTGGAGCTGTAGGGATGCAGACCATCATGCTGTTACTGTTACTGTCATCACCAACATATAACTTGATCTGTTTTGACTCTGCTGTCAGTGTCTCAGCACCTCTGACTAAATCACATCATCTTAACGTAGCACTTTGGTCTCCAGAAGGATTCAGCTCTGTGTTGTGTGTGAACACTGTTTGAAGAGTTGACTGTATGACTTATGTTATCAAACTGAAACATGGAGAGCACAGCTACTCTCACACGTCTAAGATGTCTCACATAGTTTATAGTAGTCAAATGATTCTTAGACGTTGTTGCCTGTTTACAGCCGTATGTCTATATTTCTGCATGTACATTTAGATAAGTCATATTCATTGAATGTGTACACACCTAAAGCTGATTCTGATTATATAAATAATAATATATTAATTAAGGTAGTTTGCTGTTCCTGTGAAACTGAGCAACAAGGCCGTTGGGTTCCCCAGGTTGCATGTCGGTTACTAAAACATTTACATCAGCCGGTCATATGACCTTGTTTAGCTCAGAGCAGCAGGTCATGACCGCAGAGCCACAGGTCATGACTTTGTTTAGCTGAGAACAGCAGGTCACAACCTCAGAGCAGGTCCTCACATTTTTATCTGAACCAATGACATCTGCACACTTCTAGATCAGCAAAGAAAGACAATCTTTGATATTTTTCTAATTCTGTATGTCAAACACAAGTTAAATACAGTACTCCCCAAAAAGCTCAGAAACCTTCAGAATTAGTGGTGGCTTTACGATTACATTCCTGTATTTGACTTGTGTTGCTGTATCTCAATTCTTCTGATTCTTCTGTCCAGTGTTATTGGATGGGAAATTCATTTTTATGAGACAGTGCCATGCTGGTTGGTCCAAAATGCAAAAGAGGAATGTTGCATTGGTTCCCAACCCAAGTCCAGCCTGACGGTCTGCATCCCTACAGCTGTCAATTCCAACTGTCCTGTATATTTGTGGGGACATGAAAGTGGACTTTATTAAGGGGTGTAGGTGGGCCATCACGTGGCAGAACTCTCATAAACTATAATACTATTATTTACAATGCCAACATATTATTTCCAAAGAAGTGAAATGCCAGTCAAAGTGTCTCCTCTGATTCTCTGCACCTGCTCACTTCCACCCCCACAGACATGTTTGTTGCTGGTTTTTTTTTTTTTTTTAAATTACCATTACCGTAATGGACCTTCTTAGCGTTCAGAATCAGTTGTATTTACGTCGATGGCGTAAGTATATGAGGCGTTATGGTCAAATTAGCTTTGCATCCAGTTTGCATTTTACTTTTTGTCGCCGGCGACAAGCTCCGTATTGAAAAGGTTAAATCGGATGATTCTTGACAAACAGACCACAGATTTGCTGCTTAAACAACTAACTTCCCGCCTGAAAAAGTCCTAAAATGACATTGTGTGACTCAACAACAGTAGTATTCAGAGAACAACTTTCAGTTGAGTTTTCTCATCAAGTAGCTACAGAGAAGATCGCATATAACAAGTAAATACATGAAATAGCGCCACCTGCTGGTAGAAAGGTAAACCGTTACTGTGGTCTCATACAGGCTCTGCTCTGTGTTCACTCAAGAAACGGCACAATACGATAAAACAATTAAATATGATCAACTCTACACACACACAAATTACTTGATTAAACTATATTACGAACTGTGTTGCATTAAAAAAATGCAGCGATTAATTGAACAGTTGATTCTTGCTGTGCACATATATACATGTATTAAACTGCCTGTAGTCTCTACTGTTGCTAACTTAACCAGGTGTATTTATTCATATTTATTAATTAATCTTCTTCTAACGTTACTCTGCGATGTGTTTGCATCATATAAGACTGTAAATGAGAATTAAAAGACCGTAAATAATAATACATATTACTGGCTTTTATTTTGACATGAAAATAATCGTCTCTCTTTTCTCGTTTTTGGTTTCAGACGCCAAAAACGAGAAAACGGAAGTAGTTTTCCGTTTTCCCGTTTTTGGTTTGAAACGGAAAACGAAGAAACGGCCGTTTTTCCGTATTTCCGTATTCTCGAATGAACGGAAAAACAAACGAACAAAACGTACACGGACCGTACACGGACCGTTCAGGAATGTTGTGGTAACGATGTGCATCAGAAGGAGCGACCAGTGATCATGTGACTCAATGAGCCAATCACATCGCATTATTCTGATGAGCTCATGTCTCAATAATCACCCACCCACACACAGCCTGTGCTGCTCCATCTCACCAGCAGGCGGCGCCAGCACCCTGCAGTAATGAACATGTGACAGCAGGACGGAGTTCTTCACTGGATGTAAATACAACGTACTGAGTATTTTTTGATGTACTATAAATCTACTGTACATTTCTGAGGGCAATACTGGTGTTTGTCTCGCAGTACGAGTGCAGTGAGATAAATGCAGTGCAGTATAAAGTACGTGGTTTACCTTTGAGATCGAGTACGTTGTAAGCAGAGATGTAAATACCACCAATGGCAGTAAAAGTACACAGAAACGTTGAATAGATACAGAGGTGGTACGTCTGTCCTCAAGGGGGCGCTAAGTGTCCTGTCTGACTGCAGGTTCTCTTTCACTGACATAAATGAGTCTGCCTCCCAGGGGGCATGTCCATGTTTGCCCAGTGGGCGGAGTCAGAGAACATGACAGTGGGCGGAGTCAGAGAGCATGACAGTGGGCGGAGTCAGAGAGCATGACAGACCTTCATTCTTCATTGAAGATTCTTCTTCTTTCATCATGTCGACTCCAGAGAAGCTTTTCACCAACAGCAGCAGAGCCGAGGACGAGGAGGTCAGTTGCACTCAGAACCAGTACTAGCAACTAACTAAAGTACTAGCAACTAACTAGAGTATTAGCAACTAATACTAGCAACTAACTAGAGTACTAGCAACTAATACTAGCAACTAACGAGAGTACTATCGAGTACTCGGGTCTTTTACTGTTTACAAAGTATCAGCATGTCCTTCATCTTTAATGGATGTGTAAACAAAGAACATCATCTTCATCATCATGACGAATGTAAAAGTGATGAAGAGGAGCTGAGATATTCATCATCTTCATCATGAAGAAATCCGTTATGTAAATTCTTCTTCTACTTCCTCCTCCTCTCCACTTCCTGAATGTGTGCAGGTGTATGAAGCGGTGCGCTGGATCCAGCTGGTGATGGCTGTGCTCAGGTCAGTGACTTCATCACCCTCCTCTTTCTCCTCTTCCTCCTCCTGTATACCTTCTGCTAATGTGGCGCTGCGTGTGTTTCAGTGCTCTGGGTTCTGGCTCCATCATCGTCTGTGTGATGTCACTGAGGCTCCGCCCCTCGCCGGAGGTCAGCTTCCTGTTCCACTTCCTGTTCCCTGTCTCTGTGCTCTGGAGGTTTAAGGTGTGACGTGAAGCTCAGACTCAGGACCACAGACTGAGCCTCCAAAAGGATTCTGAGCATCTCATCACATCAATTTAAAGTTGACCCTTCAGACCCTTCATATATATATATATATATATATATATATATATATATATATATATATATAAATAAAAGAGATGCTGTGTGTTTGCAGCTGTTCCTGCTCAGCGTATCCGACCTGCTGCTTGCTCTCTGCTGGCTGATCGGAGCTGCTCTGTTCTCTGTTACTGTGCACTGTGACCACCTGCACACTGTGGAGCAGGTGAGTCACTTCGAACTGGTCCCGTACTCGTCTGAACTGGTCCTCAACTGCATCCTGGGGGATGCAGTGTTGATCAGTCGGGGAGGAACCCCAGCAACAGAACCAGGACAGACGTCATGGACACATTCCTGACCTACATACATTGTTTATCTCTTGGCTCCAAACTACAAAGTGTGTCTTTGTTCTGTCAGATTCTCTACATGGCCTCCTTCTTCTACACCCTCAACTATGTGTTGAACCTCTACACAGGGATCAGAGACCAGTTCTACAGCTGCATCCATGGAGTCCCATTTCAGGTTCCTGCCAACTATCACATTTCTGTTCAGGAAATACAGCGACACTCCAAACATCTGATGATCTCATAGAATATGAAGCTAGCCAAGAGGATGTAGAGCAGTTAAACCTACAAATGAATGCAGCAGGAATATCAAACCAGAAGCATCAGATAGAGAAGAGAAACATCTGTTGTTGTTGTGCGGGGATATTTTTGCCATTAGGAATAGTTCAACAGTTTGGGAGACACGCCACTTTTTTTAAGAACTGGGAGTCACTCTCACACCGGAGCTCTCAGTCAGTCAGTTTAGCTTAGCATAAAGACTGGAAATGGGGGAAAGCCAGTACAATAACCACCAAACAGCCACCATCTTTCATAAAAGGTCAACCTGTTCCTTTAAGACGCAGCGTGTGTTTGTCCAGGTTCCCGGCAGGGTGAGCGCTGCGCTGCTCTCAGGGTGAGTTCAGCTCTCATAGCACTGATGCTCACGCTCGCGGCTGCGCTCTGACCGGCTCTGCTGTCCGCAGTCTGCTTCCTGTCCTGCTGATGACGCCGGTGTTCACACAAGGAAACGGCAGCCAGTGTCAGGCCAACTTCAGCGAGCCTTACAGGTGCGTTAAGACCCGATGAAGCGCGGTGAAGTGTTTACCTGAGCTCACGGTTCTCCGGCCCACCAGGTGTCTCCTGATGTACGACACCTCGCAGCACCGGCAGCCCACCGCAGCCTGCCGCCGGCTGCACGTCTACCGCAGCTCCGTCTTCCTCGCCACCTTCCTCCTCACCCTCCTCGGCATCACAGTGAGTCACGCGGTACGACCCGACGTCCACGAGCGGACCTCGGGTTGAACCGCCCCGCTCTCCTGTTTCAGGTGCTCGTGGTGAAAGCCCGTCGCATATACAGGCGGGTCATGACCTCGAGCGGTTACCTGGGCCACCAGCAGCAGGCCTCCATCCGCCTGATGGACCGACGGATGCTGCTGTACCCGCTGGTCTTCCTCCTTTGTTGGGGTCCAGGTGTGTGTTCCTCTGTTGGGGTCTAAGTGTGTGGTCCTCTGTTGGGGTCTAGGTGTGTGTTCCTCTGTTGGGGTCTAGGTGTGTGTTCCTCTGTTGGGGTCTAGGTGTGTGTTCCTCTGTTGGGGTCTAGGTGTGTGTTCCTCTGTTGGGGTCTAGGTGTGTGTTCCTCTGTTGGGGTCTAGGTGTGTGTTCCTCTGTTGGGGTCTAAGTGTGTGGTCCTCTGTTGGGGTCTAGGTGTGTGTTCCTCTGTTGGGGTCTAGGTGTGTGTTCCTCTGTTGGGGTCTAGGTGTGTGTTCCTCTGTTGGGGTCTAGGTGTGTGTTCCTCTGTTGGGGTCTAGGTGTGTGTTCCTCTGTTGGGGTCTAGGTGTGTGTTCCTCTGTTGGGGTCTAGGTGTGTGACTCCATCTCCCTGTTGTTCCCTCAGCGGTAAGTCTGGCTCTCCTCCGGCTGTTGGCGCCATCGGCGGGTGAAGGTGCGGCCGGCGGCGGCCTCTACATATCTCAGGTGGGTCTGGGGTCCGAACAGCCTGTGGGCCGGTCTATTTACGAGTCTCTTTGGAGACCTTTGATTGACTTCAACAAGAACTTTTGCCAGTCACTTCATACAGAGGAACTCCAACTGACCGCTAGACCTGGAACCCGTTTAGAAAGAGTTATAATCTGTCAAGACATGAGTTTATTTAAGTCAATAAGTAAGTTTCTGTTCATTTTGTGGGACTTCTATACAACCAGAAGAGTTGCCCATGGTGGTCAGGAGAGAGAATGCAGCTTTAACACATGAAGCATGAACTTCTATAAAAGCAGAGGAGTCACCCCCTGCTGGTGGAAGGGTAGCTTCAGTGTGTTTTGTGTCTGCAGGCGTTCACCTCGGCCTCTCAGGGTTTCCTCAACTGTCTGGTCTACGGATGGACTCCTGGACGCCTCCGCCGCGCCGGCAGGAGGGTATTGTCTCGAGACAAAGACACTCAGACGCCTCTGCTGAGGTCGCAGAAGAAGACGAGCTACCAAACACTTCGCACCGGCTGAGACGAAAGACACAACCTGAAAGTGAGAGTGAGCAGGTGGAGCAGGTTTTACTTGAGAGGGAAAACCCGGCGGCTGAAGAAGACATCTTGAACCACTGAGGCGAGAAAAAGGGGAAGAAGAAGAAGAGGGGAGTTCACGACAAAAGGAAACAGTATGTGAAAGAGGTTTGGACGTGATTGGAGTCACATAGCCACTGGGGGGTTGAAGAGGAGGAAGAGGAGGAGCTTCTCCACCGGCGAAGAGCAGGTTGGACATGAAAGGATTTAAAACCAACAGAATCTGATATTGAAACTAAAATCACCTTTAGTTCAGTTTCATCTTGTTTCCATGAAAAGACCTGAAAAAGAACTTCTTCTTTGAGTTTAGAGCCGACAGACATTCAAAGATGGAGTTTAATATTTGTATTAATAACTTTGATGTGAAGGATGAAAGACGCTGGAAACAGACAAAGGGTGCGAAACATGAAACTATGATAATAAAGAGTCTAAAAGTAAACAGAAGTTATTTCTTTCTCAAAATCTTGTGGTGTCTTCTAGAATAAAACGCTGCTTTCTTTGGTTCAGATATCTTTCTTAATATTGTACAAAGAGACGCAAACAACTACAATGAGACGCAAACAACTACAACAAGACCCAAACAACTACAACAAGACAAACTACGAGACGCAAACAACTACAACGAGACACAAACAACTTCAACGAGACACAAACAACTTCAACGAGACGCAAACAACTTCAACGAGACACAAACAACTACGAGACACAAACACCAACACTCAAATTAATGTTTCTTTATCAAATCATAGCTAAGAGTTCAGGTGCTCGGCCACTAAAATCATGTGCGTTA
This sequence comes from Clinocottus analis, assembly GCF_023055335.1. NCBI lineage: Eukaryota > Metazoa > Chordata > Actinopteri > Perciformes > Cottidae > Clinocottus > Clinocottus analis. The sequence continues at coordinate 2,296,481 of NW_027176251.1, read as the reverse complement.
TGTCATGTTTGTGTCATGTGTGTTATGTAATCTTTGTGTCATGTGCGGCTCAGAAACAGTGATGCAACTGTCAGGACTCACTCAGGTGAGGAGAGACACTCAGGTGAGGTGACTGTGGGTCAGAGGTTAGCATGCCCGCCTTTCAACCAAAGTATCGGTGGTTTGGCCCCGGCTTTGCTAGTCCATGTTGATCTATAAACCATAAATACCATACATGCCACTGGGCAATGACTGACGAGGAATCAGCTTCAAACTGGAAGCACTTCACGGGATAGTTCATTAGAAAACATTTTAATGGCAAAAAATGGGAAGTAATGTGAGTGTCTTCTTCATATTCTTAATACAAATCAATGTAATATTGAAATACAGCGCTCTCATTGAAGGTCATTGCTGCGGTGCGATTGGTCCATCGGCGTCCGGGGAAAGGGAAGTGGTCATCGTGAACAGACCGGAGCTGCTGGCGCTGACGCCGCCGGGCAGGTATTCAAGATGGAGGATGGGCAGCTGGACAGACAGACGGCGCCGCACGCTGAGAGAAACACGGCCAGGAAGTTAAAGACTAGTACAAGTACAACACTAAAGCAGGGTATTAGTACAACACTACAGCAGGGTATTAGTACAACACTACAGAAGGGTATTAGTACTCCTACTGCAGGGTATTAGTACTACTACAGCAGGAACAAGAGTTCTCACTGTTCAGGAGAGTTGATGCTGTCTGGACTCAAAGGTTCCCTCTCTGGGTTTCTGTCCTCAGGACAGACCTGAGCCACATGAGACCACGTCACCGATCTGAGTCCACCTGAGACCAAACAGGTCATATTCACATGTACATATACATACATACACACATATATATACAACAACATCAGAATCTGGCATTTTTTTGGTGATGGAGCTAACTAGGCTAGCAGTCTCCCCCTGCTTCAACTCTTTGTGCTGAGCTAGGCTAAACACATGAACGTGTGACTTCCTGTCCTTACCCGTGTCTCGTCTCATCGTCATGGGCCGACACGTCTCACACAGCATCAAGCTGATGTTCTCCATCTCCGAGTCCAGCTGAAAGAACACATGAGACGGCGCTGAGCGGGAACTCGCTCACACAGGAAGTCAGCCGGCGTGTCTGCGTCCTCACCTGAGCACAGCGAGTCTTCATCTGCTGGTTAAGGCGGCTCAGCCTCGGCCCTTCCTCGTCCTCGTCCTCGTCCTCTCTCACGGCCGCCTGCTGCGGCTCACCACCGCGGCGCCGCAAGAACTGTGAAGAAAGGAACCCATGGGGGAGTCGTCCCGGAGGATGGAGGCTCCGCCCACACGCGGGCTCAGACTCACACGCGTCAGACGGACACACTGACCTTCGGCCCGAACAGCCAGCTGAGGATGAAGAGGTTGCAGCAGAGGACGAGGACGCCGGTCAGGCACAGCTGCACAGAAGGATTGTGGGCCGTCAGCAGCGACCCCAACAGTGCCGACACGCTGAACGCCGCCACCACAAACACGCCCAGCGCACGCACGCTCCATGCCACCAGGCAGCCCAGACTCTGAAGCAGAGAGGGGGCCGACACATTAGCAGAGGCCAGCAGGTTCTAGGCAGCAGGTTCTAGGCAGCAGGTTCTAGGCAGCAGGTTCTAGGCAGCAGGTTCTAGGCAGCAGGTTCTAGGCAGCAGGTTCTAAGCAGCAGATTTTAGGCAGCAGGATCTAAGCAGCAGGTTCTAGGCAGCAGGTTCCTGTGGTTCTGACCAGCAGAGCAGCTTTGTATCCGCACACGGCAGCGAGCCACAGCTGCATGTTGGAGCTGCCGCAGCACTCAGAGACCAGCTGGACCACCTGGTCCTGGATCACCTGGTCCTGAGACAACAAAGAGGTCAGAGGTCAGAGGTGGTCCTGCTCCTTTATACCTGTAGTCCACTACATTGTACATTTTACTCAGTTACGTGTTTTGTATACAAAACTAAAATACATTTATGAGATTGAACAGTTTCAGACCTTTTGGTCTTGTTTTTACTAAAACCAAGTCTTCTACTTTCACTGAATAAGGCCAATGACACCAGTGTACTTTGACTGTATTTCAGCATCACCCTGCGCTCATACCTGAGGTCTGAGCTGCAGCGGCTCGGGTCTGAGCGGGTCCAGCAGGGTCCAGCAGCCCAGCAGCAGCGCGTCCAGCAGCAGCAGCAGCAGCGCGCAGCCAGCCGGCCGCCGCACGCTGCAGAGCGCGTGAAGCCTCCAGGACCGCAGGAACAGCACGGAGAAGATCCCCGTGAGGCCCAGGGAGCCGGCCCACAGGCGGACCTGTGGAGGGCCAGCAGGACGTGTATTCGCAGTACTATTATGTACAAATACTCCCCTACAAATGACGGCATCTTATTATATCTCAAGTCCCCACAGTAAAATATTATATATCCATTATAACACATGAACAATGAAGTACTTGGTAGTACAGTGAGAGCAGTACTTCAGTAAAAGTACTCGGAGGTCTTCACGGACTCACGGAGCAGAGCAGCTCGGGCGTCCAGGGGGCCCACGAGGCCTGGTCCAGACCGGAGAGCAGGACGCAGGAGGAGGCCAGCAGGAGGCCCAGCAGGAGCCCCAGCTGCAGCAGCTGATCCTGGACTGCAGGCCTGCAGGCATCAATGTGGAGCAGATGGATTCATACCTAACGCAGGATTCATGTTGACGTATCTGCATGTTTATAATCCGTACATTTATGTGAATGTTTGAATATTTAAGCTTAAATTTTGTTCAATTAAATGTTGGAGAAGTACCCTTGTTTACGGCGGAAGACAGTGAGGAAGAGGACGGTCAGAGTGATGAAGATGGTCCCTGCAGCTGCTGAGGACAGCGTGCCGTACACCAGGAAGCTGACGTGCAGCCGCTGCACGAGCACCAGGGTCCGGTCTCTTGCGGGTCCTGGACCTGCAGCAGCAAGCGGTCAGCATCATCCTGATCAACGGCTCAATGAGACGCTCCGTGATGCATTCAGGGACTCACCAGAAAACCTCAGCAGCTGGTTTAGCACTCGCAGCTGTTGGGTGGAAGTATTGTAGTCTCCCACCAGCATGCCCCTGCTGCCTGAGGACACTGCTGATCAGTAATCAATCATATCAACACTGCTGATCAGTAATCTATCATATCAACACTACTAATCAGTAATCAATAATATCAATCATATTTCACTTTGAAGCTGGATCACTTCGATGGCCGTCATTCTCTCTCCGTTACGAAACATCACTGGACCCTGAAACAACAAACAAACAAATACTCATGAATATATATAAACAAATATATGGACAGCAGGCATATCTCAGGTGTGTTTACCTCAGGTGTGTTTACCTCAGGTGTGTTTACCTCAGGTGTGTTCACCTCAGGGGTGTTTACTGTGTTTACATCAGACGTGCTCAGGTGTGTCAAGCTCACCGTGACTCCTTCAAAATGCGTCTCCTTCAGGGCCTCCAGCAGCGTCTTCCGGACGTCCTCCCCAGTAGCGCTCACGTTTCTCTGGCTGCTGTACTTCTCTTGGAGCTTCGCGGCCTCCATCACCTGACTGAGTGCTCTGGCAGCGAGCCAGACGGCGTCGTAGGCGAAGGCGTGGAGGGGGCTGACCTTTGACCCGTCCTGGATCACCTGTCGGAGGTAGGAGTCCTGGTAATCCTGAGGAGTCTGCCCACGTTGAGCAGAGAAGAAGAAAAAACATCAAGTGGGAGTGAAGTTGTGGTTCGAAGGTGACTGGTGGGAGTGAGGTTGTGGTTTCTGACCCGTCCGGAGATCCCCGGGTTCTCCGTGTTGCCGAGCGCTCTCGTCTGCAGCCTGATGGATCCTCCGGCAGCCGACAGCAGACTGGAGGCCGTGCAGTCAGGATCCGGCCCCTCTAACCTCCATCCAGCTGTTCCTCCATCAACAACCACCCACTGGTGCCGAGCTCCCAACAGGTTCAGCCTGTAGGCCTGAAACACAGAATCACAGCTTCACTATGGGCATTGGCTGTTTTAAACTCAACAATAACTAGGACTTCACTAGGGAAGAGACCCTGAGGAAGACCCAGGACACGCTGGAGAGATTGTACCTCCTAGCTGGACTGGGAACATCTCGGGATCCCCAAGGATGAGCTAGAGACTTACGCAACAGAGAACCGAGGACACAGACTCCTCCTCCAACTGGCCGATGACGATCCGAACGTCCTGTTCCTGTAAACAAAGCAGCAGTGAGAAGACGGACTCCAAGAGGTCCTAAACGTCCTGAACTAAACGTGCTCCAGACCTTCAGGACCAGAACCGAAGGTGTTCCAGACCATAAGGTCCTGAAGTAAATGTGCTTCAGACCTTCAGCCTCCTCAAGCTGCTGCAGATGTCTTCAGAGAGACTTTCCCAGACGACCACCTGGACATCGGCCTTCAGCAGCTGTCGGCTCAGGTCCTTCTTCATCTACACCAGAACACACAGAAGAGATGGAGGATAAAGGTAGTGCTGAAGGACCCACCAGGTAGATGAAGGGCCCTCACCTCTGACAGCCGGGGCCCCTCCTGAGTGATCACACCAACTCTGGTCCACCTGAAGCGCTGCAGCAGCTTCACCGTAGCCTGGTTCAGGGCCCGGTCCGACGGCAGCGTGCTGAACAGGTTCCCATTCCACTTCCTGTTGGACGAGGCTGAGAAAGACACCTGAGACACCCGAGGACAGGACGCACCACAAAGTTACCTGTTTGGGATCCGACTACACAGTTCTCGTTTCAAGAGTTTCACAGTGAAAGCATCCTGGAACAAGCTGCAGTGAACGATCTCAAAGCTAGAGAAAGCAGACTAGAGGGAGCGGGCCCGCTGTGTACCTGCAGCAGGTTGAGAGCCGGCAGAGAGCGAGCAATGAGCGGCGTCACAGAAGGACACGCCCCTCCAAACAGCAGCAGGTAGTCTGGCCCCGCCCACAAGGCGTCAAACAGGGCTTTCAGGGATTCAGCCGGGTCACACTGTGAGGACACGAGACACCGTATGAGACCAGTTCAGACCCGTCTCACTTGAGATGGAGCAAGACGGGGGTTTCAACGAGGGTCCATGTACATGTTGTACTTCTACAGTAGTATATCTCAGAGGTACATGGTGTATTTTTACTACATTTATCTGACTGCTTTAGGGATGAATCATAAAGTTTTAAAGAAAGTTTTATTGTAGTACGAGGATATAAAGTAATCAATAATCTAACAACATTGTGAGCATTGTGAGTAAAAAACTCTGGCAGGATTCACACAGACATCAGACTCTGGGGACCCGGTTCCAGGTCCAGGTGACCCGGTTTTAGGGCCCCAGGTGACCCACCTGTGAGTCCAGCAGCTGGAGCTGGATCTCGTAGTTCCCCAGCGGGGCCGGTTGTCTCTTCAGGTCCTGCAGAGCCAGTTGGACCGCCGGGGCCAGCAGGCGGTCCCCGCCCGGCATCATCCACAGCACCGGGAGAGGGTGGCGGACCTGAGCCGGAACCAGATCCACCAGGAGCCCGCAGATCAGCAGCAGCCTGAGCACCTCCTCCATCTTCATGAACCCGGTCCCACTGCTGTCTGCTGCCGATCCCTCTGCTCCTCGTGCAGGGACCCGTAATCCTCAGTAAGCAGCCGGGAGATAAAAGGATCAACGTGGACACCAGATGTCACCACTCCACACCTTGTTAAGATCAGGTGCTGCTGCTCCTTTATACTTTCTGCACCTTTAACTCACCCGAGGAAGAAATCATACTTCCTGCTCTTTTGTATACACAAAATACATACAGACCAGATCCAACAGATCCAGAGACCCAGAGCTGAGGGTCAGCCTGTCAGGGACCCTGGTGCTGAGAGACACCACCACTCAAGTCCACAGGGGGCACCGGAAGAGTTAACCATTCTATAATTCTTTTTCACTTCCTGTTTACATCTTTGATTCTTTCTCACTTCCTGTTTACATCTTTAATTTTTCTCACTTCCTGTTTACATCTTTAATTTTTCTCACTTCCATCATCGCTCCACAGACAGAAAACAAAACACAGGGACAATATTAATAAATCTCTGGAAACATTTTAGTGAAAACATTTTACAGACAAATCAAACAAATCAACATCACAGAACTAAGAATGTCCTCCGTCTCATCTGTCCTCGAGTCCTTTGGGAAGAAATTAATCATGGACACGTTGGGTCCTCTGAGTGTCCTTTGATTGTCCTCTGAGTGACCTCTAAATGTTCTCTGAGTGTCCTGTAAGTAAGTCAATTCTGTCCTTTAGCTTGCTCTCTGGATCGTCCAGTCTGACGTCCGGGTCCGGGTCCAGGTCCCCGTCCTCGTCCTCCTCCTCCTCCTCCCTTCTTCCTCTTGTGTCCTGGTCTCTGTCCGGTGGGTCCTGGTCTCGGGCCGGCGGGTCCTGGTCCGTCCTCCCTGTGGGCCCACAGGGCCCCGTGGCATCCCGGGTCCTGGTAGCCGGGCTGGCTGCGGTCCAGCGTGTCTCTGGAGAGCAGGATCCAGATGGAGGGCAGGTTCCTGCTGACGGTGAGGCTGTCCAGGCCGGCGCCGGGCTCCAACGGGTCCCAGACCTCGTCCACGGTGCAGAACTGCAGCCTGGTGATCTGGTGGAGGCCCGGCACGCGCCGCTTCACCACCTCGGCACACGTGATGGCCTTGGACACGCCACCGCCGCTCGCCGTGAGGACCATCTGTCTGCAGAGCGGCGGGCCCGCATCTTCCCCCTGGGGCCCCGCCTCTTCCCCCTGGGGTCCCGCCTCTCCACCACGGGGCCCTGCCTCTATGCGGCTCAGCGCATACCGCAGCGCATGGCGGATCTTACTGCCGTCACGCACTCGGACCTCCGGCGTGCCGGGGGGGAGAGAGAAGGGACAGACGGAGGGACGCTCCAACGTACGAGTCTTCTGGTAGTTCTCCATCTGAAGAGAGAGAGACAGGTAGAGACAGGTAGACAGTTAGAGAGCCAGACAGAGACAGGTGGAGCGAGGTAGAGAGAGACAGGTAGAGAGAGAGACATCTATAGTAGTACATGTACTTCTATAAACACACAATTGTACAGTACAAGTACTACGTACTACTATTACAAGTACTGTATAGTAGTAAAAGTACTACGTAGTACTAGTTCAAGTACTGTCTATAGTAGTACAAGTACTACAGTCAAGATGAACTGAAATCATGTGACGTCAGTAACCGAGCTACCGTTACCGGGGTTAAGGGTTAACACGGTCGTTGAACCGCGACACCAGAAACGTTAAAGGGAAACCGCCATTTGAACCGAGCACTGGTCATTTCCCTCAACTCACGTGACGTCTGTTGAATGAGCAATAACTTCCTCTCAGCGCGCGAGAAAAGGTCGGAGTTATACAAGGAACGTGACGTAATCTTCTTAAATACGAGCGCACGTGCAGAAGTGAGAGGTTTTACCTGCTGCGTGTTGTTATGGCTCCTAAACGATACGCATGTTTACGTCTTCTCCTCCGCTTCACGTTACCGTCAAACAACGACAACTGTCGCAAACTGACGTCACACAGTACAAGGCAGCAACGCTCTTGAGTGGATCAGAGAAAAGTCCACCTTCACTGCCGTAAAAGTACTAATACCACACAGTAAAAGTACTCTGTCACATGTAAAAGTACTAATACCACACAGTAAAAGTATAGAAGAATACCACAGTATAAACTACTCTGTTACAGTAAAAGTACTATAATAACACTGTTCTGTTGAGGTGTAATTGTTATTTAAAAGTAGACTTAAGCCTTTCCTCTTTAAAAGTTTATAGTTAGTGCTGGTTCAGGTCTATAGTTAGGGCTGGTTCAGGTTTATAGTCAGTGATGGTTCAGGTCTATAGTTATGAGTGGTTCAGGTCTCATTACCATGGAATCATAAAGGACACATGTTCAGTCGGTTTCATTTATTTACACAGATTTATTCATCAAACATTTCTTTTGTAGGAACCTGATCCCCACCTGGGTAACGTACAGCGGACCCCATAATCCATTCGCCTTTGGGGGGCTGCCAGACCTGCAGAATGAGGTCTGAAGAGACACTGGTGCTCAGAGACACTACACTACTACTCTAGTCCACAGGGGTCGCCAGAACCCCTTTAGTTCTCAGGAACCCCTCTAGTTCACAGGGATCACACAATTAACTTAATGAATTAACTGGTCAGAAAACAATTAAATATATTGTTACACATGTAAGACGCGTCTTCGTCCCCTTAATGAACATAAAGACGTCTCAGTGATTTAACTGAATAAATAACTTGACACGTTGACCTCCAAGTGTCCTTGAACAAGCTACCTTCCTGTGGACAGGAAGTGCTGTCAACGCTTACGCGTTCTCTCAGGAGTTCAGGTCTCAAGATGCAACGCGCTACACGCTTCAAGTCTTTATGCTATGCTAGGCTAACAATGTCCTAATAGCAGCTCCGTCTCTGGTTCTCCTGTTGGTTCTCTCCTTAGCTTGGTTCTCTGCTCAGCAGACTCCCCGTCAGTCCTTGAGGTTCTCCGTGTCGGAGGAACCCTGCTGGTGCTTCGTCATGCGTTTGCTGAAGACGGGGTTCTCCTCCTGGTGCTTCTTCATTCGCTTGCTGAAGACGGGGTTCTCCTCCTGGTGCTTCTTCATTCGCTTGCTGAAGACGGGGTTCTCCTCCTGGTGCTTCTTCATTCGCTTGCTGAAGACGGGGTTCTCCTCCTGGTGCTTCTTCATTCGCTTGCTGAAGACGGGGTTCTCCTCCTGGTGCTTCTTCATGTGCTTGCTGAAGATGCGGGCGCCGCTCAGGTCCTTCTGGCACAGGCAGCAAAAGTACGGCCGCGTGTCAGCGTGCACGTCCACGTGGTAGCTGAGCTCCAGCGCGCGGCTGAAGCTCTTGCTGCACAGCGGACACGGGAACCGAACCCCCGAGTGCGTGAGCTGGTGGCTCTTCAGGGAGCTCTGCCGCTTGAAGGTCTTGAGGCAGGAGGGGCACTGGAAGGGCCGGGCTTCGCTATGGACCTTCTGGTGCCGGCGCAGCGCGCTG
>NW_027176251.1:2280000-2282500 GCF_023055335.1 Clinocottus analis | reverse complement strand
ATGTATATTATAATTTTATTATATATATATATAATTTTAAATATATATATATATATATTTAATTGTATAATATATATATATTATAGATGATGTATAGTATATATTTATATGCTTACAAAATAATTTATTTATAATTTATTCGGCAACACCACGTACACCAATCAGATGAGAGTGGCTCTTGTGCAGCAGAAGTCTCGCTAAAACCACTACACTTCCTGTTCCTGTTCATGGTGTCAAAATAAAGACAACCAAAAGGGCCCAGGAGGTGGCGCCAATTCTCTCGCCCTGGTGTCGAAAAAATATATAAATATTATATTCAATCTATATTCTATGATATATATATATATATATATATATATATATATATATATATATATATATATATATATACTATATATATATATATATATATATATATACTATATATATACTATATATACAAATAATATTTCATATTATTATATTATATATATATTCTACATTATGTATATATTTATGAATATATTCTATCTATATTAATGATATATATATATATATATATATATATATATATATATATATATATATTGTATTTGTAGAGTCTTGGTTTCCTGCTGAAGACTCTAGCACTACAACACTGATGACGTCATTGATGACTTTATGACATCATTGTTTCATAAAAGAGGAAATGTTAGAGATAGTGAGAGAACTTCGTCCCCACGCGTCGAAGATAATTACACAGCTTTTATTTTTCCAAGGTCACGTGACGAGAGCCGCCGTCTTTGTGGCAACAAGACCTTGAGCTGACCTTGTGACCGTCAGAGACGACCTTGACCACAGGATGTTTTTTGTTGATTGATCCAGATGTTCTGTATTTTATCACGTTGTTATTTATGATCTTGACTTTATAAAACAACAATTTGAAAAGGCAGATTATGAATGATGTATAAATAATGTTATCGCTGTACGGATATTACAATAACTACATCATAACAGATATTATATGAATTACCTCATAACAGAGGCCATAAAAGTGAGCTGCTATCAGGAGCTCCACCTGATAGCAGCCAGTCGAAGGTCTGGAGCTCAGCTGATCTGCATCAGTTCACTTAAAGAGGAACACTGCAGGTGAGTCCTCAGATAGGTGAGCCCTCAGACAGCTGAGCCCTCAGACAGACAGGTGAGCCCTGAGACAGGTGAAGACAAAGATGAAGATGCAGCTTATCCTCCTCATGGCCGTGCTGGTCTGCAGCGCCGCCAAGCCGCTGAGCAAGGCAGCGCAGAGGAACCGGCTGCTGTTGATCTCCTTCGACGGCTTTCGGTGGGACTACGACCAGGACGTGGACACACCACACTTGGACCGGCTGCTGCAGGACGGGGTCAAGGCCAAGTACATAACCCCCCCCATGCTCACCATGACGTCCCCCTCACACTTCACCACCATAACCGGTAAATAGTACTACTAGTACTACAGCTACTGCTACAACTGCTACTAATACTACTGCTGCTAGTACCACTGCTACTACTGCTACTCTTACTACTGCTGCTACTGCTGCTAGTACTACTGCTACGGCTACTACTGCTACTGCTACTCCTACTGCAACTTCTGCTACTACTACTGCTACTACTGCTACTACTGCTATTAGTACTAGTGCTACTGCTGCTACTACTGCTACTTCTGCTATTGCTACTAATACCAGTGCTACTGCTACTGTTGCTACTCCTGCTACTGCTGCTACTGCTACTACTTCTGCTACGGCTACTACTACTGTTGCTACTACTACTACTACTACTACTACTATTACTACTACTGCTAGTACTACTGCTAATACTAACTACTACTACTGCTAGTACTACAGAGTACTGAGGCTAGAAGCTGTGTAGCCTCAGAACTATGAAGTCCTAGCCTCAGTACTCTGTAGTCCTAGTCTCAGAACTATGTAGTCCTAGTCTCAGTACTATGTAGTCAAAGCCTCAGTACTATATAGTCCTAGTCTCAGTACTACATAGTGCTAGCCTCAGTACTATGTAGTCTAGTCTCAGTACTATGTAGTCCTAGTGTTAGTACTATGTAATCTTAGCCTAAGTCTTCTGTAGTTCTAGCTTCAGTAGTATGTAGTCCTAGTCTCAGTACTCTGTAGTTCTAGTCTCAGTTCTTTAAGAGCAGTGTTTAGGTGTCTGATTTATAAAACAGGTCAGTGAACGTGAGAACTTGGTGTCCCGTTTGTCAGGCCGATGGGTGGAGGATCACGAAGTGGTCCACAACATGATGTTCAACGCCACGACCAACCAAAAGGTTCCTCACAAGCAAACTCTGACCCGGTCGGAGTGGTGGGACAACGGAGTCCTGCCGTTATGGATCACAGCTCAGAACCAGGTGAGCCATCGCTCAATGCCATCAATAACAGGAGAAGCAACGTGAAGGGGGATGTGAATACACCATGATCACAGTAGTATAAAGTATGACAGAGTACTGAGGCTACAACCCTCTTCAGTGGGAACCAATGGGCTGAGAGCCACA